>NW_019154105.1:32720020-33120750 GCF_002288905.1 Enhydra lutris kenyoni
TATATATACATATACATATATATATGTATATGTATATATATATATATATTCTAACTGAAGATTCTTGAAGAATAAATCTGTAAATGTAAAAATTTAAGCTTCCTGACAGGTGGAGAAAAAGATATTTTGGGCTGGCACAAATGATTATGATGAAAGTGAAGCATAATGCAGAAGCTCCCAGATGACAGAGCTAGCAGACAATTTAATTCTAGGGGGAAAAATTGCAACTGCCATACTTCAGTTTGAATGCAACTCTAACAGCATGGATAATTTTTTATACTAAATATTTGAATTCTTCTGGGAATTAATATAATTGCAAATGTTGAAGGAAAAGTTATGATCAACACAGACCCCTAGGAGAGTCCTCATTAATCCCCAATATTCAGTTTTCAAAGTGTAAACCACAGAGGGTCTAGATATATGGTCTTCTGCTGCTCATGCACATATTTTTTGCTAACACTGAAAGTATTTGCTGTTTGTGTACCCAGAAAGTGGTACATCAGGAGATAGTAACAAAAGTCCATTTTCTTTCTCTGTCTGGGCAGCTGATTTGTCCAGTCCCCAAGAGTACATATGCTGAAATGATGTTTGCACAGAGTAGAGTATAATTCTACTACATTCATTTATAGCACTTTAGAGTTTATAGAGCTGTTTCATACATATGATCTTAATGAATTTTCACAGTAAGTTCATGAGATGTTTATGATGTTATTGTAGGCATAAAAAAAATGAGACTCAGGGAGTTTAAATAACTAGCCCCAAAACACACATCTAGAGAGTTACAGGGCCCTGAATACTAACCGATGCATTTTGACAAAATATCCAATGATCTTTCTTCATGAAGCCCCATATTTTGGGTTATATTAAAGACAAGAATTTTGCCTTGGGGTCCTTTTTGCCTTTGTCCACTAGCTCTCTCTCTCTCTCTCTCTCTCATTCTTTCCCTTTCTCCTCTTGTTTCCTCCTTGCACACCTTCCCATGTACCTAGTAGGCCAACGTTGCAGGATATCTTGGATCCTATCAGTGAGAAACTGTTCAAGTTTCCCTTTCTTTAGTAACACTCTGGCCCTGAAACTCCTTCTTGACTTTCAAAGTGTAATGGTGCTGTCGACCCATTCCTGAAAAGCCCAGTTCCCAGCCAATTGAAGTAGCATTCATTAGTCAGTGAGAAAGATTCATACCCACCAGATTTTTCTCATGATTTCTACATTTTAAGTTTAGTTGAGGCTAAAGAGAGACTCGACTTTGGCCATAAATGGACCATACATGTCAGTAATGCCTTGCTTGGTGTCTCCTCTTGCTTCCTTTTCCCTCTTCACTCTATTCTCTGTCTTTTTTTTTTTTTTTTTTAAGATTTTATTTGACAGACAGATCACAAGTAGGCAGAGAGGCAGGCAGAGAGAGAGGAGGAAGCAGGCTCCCCGCTGAGCAGAGAGCCCGACGTGGGGCTCGATCCCAGGACCCCGGGACCATGAACCGAGCCGAAAGCAGAGGCTTTAACCCACTGAGCCACCCAGGCGCCCCTCTATTCTCTGTCTTGACCAGAGATTCTAAACAGGACATCAAAGAACAAGCTCTGCATTGACTTAGTTTATTTTGTTTCCTCCCTGTTCTTCCTTATCTCCTACCTCCCCCTTCTTTCCTACTTCCTTTTTCCTCCTCCTCCTCCTCCTTCTCCTCCTCCTCCTGCTTCTTCTTCTTAGTATTCTTATTCTTATTCTTATTCTCCTCCTCCTCTAACAGAGCCATGTAATCTGAAGTTTGCCATCACCCTCACCCTCCATATCAATTTACATTAAACCAGCTTTACTTATCTATATGATATTTCTGGCTTCTGAAAGTTAGAGTTTGTGACTCCCAATCTAGTTCCCACGTACCCACTTTACCCTCTGTAATCATTCTCCTTCCCTTCTTTACCTCACATTGACAATTGGTCTCCCTGTGTTCTGACTTAATATGCTCAACTTTAAATCTTTGATCCTTAGCTTGCTTTATTTCCTTAGATACAAAGTTCATATTCAACCTCAACTTTGTAATATGGGATTTCTTTAATTAAAAAAAATGAGATATGAAAACATATTTATGGTTTTCAATTCTGGATAGTGGTAGGTAACTTTTATATCAATATTCTATGTATTTTCTGTACCTTAAAACATTTCCCAAAATAAAAACAAAAATTTTACTACTTCTTACTTCCCCAAATCTCTGAGCTTAATCCTTGAATGTAGTCATTAATTGGGTGTCTCCTGAGCTATCCCTTCTTCTTCAGCCCATGCATATCCAATGTTATGTATAATTTTCTCTTCAGGGTAATGAATTATAGCCTGGGATATTTTTTTTTTTTCTGAAGCCAATGTATCTTAATACTATTTCATGGAACAATGCCTCGATCAAAAGTAATATTTTAAGGGTGGAATATTACACATGGCCTGTAGCTCAGAGTTCAAAAGCGGGTCATGTGAAGAGAATCCATGTCTGGGGGAGCACATCTTTATGAGATCAGGAATAAGTACATGTGCTTCTTCACTGTTCTATGGCTCTATAATTTGGTCTCCTGTCTCTGGACTGTAACATTTAAGAGCTGCCATTTTATTGTCTGGCCAGAATGCTTCACATCTTTACACACTTCCCACTTACCTCTTGATCAGTTGTTATGTCTCCACTTAAAAATCACTTTCTCAGGCAGACTTGACCTGAATCCTCAGTCTTGTTTGGGCTGCTTCTATTATTTGCCCCATTTGTAATTATAATTGCTTATTAAATGCCTGTCTTCCCACCAGACAGCAAGCTATGTTGAGACAGAGACCAGATCCACTTAATCCTTGGTACATTTCAGTACCTAGGTCATTGTCAAGTATATGGTGAGTATTAAACAAATGATTGTGAGTGAAGGAGAGAATGAAGCAATAATGGGGTGGAGAGTCAAAACAATTACTGTTTTCCACAGTGTCTATGAACCAGCCAACATCCTTGAATTTTAGCATTCTGTTCCCAACCATTCCGCACATTTAATTTCCTCACCTTTCGCCTGTACTGAGATTCTAAATGAAAGTGTCAGGGGAAATATTCACAAAGGGATGATTGTGATTTTTATAATTATTAATAACTGAGGGCTTTTATGACAGAAGTCTCAGTGTCTTTCCCACAGCTGAAGCCTGAGAAGAAAACACGTAATTCTCAGGAATGTCTGTCTAATAAATCAGACTTCAACAAAGTTAATTAACTGGAAAGCACATGACTTGGAAAACCCCATTAAATGTCTCCTAGATTAAATGCTGATGAGAGGCTGGACCAATACCCATGCTGAATCTCTGACTTTGCTGTCAGTCTTGTAGAATGGAAAAAGTTGACTGCTAGTGGAACCACCTGGTTACACAGTGATAAGGAATATGTTAAAAGCAAATCCTCAAACAAATGGGTTATGAACATATGTCAAAGTTTTATTATCAAGCTTGCCCTAAGGCATAAGGCTCTTAAGAAGTCCATTATCAGTGATTTCTCTTTACTAGAGATATTTCATAGTAAATATAGAAAAAGGGGAATATCTGACTAAAGATAATTAAGAAAAAGGTTAAAGATTGTCTTAGTCACATTGGGTTGCTATTACAAAATACTGTAAGACTGGGGGGACTTATGAACAATAGAAATCTATTTCTCAGTGTTCTGGAGGTAGAGAAATCAAAGATCAAGTCCCCAATAGGTTCATTGTTTGGTGAAAATCTTCTTCTTTCTTCATAAATGGCCCTTTTCTTCCCCATGTATTCACATAGGAGGCAGAGAGAGAAAGTTTCTGTGTTTCTTCTTATAAAAACAGTAACACCATTCATGAGAACTGCGTTCTTATGACCTGATTATCTCCCAAAGATCCCACATCCTAATACCATCACATTGGGAGTTAGGATTTCAACAAATAAATTTTGGGAGGACACAAACATTCAACCCATAACATTCCTCCCAAAATGCATGCCCTTCTCATATGCAAAATACATTCATTTCATCCAACAGCCCCAAAAGACTTAATCCATTCCAATATTAACTCTAAATTCTAAAGCCTGAAATCTCATCAAAATATTATCTAAATCAGATGTGGGTAAGACTGAAGGGACAATTCATCCTAAGGCAAAATTTCTTTCCAGCTGGGAATCTGTAAAACCAAACAATTGTATTTCTCCAAAATACAATAGTGAGCAAGCATAGGATAAACATTCTCATTCCAAAAGGTAGAAATAATGAAGAAGGGGTGGTGGGTCCCAAGCAAGTCCAAAACCTAGTAAAGTAAACTTCAAGTGATCTTAAGACTCAATAATAATTCTTTCTGGATCCATGATCTACTTTCTAATCTTCTCTCCATTGGTCAGTGTTCCCACTAGGGCAGTCATCCAGTCCCCAGAGCTCTGCTAGGTAGGGATCACAACCCCCAGGGCTTTGGGTAGCCTCATTCCCACATCTTTGGGCAGAAATCACCCAAACTTGAAAGCAAGGTCACGGTATCTCCTCCGCAACTCCCTGCCTTTTGAAACAGAAAAGGCAGCACCAGTGATTTCTGAATCACCTTTAGGTTCATTCTTGACTTGTCTTGAAGACTAGCTCCTGACTTCTGCTGATATGTTTGATTAGGTCCATGGCTCATATCCATACTAATCTCTTCATCAAATGGTTGCATGGCCACACCTTCCAAACACAGTATCTCAGTGTTTGCAATATGGATGGGCTGAGAATTTTCTAAATATATAAATTCTGGTTTCTTTTTGTTTAACCATCCTTTCTACATTTTGTTTCTCTCTTCTCACATTTACTATCAGCAATCAGGAAGAAGCAAGCCACTCTTTCAAGACTTTGCTTAGAAATCTCCTCAGCTAAAGATTTAATTGTATCACTAACAAGTTTCTACTTTCCACAGAACACTAGGACATGAACACAATTCAGCCAAGATCTTTGCTGTTTTATAAATGAAGATCTCACCTCCAATTTCAAGTAGCATGTTCCTTATTTCTGGCTGAAGCCTCATCAGAATGACCTTTACCTTCCATATTTCTATCAGCATTCTGTTCTTGATTGCTAAGGCATTCTCTAAGAAGATAGGAATTTTCTCAGCAGCTCTCCTCTCTCCTTTCTGAGCTCTCACCAGAATGGCCTTTAAAAGTCCCTTCACAATAATCTTGGCTTCTAGCAGGCACCTCCCAACTCTTTTGGCCACTACCTATTTCCCAGCTCCAAAGCTGCATCCCAGTTCTGAGGTATTTGCAATAGCAGGACCCCATCTATCCATAACAGTGGGCTGCTGTCTCAAAAATACATGTTCCTGTCTTCTCATTCGCCTTCCAGAGAACAGCAGTCATTGTCAGGAAAGTCCAGGAAAGCCCCAGGAGTATTTATTTGCCCTGGCCCCCTGTGGCTAGTAGTGCAAGTATTTGGTGAGCTAGGGTCTATCTATGGAAAATGTAGAGTAAGCTGGCACAGACAGATTTAAAACCTTGCCCAGGGTGCCTGGGTAGCTCAGTGGGTTAAAGCCTCTGCTTCAGTTCAGGTCATGATCCCAGGGTCCTGGGATCGAGCCATGCATCGGGATCTCTGTTCAGCAGAGAGCTTGCTTTCCTCTCTCTCTCTGCCTACTCATGATCTCTGTCTGTCAAATAAATAAATAAAATCTTTAAAATAATAAATAAAACCTTGCCCAGTATCACAGGGCCATTTACAGGGAGATCGAGTTTGGGAATCGAAGTGTTCATCGTTTTCCCACACTCCACAATTCTATTTACACAGGCAAGCTGTGACAGAGGATCTAGGGCACAGGGAACACAAATGAAGCGCGGGAGGGAACAGAAACAGTACACCAGCACTCCGCTTTCTAGAAAGCATGGATGTGTTGAAAAATTCAAGTTCATAGTCATTTTACAGAAGAAAAATAAAACCATTATCAGGTACTACATTATGTGCCAGGCACTGTGTTAAATGCCTTACCAGAATTAATTTTTTTAGTTCTCTATAACTCCCCTGAGGGATAGGAATTTTAAATTCCCTCATTTTACAAATGATGAACAGACAGCAAAACTTGGCTGCATATTGAAATCATCTGGGGAAGAGGGGGCAAAAGTAGTCTTAGCCCCAGAATTTCTTATTTAACTGCTGTGAGGTGGAGCCATGCAGTAGGAGTTTTTAAGGTGTCCAGGGGGTGATACTCATAAAAGAACAACATTTTAAATTTTTAAATGATTTAATAATTTTTTTTTATTTTTTAATTTTTTTAATTTATTTTCAGCGTAGCAGTATTCATTGTTTTTGCACCACACCCAGTGCTCCATGCAGTCAGTGCCCTCTCCAATACCCACCACCTGGTTCCCCCAACCTCCCACCCCCCCGCCCCTTCAAAACCCTCAGATTGTTTTTCAGAGTCCATAGTCTCTCATGGTTCACCTCCCCTTCCAATTTAAATTAGTGACTCTCTAGAGCCACTAGGTTGAATTTCTAGTCTAAGGTCAATCATGAAGACCTATACTGATCAAATATTTGAACCTAGGTAGCCTGACTAAAAGCACCCACATCCTAACACAATGTTGTTTTGCCTCTATTTAATGTGTATCTTACCACATCTCATACTCACGAAGACCAGTGAAGTCGATAGGTTTAACTCCATTTTACAGATGAACACCTACGTAGAGAGAAATGGAGTAACTTCTCAAGAGACATGGCAAATCAATTGCAGAGGTTGAGTTCACATAACAGACTTTCTGATGTCAAATCTCATAGGCAGTTGCCCTTTGTTATTCATATGTGAACTCTTGGAGCAATGTTCCTGGATTAGAATCTTCACTGTGCACAGTAGAGAGGTAGAAACCACAGAGGATTAAAAATGTACTCATGCCCAGAGGCCAATACTTTTCTCTCTTGCTATTGCGATACAATAATAAGTTCCTGTTGCAATGTACTTTCTCAGACACACAAAGTGGTAAATAATAGTGATACAGAATTAAAAGAATATCTCCTGGGGCACTTGGGTGGCTCAGTGGGTTAAAGCTTCTGCCTTCAGCTCAGGTCATGATCTCAGGGTCCTGGGATCCAACCCAACATCGGGTTCTCTGCTCAGTGGGGAGCCTGCTTCCCCCCACCCCACTCTCTCTCTCTCTGCCTGCCTCTCTGCCTACTTGTGATGTCTGTCTGTCAAATAAATAAATAAAATCTTTAAAAAAATTTTTTTTTAAATCTCCCAAATAAAACTTCAGGTATATGATGCTTAAGTTAATTTTTTGCAAATTGGCCTGATAATCTGGAGTACCATTTACATTATTTCTACGGGAAAATAACAAACTCATAAATGAACTTTTAGGTGACAACTGCAAGGTGGGGGATTGTCTACTCTGTATAAACACCAGATGTTAATATTATAAATGCTAATTTGTGTGTATAAAAAGAGATGTGTTTTCAAAATGTAAATATAAACTGAATTCATCTACTTAGAAATCTCAGATGAATATATCCATTTTTTATCTTTAGAGGCTGGCAGAGTGGCTTTTAAATCTGCACTATAGCATTAAAAATTGTTTCCTTGAATTACATTTCCCTATTCTAAGCAGCTAGCATCTGTCATGCGGCCACATATGGTAGCTTGCTTAGTGAAGTGATAACGAATTATAGTAGGCAGCAACCGCCTGATTCAATTAGTCATCAATCATTTAAAACACATCCAGTTTTGTTTTGACGGCCAGGGCCTTTGCACTAACCAGATAAACAACTGATGTTCCTTGTTTATACTCACAAAACGAAGCTCATCCTCGATTTTTCCTCTTAACTACATACTCTCTCCCCTTCTAGCAAGCTGGCTTCAGTTACTCCAGTCTACTCAAATTTTCCAAAAGACATTCTTTGCTTTTATGTCCGCATCACCCTTCTGCCTCATCCCAAGTCCTACATGCATTGCTCCCTTCCTTGCTTGGAGGACCAGCTTAAACAGCAGGTCTTCCCAAAGCCTGCCATGTGGAATTTCACCACCAAGTCCTCAACATCCCTTTGGCACAGCAGATTGGGCTATGCCACCCTTCTTACCAGAGGTCTCTTTGCCTTCCTTCCATAAATACATGATTGCCTGCTCTGTGCTAAGCACTGAGGTCAGCCAGCACTAGGGAAATAAAAGGAATAAATTCTAGATGCTCCCGGTCAGGGAGAGGATAACAAATGCATAAGGATAATTATTAGAACTATAGGAGGACCAGAATTATGTTTTAATATTTTATTTTATTTATTTTAAAATAAATAATATATCCCTATGTTATAAGAGCTACAAAAAGATAAAATGATGAAAATTCTTCCTTTTACATTTTCTTCCAGTTACTCAGCTCCCCTCTTCAAAAGCAACCAATATTGGGATGGCTGGGTGGTTCAGTCTGTTAAGCCTCTACCTTCCGTGAAGGTCATGATCCCAGGGTCCTGGGATTCAGTCCCGCATTGGGCTTCTTGCTCAGTGGAGAGTCTGTTTCTCTCTCTGCCTCTGCCTGCCACTCTGCCTGCTTGTGCTCTCTCTGTCTCTCTCTGTCTCTCTCTCTGTCTCTCTCTCTCTCTCTGACAAATAAATAAATAAATAAATAAAATATGTTTTAAAAAGGCAACCAATATTAACAGATCCTATATATCCTTCCATGGATATTTCATGAGTATATAAACAAATACTTATGCACACATATATGTAGTATAGGCAAATACATATATGTAGAGTATATACATATATATGTGTGTGTGTATATATAAAATATGTATATATATATATAAAATATATATATAGCATGTTTTCAAAACTTTTATTTTATACAGGCACTATAAAAACCAAAACAAGTTTTCACAGCTTGCCTTTTTTACTTAATTCTGATATTTTGTATATCACCTGACCAGAAAATAAAGAACTTTCTCATTAGCTTTTAAATTTGGATACATACTCTTCCATCATAGGGACAGACCATAATTTATAAAACCAAATCCTAATTGAGGATATTTTGGTTGTTCTCAATCTTTTGCCATTACAACCAGTGTTACAGTGAATAGTCTAATTCATATATTGTGTGTGTACGTATGCACGTGAGTGTTTGTGAAACTATTTCAGTGTGAACAGCCCTGCATAGTGTAAGAATGCTTATTTCTCTGCACTTTTATAACATTTACCAAGCTTTTTATCTCCGCCAATCTGATACGGGGGAAAAAAAATCCCAGTATCTCCTTTTAGTTTGCATTTTTTTTAATATAAGTGAGATTTAATCTCTTTGCAAGTTCAAGTTCCTCTTCTGTGAGTTTTATGGATATATTTGTTCCCAGGTTTCCTATCAAGTTGTTGTTTCTTATTGATTTATAGGAGCACTATAAATCAAAGAAATTAACCTTATGTGAAGTGAGCTGCATATGTTTTACCCTCAGTTAATAATTTGTCTTTTGAATTTGCCTTGCAGAAATTTATAAAGCTAAATTTATCAATTTCAGAATAGCTAAGAACTTTCAACTTGTAATATAAAACACAAAAGCCTTAACTGAACTTTTGAAAGTCTATTTGGCTTTCTAGTTAGAGGAAAGAAGAGAAAGTATGGTTTGTTTCTTTTTGTTTCATTCCTATATTCCAATTACATATACTACAGGGGCATATGCTGAGACTAATTATGCTACTTTAAGAAGCAGCTGTCTAGGGTGCCTGGGTGGCTCAATGGGTTAAGCCTCTGCCTTTGGCTAAGGTCATGATCTCAGGGTCCTAGGATCAGGCTCTCTGCTCAGTGGGGAGCCTGCTTCCTCCTCTCTGTCTCTGCCTGCCTCTCTGCCTACTTGTGATCTCTGTCAAATAAATAGATAAAATCTTTTAAAAAACAGCCATCTAATACATGTTGTTTCAGTTATTAATGCTGCAAAGCAAAGTATGCCAAAACTCAATGCATGAAACCACCATTTGTTATGCTCATGAATTCTTTGAGTCAAGAATTCAGACAGGACATACTAAGAATGAATTATCTCTGCCATAGGATGTCCAGGATGTCTCAGACCTGCTGCAGTCTCAAAGCTGGGGTCTGGAATTATAGTACAAAGGCTCAGTTTAACACAGGATGCTGGTGGGAGGCAGAGATTAGCTGGAACTGTCATCCTAAACACCTTTCTATGGCACCTTCGTGTTGCCTGGGCTTCCTCCAAATAATGAGGTTTGGGTTCCAAGCACCCTCACGGAAAGAGAGAGCCAGGTTGAAACTATATCATAAGACACCCAGCATCACTCCTGCTGTACTCCATTGTCAGAGCATTCAACCTGCTCAGATTCAAAGGGAGAGAAAACAGACTTTGCCTCTTACCATTACTCTTCCAATGGCAAGGCTCACTGATGATAATGCTTTGAGCTTTTTGAAAAACACAGTCAGTCATCCCTGGTCAAGTGTATGTCCTGTACATCTTCTGTCCAAAGAAGACATCGGTCTTAGTCTAAGAGGCAGGATTCACCTGTGGGATTCATTGGATTATAGGATTAGGTCTGACTTTCCTGTTGCAACAGGTAAAGAATGAATCATCCTGTAAACTGTAGAGCAGGTTCCTGCTCCCTTTCTAGTGTTCAAATCTGGTTACTGGGTTGCTTGTCTCCTCTGTCAAACATCTCAGGGTAATGCCAGCAGAAACAAAAAAGAGTCAGTTCTTGCTTATCTGGGAATATTGCTACCCACCCACCCTACCCCATTCCCACCTTCTGCTGGTGATTTTTGTTCATTATTCTTTTTATCAAATAATGGGAAAGACAAGATGAAAAATTCCTATCAGCCCATTTGAGGATGCATTAGTCACTCTGGTAAAGTCAGTGTTAAGAGAAAAGAAAGAAAAGAAGGAAGGAAGAAAAACATGCTATTTACTAAAGGCAGAGTATGCAGATTATCTCTGGGTTTCAATTACCCATATTTGTTTTCTTTTGCTCTGATTAGCATCATTGATTAATTCTATTTTTTAAAAGAATTTCCTATAAAATCTCAATCATTCCATATGGAACGTATCTTGCTCAGTTAAACTAGTCAATGCAGCATTTCCTTTGACTAACATCTACAGAGATATTTTAAATAGAAAAACAAAACAAAATAAAACCATTGATTATCACTATGGTTTTTCACTCAACAGGGCTAGCTAGCACATTAAATACAAAAACAGAAATCACACATGTCACAAATTGAGTAGCTAAGGTATAAGGTCTATCTGATCTTTGTACCAGATCAGGATAGGAAGTGAAGACAATTATTCAAGGTGGGACAAAGAACTACCAAGAGCAATTGTCTTGATTCCATAAAAGGCCATCTAGATGGTACAAAAGCAGCACCCAAGAGATGCCAATGTATGGAGTTGTTTCAGAGACTGACAGAGGTAGTCAGCTGATGGGATAAGATAGAAGGGATTTCAAAACATAGAACTGTGACGGTCATTTTAGACAATGTCTATAATGCAGCAGGCAGCAAAAGGCAGAATCAGAAAGGCAAGACCTCATGTCCCAAAGGGGTACCAGCAATTGTTTCCCAAGTAAACACAGATCTCAGTAAAAAAAATATAATAATAATAATAATAATAATAATAATGGCTGTATTCTATGACTTGGTAGAGGTGATAGGTTTGTATTAGCAGAAGAAGCTAGCCTAAAATAGCAAGCACCTAGAAAAAAGTCAGATTCTGCTAATTGTGGATGTAGGTTGTTGAGATCAGACAGCGAATTTATGAAATGCTGTTTTGGACACACAGAAGAGGAGATTTAGGCAAAAATCCAGTAACCCAAAAGGAAGCATTGGTCTGTAGGCTTCCAGACATGCATATGATTTAACTTCATGTTCTCCTCCATTATTTAGAAAAGGTTACTTTTACAATTTTATTTTGCTCCTTTGCAGATTGGCTTAAGAATGTAGGAAGAAAGAAAGAAAGAAAGAAAGAAAATGTAGAAAGATCCAAATCTAAGTTGAATACAGGATTCAAGAGAAGCCAAGAAAAGACAGAACCCAAGAAAATGACACAACAGCAGACTATATATTTTAAAAGACATTTAACACTAAGAAGGATTCTGACATCTGATGCGGATGTAGTTTGCCTTCTAATATGTTATCATTTTCATCAAGCCTTCTGAAAAGATTCGATTCTTCTTGACTTTTTTCAATATTTCCGTGCTTATTGGAAGGGTAAGTAGGATGCAACTCTGTGACAGAACTGTCACTTTGGACTTTACAAAGAACCACCACATAATGTTTTACAGCATCCTCCTAGTAACGGGTGAGGATAATTGGATACTACCCTCCAAGCAATGAGAGCACCCTGACATCTGATTTTACATTTTGTGCCCTTTTAATAACAAAGGAGACCATTACAAAGTCCCTTGTGCTGCCCTGAGCATGATTTAAATCTCCTGGAAAACTTAATTACAGCTTTTTACACTGATTTTGTCTTACAAAATCCAAATCAATTCACGTTTCAGTTTTAAGATTAACACTTAGCTCTGATCTCGAGTATCATTTTATCCCCTTCTCTCTAAGCATTCCTTCTCAAATACAGAAAAGTGATGATAGTTTCCAAATGTTATCTTGTATCAATGAGTACATAGAAAAATAATAATACATATATATATATATATTTATACACACACACATATACACATACATATACAGATTTGCACATAGATATACATACATATACACATATATATCATATGTTATTTGAGCAGCATACGGTGCTTTTCTGGAGGCCAGCAGCTTTCTAGTCTTCATACTACATTTTATGAAGCAGAGATATCTCTGAAATGATAACGACAAGACACATCTGTGGAGGACTTACACACTGGGCACTGTGTAAGATTTTTAATATATAATACATCTACATATTTCATTTGTATGCATAAGATTTCATCATCCCACCTGCCCTTGCTACAGGGCTGCTGCTTTGCCCCTCTTGCTCCCCTCCCCCCTCCTTCTGAAAGGTAGTGGTGACTGTGCTTATCTTGCCCTCTCTACAAACAAGACATCAAATTGTAGGTTGGGAGAGTGTGAGACAGATCGTTTCCCATTGATTCCCTCGTCATCAAATCCAGAAGACCTGGGCTTGGGGAGCTGAGACCCGACAGACATATTTCACGAGTCTCTTACATGCTGCCACCTGGCTTAAAGACCCAAGTATAGGACGTGAGCCTGGAGCAGATGCCCTGACAGGCTGAGACCCGTGGGCGGTCTGCAGAAAGACTGACTGCATCTTGAAAGAAATAGCTTGTGTTGGTCTAGTATGTTAGTGGCTCCAATATTCATGCTCTTTCTTCATTCTCTCTGAATCCTGGCAGGCCCTCTCTTATTCATTCACATATGTTGGAAGAGACACGATGCTTCTTTCATCCCTGGTTTTAAGGTTTGGCAGATTCAGTTCTGTACCCCGTAGGATCCCTGAGTTATCATGTAGGAAGTCCAACTGCTTTAAAGGAAAGATAAGTGGAGAGGTGAGAGGAAGAGACCTTGAGATTATTGGGGGAGGGTAGCATCCAGTCCACTCAGCACTTCATCTGGGGCCCCAGTCTTCAACTGACCCTGACCAAATTCAATGCAGGCAAGAAGAACAGCCACCCCCAGCCCAGGTTACAGACTACTAATCAGATGGAATGATTATTGTTTCAAGCCAGTTCTTTTGGGTAGTTTTTACAAAACAAAGAGATAACCCAGATACCTAGTAAATGGAAAGTGTTTAGTAAATGTTTGTGGGGACAACTGACAGTGACAAGATACTGATCCTCAGTGCACTTCAGTTCCAGGTTAAGAGAAAGACCAATGAAGTGACAATTAAACTGCAGTAAGGTAAGTACCATGATAGAGTTGTTAGCATGGTACAAATGAAGTAGTAGTGGACATCCTAGCCCAGATGAGCGGGATCTGGAAGACTTCCAAAAGAAATAATAACTGGGGGTGCCTGGGTGGCTCAGTCAGTTAAGCCTCTGCCTTCAACTCAGGTCATGATCCTAGGACCCTGGGATCCAGCTCCATATTGGGCTCCCTTCTCAGCAGGGAGTGTACTTTTCCCTCTCCCTCTGCCTCTCTCTTTCTCTCTCTCTTCCAAATAAATAAATAAATAAAATCTTTGAAAAAATAATAACTGAACAAAATTTTAAGAAGAAAGTAGGAGTTCACTGGTCAAAAAAAAATTAAGAACATTCCTCTACATCTTCAGCACATTTATGTCAGTCCCTTGTTCATAAATTAAGAATGAATGAATAAATGAATGAATGAATTTCAAAGTCTTCATCATAAACATAAAATTTAAAGTAACTAAGACCATGAACAAGAAATAAGCTAAGAATGCCTCCTCTTGAACCTGTGAAGCTCAAGCCCTGAGCTGTGTTATCTCTTTTACCAAATCAGTGTTGTCTTTTCCCTAAGCAGAGAAGAATTTCCTCCATTAAAAGAAGTATATGCTAACAGAATGTATATTATAGTAATTCTCTATATGCTACACTACTGAATATACTTGTTAGATTCTCTCTAGAAGAATTTGTGGAGACATCACAGTTGACCTTCAAGAGCTTATTATCTGAAAAGATGTTAAAATGGGAATCAAAATCATGAGTCACAGTTACACCATAGACCTTTGTATTTCATGTTATTACTAGATCATTAGATAACATGGTACCCCTATAAGGGCAGCATCCACTCTCATTTGGTATGGCTATGTTTTTACTTTTTTATTTTCCCCTAATCACTGTTAATATAAATGTACAAACATACTTACTTACAAAGTGAAAGGAAAAGAGTTAATTGACTTCAAACTACTAGAAAAAAAGCATTTGTTGCTGGGACTATGGAAATTTGAATTTTATCTGCTATTTTTTAGTTTTATCATTTGTTCAATAGCTAGAAGTTTGGCACTTTTTAAAAGGGGATCTGATCAAGGGTGAGATAAAATAAAGAAATGAGTTATTCTCTAATAATCATTCTATCCCTTGCTAATATGGGACAGAATACATAGCTTCTGTGACATACTATTAGAAGAGGGCCCATTGAGACTATACTCAATGGTTGTTGAGTGAATAAATAAAAAACAAGAGCAGTTATTGCACTGGAATCCTAGGACAGAGAAGGCATCTGTTCACATGGGAGGATAGAATGGGGATTAGAGAAGATGAGAGTGATGTGTTAGCGATACTGAGGTCAGACAAAGCAGATGGGGAGATGATTAAAAGAAGGAAGATCAATACGATCTTTGAAATGAACAGCTGAGTGACTTTGGTCGTAACAGCAGTGAACCAAAAAGAAAATGAGGGCTTAAGAAGAAGGTGACTGCAGTTTTTGCAAGAACCCCTTTAAAATTTATTGATGAGAGGTTCACAGAAGAATTCATGTGCTCTGCAGATAGCTCATTCCCAAGAATGAAAAAGGAAGATATCCCTAATATTTCCTTCAAAAACTCACTATTGGTGTTAAGAGTGTCCTTCTCTCCTAGGGAGGATTGAATGATGGTTTCCACATAACCCAAAGTTATCCTAATGGAGACCTTTCCCACATGGAAGGAAACGCTAGGTGTGGGAGTAATTGCTTTCCCACTAGCATTCCCTAGTTTTTTTGTTTGTTTTTTCCTGTAATGCCATTGGGTCTTCCACCTAACCTTTCTTGTTTTAAAGCAAGAAAGGAAAAAAAGTTGTTCTCTATCTAAACAGCAGTCCTCTCTCTAACTTTATAAGGCAGCTCCCCCAGTACCGACTTCTGGTCCTTAGAGCAGTCTTGAAAAACAAAAGGAGAAAGCCTCCAAGGCTCAAAACTGAGAACAATGACGATTCAATCCCAAGGCCCTGCTGTACTCAAGGTCTAAATTCACTTCCAAATCTAGTTACCTTCTTCTGTCTTAGGCTCTCTTCTCCCAGAGTCCTATCTGTGCTCAGGATTTTGATGGAAGGGCTTTATCAGAAAGTTCACTTCAAAATAAAATTAAAAAATAAAGAGTCATGGAATAGGGGAGGCAGGAAAGACAAGGGGAAAAAATTAAAGAAGGGTACAATTTCAGATGGAGTCCAAGACAGCCTGATACCAGAAGTTCATTTAGGGACTTTAAGCCTATATATATTTAAAAATATATGTAAATTTCAATAGTCCTAGGTAAATTTTAATTGGCCAAACATCACAGCCTTTTTAAAAAAGCATACGTGTGAACCAATGACTTGTTTTTCCAGCTCTCTTATCAGATACTGCAGAAGTTTCTAACTGGTTTCTCTAATCTTATCTCACTTTGCCAATCCTCCTGACCACTGTCTGAGCGAATGTTCTAAAAATTTAAGTCTGTCCTATCCCGGACTACCAGTTTTTAAAATTTCATCTTTCTCCTAAACATTCAAAATCAAATTAGGCAATCAAAGTTTGAGTTTTACCAAGTAATCCAATCTTGCAAAAGAGGTATGTGATTAGAAGTAGTAGACATCTTAATACAAGAATGTTTAAATATTTTAAATGAATATCTCTTAAATAACTATTACCAGTTCCTTACATTTTCCTAGACTATCCCATTCTTGAGGAACAGTATCTTAGATAGATAGATAGATAGATAGATAGATAGATAGATAGATAGAATCTGCAGTTATAGTGTACTGTTAATCTTGTCTATTCTTTGATTTTGGTTTCAAAGCCTAGAACTCCATCATAAAACAACACAATAGATTCTAATGTCAGCAATTTTCAACAACCTTCCATTACACAATGTGCACTTTGTCATCTAGAAAGAGAGGAATCAATTCTGCCTCAGCCATGGGAGTTGAATCAGCAAAGTCATCCAAGACGAATGGCATTATTGACATAAGGTTTTCTTTTGTTGTTTGGAATATACTTTGTGAATATTTCAACCTGAAATACCTTTTAGGTGTAGTCAGCTCTTCTACTACAGTGACCCTTGGTAGTTAGTGTTTGTTTTTGTTTTTCCACTTGTTTGACTAAAAGACCAAAAAGTATCCTAAAAACCATCCTACTCCTGATTGTGGTTTAGCAATATTAATACTGCAATACTACAGTGCTCTGAGATAAGGTAGCTCTAACTCCATCTTATTTAGATAAAATTAAAAGTGTAAGTATTTATGATGAATTTTAGGAGACTGGCAGACCCTAATCTATAACTTTGTAATATTTTGAAAGATACTTCAAATTTTCAGTCTTGATTTTATAAATGATAAAACGGGAGTGACTTGAATCATAATAACTTATAAATTTACTCTAAACTTCCTTTTACAAAGTTGTCAAATATTTAATAGGTCATATCTTTTTGCATACGAGAATTTATCATATAAAGTTACCATACAAAATGGCAGCAAATCAAAAATAATTGATTAAATCTAAACTCACTTTCTATTATATTTGGCATCAAAGAGCTACTGAGTAGAGAGTTTATTATCATGGCATTCTCATAGACTTTTAATGATCTATTGATATTTTCTCTTCTTTATAGAATGATCTTATCTGTCTCCTTGATTTACTTCATCAAGTCATTCTAAAAATGGTTATTATCCAATAAACCAAGTAGACATATAGATTTATATTCCACATATGTTTTTTTAAAGTTTGTATACTAATTAACTTAAATAGAAGAAAGAATTACTTGCAATAATTCATTTCCAATGCAGTGTTTGCAGCGTTTGAAGACATACACTTTCTGACAAAATAACTCCATTTTTTTTAAAGCTAACCACAAGATAATTCCTCAAAAATCCTAACAAATACAGTGATCCCTACATCACTTTGCAATTCACTTAAGTTTGAAATCATACTCCATCTTTCGGTTTCTATGTAAAGAAATATGCATGCAGCAAATCTTTCATTAATTTACTCATTTATGTGTTTATTGATTAATTTCTATATGTTCAATTAACTATTAGATTTATATGTGTCCTTTATGTTTGTGTCTCTAAAGGTAAAAAATGGAATTGAAATCATTATCTAGAAATTTTTAAAAGGAGGTGAAACAATTACAAAATAAAAAATCTTGGAGTGAAAAATTAAACATGAATTTCGTAAGTAAGCTAGAAACATTGATTTTAAAAAATCCGATCTAATCTGATTTTTTTTATTCCAACCATTTAAACACTAATCACAAGTCACCTGTGGTAGACACAGAGAAACTCTGCCCAGATTCCTCTTCAATGAAGGACTCGGTTTCCAGCTTTGGGGGACGTGGTCAGCTGAGACCCTCTAGCTCTTTGTTCCTACAGGGTCTACCTCAGCTGCAGAGACCCACCTGGCTCCAAATCATGTCCTCCCAGGGTTGCCCACATCCAGTAACTTCACAAAAAGGGGTCCAAAGTTTGAACCATCTGGAAAGAGTAAAGGACAACTCCAATGGATAGTGTATGCTCCGGATGTTTCCAATGAATTAGCAGAGGCTTAAGACCCGCGTCATGGTTCAGCTTCTTCCTTTATCAATCCTGCTTCTTGCCCTGTTTTCACAGGCACTGATCCCTACAAAATCTCTCATCCCAAACACTATCTCAGTATTGGCTTCCAGAAAATCCAAGTTGTGACACCTCCTTTAATGCATAACAGAAAAAGCAAGAGTTAGTCAAATCGAGTATATCAGAGATGATACTGTAAAAATGTGGCAATGGTGCACTGGATTGGAAATGGAAATTAGGATGGGTTTTTATTGCTACCTTAGTTTGTGGTGTCTCACAAATCACTGAGTACCTGGAGGACTGGCTCCTTCAATTGTCAAGTCAGGAGACTGGCTGCTGATCTCACTGTACTTTCCAGATCCATCACACTGCAAGCTGAACCAGAGGTTCCCAATGCTTTCTATGGGCCCAGGCCAGTCTAGCATAAACATTTTCACCAAACTGTGGAAAAACGAGAAACAGAGAAAGTAGCAAGTTTTTCAGAGTTAATTAGTCTTCTTTGTTTGTTTGTTTGTTTTTGAAGAGAATTCCTCTTTTTAAAAGTTTTTTGGCTTTGTTAAAATACCCTTTCTTTCAGAAATGGTGTGGCCAATAGGTCATCTATTCTTGTTTCATTTTGTTGTTTTTTTTTTAATGTTTTACAGGCAATATCAAACTTCATATCAGTCCCCCAGTCTACTCCTGCACTGTTATTTCAAAATTCTACTGAACAGCAAAACTTACTGGGAACTATAAATCTCAAACTTTCACAGCAATAATATGCATTTAATTGATGCTGGTACTGATTGTCACTGATTCAATCGGTACAGACACATCAAAACGAGTGAGACAAAATAGCAGGCTCAGATTCATGCACTATGACTTATGGTTTGGATAAGTTTGCATTCAGTTCTGGTAGGCTTTTGAATTTTAGAGAAGGTAGCACTTCGACATATATTCTCATTACTGAACCTCTCCTTTTCAGCATTCTCAACTTTCTCCCCCAAAGTCTAGGATTATCCACTTTAAGAGAAAAGAGGAAAAAAATCTTAAGATGAGTGGTCTCAAAGATTTCCATTTCTCAACTATTTGAGTTGACCTCTCCAAAATTACTGAGAGCTTAGAGAAAGGATGCTTTTCCCAGTCTTCCTTCATTTATCTCAAAAAATGCCTGGTTAGCAGCAACAAATCGTCTATTCACATCTACCCTCCTCCTCCTTAATAAGCAGTTTAATATAGTATAACGAAAAGATCAGTGGACTGGGAGTCAAGATTTATGAATGTGTCAAGTGATATTGTGAATAATATTGAGATAAGTTTTTAATAAGCAAGCACATTTTATAGTGTAAATCACTCCTTAGGTGAGAGGTATTCTGCCTCAGTGACCAGTACTATTACTTATTTTCTTTCTCTGCCACCTGATGACCTCCTTTTGCTCACTCTCTTTCTTATCCTTTACAGCACGTCTTTCTTTTCTACCCTTCTCTTCACTTTCTGCAGTTTCCCCAAGTGTACCTCCTCTGTCTCCATTTCATGGCTCTCTTCTTTTCCTGGATTCAGTTGCTAGCATTTGGCTCTTCCTTGGGAATAGCATTCCTGAGCAATGTGCTATGCTGCTGTTCTCCACCATCCCCCTGCCTTTCCACTTCATGTCCCCAGCTGCCATTTTCCCTGCATTCACATCCCACAATCCTTTTTGGTTTTTACTGACTGAAGTATAATTGACATGCAATATCTTATTAGTTTCAGGTGTAGATCACAGTGATTTGGTATTTTTATACATTATGAAATTACTCCCATGAAGCCTAGTTACCATCTGTCACCAGACAGTTATTACAATATTATTGACTATATTCCCTATGCTGTATGTTACATCCCTGTGACTTGTTTATTTTATAACTGGAAATTTGTACCTCTTAATCCCCTTTACCCATTTCATTCATCCCCCATCTTCCTCCCTCTGGTAACCAACAGTTTATTTCCCTGTATCTATGAGTTTGTTCGGTGTGTTACTAAATGTACCTTTACTCTCCTTTTCCTGCTGTATCTTCACTCTTTGAAAAAGCTTAGCTCGAGGCTTTCACTAATAGGCCACTGAGGATTGAATTTACTGTTTCAGTTGCTACATTCCAACTGCTGCAGACACTAAGAAGATAGTTGGCACCACACTTCCACTAGATTTCACTGAAATGATGGTAGCTTGTCTTGTTGCTGTTGGGGGGGGGGGTGTGGTTAAGGGGCATTGGCTGTGTGTTTCATTGAAAACAAAAAGATTTGGAGCTTCAGCCTGCTCCAAATTGTGCTCATGGAGGTTTCTCCTTCTCCATAAAGACTCTCTCTGGTAAATTTCTTCACCTAAAGCAGATACCAAGCAAAACAAAATTTTGCATTTATTTAAATGGGATTCCTAAGTAATTATGGTAGTCCATTTACCTATGATCTAATTAATTACTATATTTTCTCTTTATTGGGACAATCTCAAAAAAGACCAATGATCTTGCTTCTCACCCAACCCCACCTATGTCAGGAAACTTTACTCTTTTCAGAGCTTTCAGCCACCAGATGCTTGGGCACCAGAGGCTATCTACAAGTTTTGGAGGTTTTGAAAAAGTAATTCCAAAGAATGCTCTGACCCTGTCATTGGTGCAGATTTCTTTCCCAACTGTAATTTTATAGGTGAGATCATTATATCAATTATAGCTACAAATCTTTGTGTGGTGGTATTTGTATTGCAGGGCATGGGGAGAAAGTGGGATATGATATAGGCTTCTTGACATTTTAGAAGATTCATTTTTCAGTTTCTTAAGAATTATCCAGGTAGTAAAAGTGATTTTTTTTTTTTTTTTTTTTTTTGAGTAGCATGTCTGAAGCCTGGAAGGCAACACAATTGTGGTAAGGACCAAATATGATGTAAATAAACATATTTTGTAAATTTTAAACATTGAAGATAATAAACGGTAATAAGAAAGGAAAGTAGAATTGAATTTGCATCTAAACTTCAGTCTAATAAAAGTGTACAGTGCTTAAACAGTAGCAATGAGTCTATGGATAGATTTTTACTTCACAAAATGTAAACCAATAAGATTTTTAATGTCTTCAGTATTTATTAATCACTCATTTTATTAATGTTTATATCAAACCTACATCCAAAAAGATTCAAAGAACTATTCAACAAAATTTTAAAGCCATTTTGAAACCAAAAAGATTTAGAAGAGTTGTGCGAGAATCCTCTGAGACCATCATTGCTGTGCATCATATTTGACTCTATCTTGTGAGATAGACAGATACTGAGGAAATACACACATAAGAAAAATACTGTTCTGGTCTTCCAAGAGCTTAAACCAATACGGAAAAAAACATGTAAAGAAACAGCAAAATTACACCAAAAAATTGAGGGCAGAGGTAAGGGCTTGTTTCTGGGAAGGGGCAAAGATACATCTTCAGGTAAACTCGAGGGAAAATGATTGGTAAAGCTACAGACAGATTCTAAGGGTGAGAGAAGAGACTGAAGATAATGCATTTCAGAAGACTTTTATCTTCTGGCTAACATAGTAAATGATTTTATCTGCTGCTTTGGAAGTGGGTTTATTGTTTCAGGGTCAGTAGAAAAAGTTTTCAATAACCACTGGGGAAAGCACAATAAAAAAATAGATTTTTTATTATCCCTATCATCAGCAGTAGTCTATCAATAAATAAAAAATAAAGACAGCTGGCTTTTCTTTCAAAATATTGCAAGAACACTCTCTAATGATCTTCTTTTAGGTCAGAGAATATTTGGTAGGCCAAGCAATTTCTATTACTAATTCTGTGTAGACAGTTTTGTTTATTAAATATACATTAGAGGAAATGATTTTTCTCCCTTAGAGTCTAGACTTAAGGCACTGTAGACTGATTCCTTTAAATATATGGAAACTAGCTATGTTTATTTTATGAGTTAGAAAGTCTCATAACTCTCAAGGCCCACATCCAATTTGTATCTCTAAAATGTTTTTTTTACAAGCCAGAATAAACATATAATCTCTTTCCTGCAAACCATAGGCTATTTATCCAAACCAAACAAATATATTTGAACACGTTAATTTGAGTGTGGTTTAAAAATTCGTGGCGGGGCTGTGCTCATGGGGCATGCTTTTGCTATCATCGTCCATTTTAACCCTTCTAGTTCACTTGATTTTTTTCATACCTGCTTTTGAGGAGTATTCTTATTAGCAATCAGATTGAAAATCTATAGAAATACCATTTTCTACTACAGAATAAAAGTGGAGAATCTGGTGGTTATCTGTGACCTGAAAGTGTGGCTGTTGGTGAGGGACTGGCACTCAGATTGATCTTGGATTTTATTTAAGATTTGATCCATTGAGCACAAAGTGAAGTTGTAATGAATGGGAGATGCATGCGTGTTCTAGTTAGACCACTTTAATTGCGTTAATATTGCTTGAGTAGATAATTTTTTAAGTTTATAGAATATTCAATTAAGGGCAAAAATTAGAATTAACCTAAATGTCAGTCAATTTTAAAAAATGGTTAATTGGTATACCTGGGTGGCTCAGTCTGTTAAGGCTCAGACTCTTGATTTTGGCTCAGGTCATGAACTCAGGGTCATGGAATCAAGCCCCACTTCAGGTTCTAAGCTCAAAGCAGTCTACTTTTCTCTCTCTCTCTTTCTCTCTTTCTCTCTCGTTCTCACTCTCACAAACTCTGCCCCTCCCCCACTCTTTCTTTATCTCTCTCAAATAAATAAATCTTTAAAAATTATATTAAATTTAATTTAATTTAAAAATGGTTAAATGTTATAAAACAGCATATCCTTGCAACCACTGAAAGTGTGGAAAATTTATATGTACTTCAATGGAAATGATCACAAAGTATTAAATAAAAACAAACAAACAAACAACAACAACAAAAAAAAAACAAATTGCAGAACAGGACACAGAGTAAAATCTTATTTTTTAAACCAACAGAAGTTAAGCATATGTATATGTGCTTCAACAAGGAACAAAATGCAAAAATATTTTGGAAAGTACATAACAAACAAACTTAACATTAGTTACTTTGGGGAATATAATTAAAGGGAGTCAAAAACTCACTTATCATATAAATATATTTATTATGTAGATTTATGTATTTATTATGTAGGTATCTACATCGTTTGAATGTTTGCCTAGGTAATTCATTAGATTTGTAATTAGAGTTATTAGATTTGTAATAGGGAATTTATGGAAGACAAGAAAAATCTTCTATTTGTATACATTGGTGATTTTCATCTAAAAATAGTAAATATTTAATTGTTATAATTACCGACTAAAGTGTAATTCTCTTCTCTGTTATTGTCGTTTAGAAGCGATCAGATATACAATGTGTAATTCCTTCCACTTTTGCTTTTGTTTTTGTCACAACATCAAACTTGCCACTTAGAAGGACTTAATAGTAAATAATCTCATTGAAAATACCTAGGTCTTCTAACACAAAAGTCTTGCTGATGAGAAGCAAAGGCAACATATGATAGTTTCTCAGAAATGCAAAGCATGCTTCACTTCAGATCTGGAATCAGAAGCTTCACTTTAACAGGATTTCCATTCTCGCATACTTTCTCATTAAAGATTAAGAAGAAATGCTCCAGAGGACTAATCTTAAATCTATGACTTTATAACAAGTACCTTATTTTTATTCAAATTGTATGTTTATGGGGAGCCTGAAATTGTGAGAGCAGAGAAGATTGATAGAGAAAAGGGCTAAAGCCTTTGATCTGTCTCCACATTGCCTTTCCTGGGTTCATGGCTCCAGTATTTTCCTTTATTTGAAATCACTTCAGAACAGATAAGAACACAGAAGATCACAAATCTGAGTATATAACTCGATCGCTAGTTTGATGGAAAATGTCATGATTGGGGCCCCTGGGTGGCTCAATCATTAAGCATCTGCCTCCGGCTCATGTCATGATCTCAGGGTCCTGGGATCAGCCCCACATTGGGCTCCCTGCTGGACGGAAAGCCTGCTTTCCCTCTCTCAGTCCCTCTGTTTGTGTTCCTGCTCTCACTATCTCTCTGTCAAATAAATAAATAAAATCTTAAAAAAAAAAAAAAAAGGAAAAGAAAAAAAAAATAAATGGCATGATCATCATCAATGGTTTTTGACTTTTGAATTGAAACTGGCTATAAAACACATGCCACAAAAAAAAAATATGTTGTTTGTACAGACATTTATTTGTTCTTATTTAAATGAAAGGTCAGAAAGTAAAAGTCAAGATGAAATGAAATGTGTGGTCAGAGTGAAAGAAGTAATATGGGGCTATGAAATGGGAAAAGTGCATCTACCAGAATGGCTGTCTTTTGAGTGTATGAATATTTGGAAGAAAATAAAGAAAAACAAGGACTTCTAGCAATAGGAATTGGCACTGTCACCTCATTCACTTACTCTTTTTCTATTAATTTATGTCTCACTATAGTTAAAAAATGTACAATAACATTGCCCGTCAAACTGTAGCCAGTAAAAGCTTTTGGAATAAGTGAATGAATAAATGCAAGCTTCTTTTGAGTATGGAAACTTCCACTTCCTGTAATACTGCAGATTAGATAACCTCAAAACCCTTCTTCACAAAGCCAAGAGAAATGTTGGGCAAACTGTAATGTATGTACTTTTAAATTCTAAGCTGTACTAGCAAAATATCAGTGAAATCCCCAGGATGCTAAGGCAAAGAGGTCATTAAAAACCAGAGTGGTCAGCACAAGAATGGACACCAAGTAGCCTTGGGGAAATTATTGCTATCAATCACTTAAAGTCGTGTGGGGTTTGATGTTCAGGGAGAAGTGGCCATCTGTGCAAAGCGAATGGCTGGAACAGATATCTCACACAAAGTCAGGACGTTCTAAAGACGACATCCTCAGTGAAAGGATCAACTTAAAAAATGGCACACACCAGAACAAGGAGGAAATTACGAAGTTCATAGCTGGACACCTGGGCAATGCTTGGGAAAATTAGTCTCCCCTAAGAATTTATAATCATGGGCCCATAAACTCCTGTTATTGGAGTTTAATTTCAATCACCTATGTTTTCTGAGAGACTAGAAATTAGAATAAAGAGTTTAGGGGCTAATGATACCCCTAAAGTTTGTGGCCAGAGCAAATTGAAATCCTCTGTTCATAAATTATTTCTCAGTACAGACTACACAAGAGTCCCATGAATAAAGCCCTCAGATGACACATAAGAGTCAAGCAAAGAAGCAGAAGCATTAGATATACCATCATCATATATAGATAATAAAATAAACATGTTTAAAATGATGAGAGACACAAATTTTAAAAAACAAGGAAAACAAGTTATAATGAAAAAAAGAAAAAGAATATCTAGAAATGAAAAATGTAAGTGTTGAAATATAAAAATTTCGGATGAATTTAATAATAGATTAGTCACAGACAAGGAGAGAATTAGTGGCCTATAAGAGATTATTCAGAATGTAGACCCAAAAAACAAAATAAGAGAAAGTATGAAAGAGGGGTTAGAAGTCACAAATCTAGTAAGTATTACAGAGGATGAGACTAGAGAGAGTGGGTAAAAGACAATATTCTTAGAAATAATGTCTGAGAAATGTCTAGAATTGATGAAAGACATATTTTCCTTACTCTAGATTCTCAAAGAGGATATGAATAAAAATAAAACACACTCACCCATACCATAGAGTAACCATAGGATTTAAAATTACAGAACAGATTTTAAAAGGTAGAAATCTTATTATTTAAAAAAAAAAATCCTCAAACATTAGGTTTTTTCCAAAGGAACAGTATCTGTAGAGAGTTAATAGAGCCACAGCCTATTCTATACTCAACTAAAATATCGTTCAGGATTGAGGACAAAATAAATTCGGATAATCAAACTCTGGAGTTCCCACTAGCAGTTTCCCATTTTACTTCCTGTTCACAAAGTAATAAAGGTGTAAACTTTTGGAAGCATAGTAAAGAAGACAATATGTAACAATAATGATTATATAAAATAATAATAATGTTTAATTAAGGGACAATCAATACCAGATTTAACCAAATTACTGAACAGCTATAGCACAGAGAATGGAAGATCATAACAAGCACTAAGCATTCTAAGGTGTCTGTATTATTCTACAGAAGAATAAAGATACTGATCTTCAAACTGCTTAAACTTTGAACTGTTTCAAGTATGTCCTATTAAAATCTTAAGATAAATCAGTTAAACAATAGAAGAGGAATGTATAATAGTCAAATTAGTAGATGGGGAAAATCAGAATAAAGAAAACTTGAAGCATCCAAAAAGCATAAGGAAAAAGAAGGGGGAAAAGATGCAAACAAAAAAAGAAAAATAGAAAATACTCAGTGTGATAGGAAAAATAATCCTTAATTCTGGAGATGGAACATATTCGGAGATATAAATTAAAACAGAGAACCATGCCCAACGACCCAGCTCTAACCCATACACATTCCCCAGACAAGAGTTTGGGGTATAAGGTGGATCTTTACCTAACATTTAACTGAGTCCTGCCTTAGAGCTGCTTGATGGCAGCAATATTTGCTGACTCTCAATAATTTTAAAAAAGTCACATTTTATTAGAATAACAAGGGATGGCTGGCTTACCGATAAAAATGTGAGAGTTAAAATCTCAGCTATCAGGAAAAACGGAAACCAGGACGAGAACAAATGGTCATTTCCTTTAGAGCCAAACAGCCAGAAAGAAGATTCTCGATCCTTGTTCTCTCAGGCTTCAAATTACTAGCCTGATTGGCCCAGGGGGTAGATAATTTGATGAATGGGTACACTAAGAAAACAAGCAATGAGGCAAATCAGGGGGAATGGGCAAGGCTTCCCAAAGGAAAATCATGGTGCCATGATAAAGGAAGGACAAAGAAATCCTAAACTGGAAAAAACAAAAACAAACAAACAAAAAATACCAAAGGTAATTTGACTCTTTCTGCTGGATCTTTGTCCAGCTATAGCAGCAATTTTTATAGGATATTTGACTCAAGAGGAATATGCATTTCTAGAATTGTTATTAAATTTTTTCTCCTTCTCCTTAAGCATTTAGACCAGTGATAACAAATCAAATGACTGCTAGCATCAGACAAGTCAAGGAAACAAGTAAAGCACTATCGGAATATGATGATAAACAGGAACTGACTCTCCATCTCAGGAATAAAATATAAAATGGTGAAGGTGAGGAAAAACTGCAAATGCCCAGACCCAGCCCAAGAAAGCAGTGGTTACTCAGTTCGAGCTGATTGTTGGAGCCAGATCTTTTCAAGAAAAATCAAGAGTCAGGAATGTACGCAAAATAGCCCAATACTTCTCTTCATATCAAATTTTAATTGTTATTGGCAACTGATATAATTTTTAAAATACTGTGTGTAGCAATACCAGACAGATCAATTAGACACAACTGCAGGAACAATTCTGTTATTGGTCATCTGTGGATTGTGGCTTGTGGCTCAGTGACTTGTGAATTGCTTTGTGCATATTAATGGGAGAAAACTAGAAAACTCTGCACTTCTGATTCCCTTGTCCGATCTTTTGGGCTATTATCAGCTATACATTTTTCTGGGTGTATACACACACATATATTATTACATATATATATATATATATATATATATACACACACACACACACACACACACACACACATATATATAATAAACGTTGAAAGATAATATCACTATGTTTGCTTTAGACAGTTAAGTACCTTCTGGAGAACTTAATTATAGAAAGTAATCTATTATTTGTACCTTTATTTTTACATAATTTCTATTTTTTCCTTGATAGACATTTTTTTAAACGTATTTAGGTTCACAGCAAAATTAAGCAGAAAGTACAGAGTTCCTATACCCTGCCCCCACTGCTCCCCCACCTGACACACACACAGACTTCCTTCCAATCAACGTCCCCCAGGAGAGCAGTACATTCCTTAGAGTGATGACACATGTCTTCACCCATAGTCCATAGTTCACATCAGAGCTCACTCTTGGTGGTATACATTCTATGGATTTGGACAAATGCCTAAAGACAAATATCTACCATTATAGTTTCATAGGGAATAGTTTCACTCTTCTAAAAACTCTCTGTGTTCCATGTACTAACCTCCCCTTTCCCCCCAGCCCCTGGCAGCCCACTGATCTTTTTACTGTCTCCATAGGTTTGTCTTTCTCAGAAGGTCGTATGTATGGTTGGAATCCTACAGGATGTAGTCCTTTCAGATTGGTTTCTTCCACTTAGTAATTGCATTTAATTTTCCTCCCTGTCTTGTAGCCTATTTCTTTTTAGTATTGAATAGTATTCCATTATCCACATGTACCACAGTTTACTTTTCCGTTCACCCACTAAGAACACTTTGGTTGCATCCAAGTTTTGACAATTGCAAATCAAACAGCTATGAATTCCCATGTTTAAGGGGAGGGTGTATGCTATGGTGAGTGCTGTGAAATGTGTAAACCTGGCGATTCACAGACCTGTACCCCTGGGGCTAATAATACATTATATGTTTATAACAAATTAAAAAAAAGATGAAGGGTAAACATAAGTTTTCAACTCCTTAGGATAAATACCAAGGAGCGGGATTGCTGGATAGTGTGAAAAGAGTATATGTAGTTTGTTACAAACTGGCAAATGCTCTTCCAAGGTGGCTAACTGTTTTGCATTCTCCCAGCATTGAATGAGAGTTCCTGTTGCTGCATGTGTTGAATTGGATATTGTGTAATTTTTGGATCTTGTCCATTCAAATAGGACCGGTGCTACTTCCTTGTTTTAACTGCATTTCCTTAATGACAGATGACATTGAGCATCTTTTCTTCTGCTATTTGTCAACCACGTTTCTGCCCACTTTTCTGCCCACTTTTTAATTGGGTTTCGTTTTCTTATTGTCGAGTTTTGTTGTTTATTTTGATTAAGAGTTCTTTATTAGATATATCTCTTGCAAATATGTTCTCCTAGTCTATGGCTTATCTTCACATTCTCTCTTCTTTTTTAAATTTTTATTGTATTGTGTTAGTAACCATAAAACACATCATTAGTTTTTGATGAAGTGTTCCAAGATTCATTGTTCATGTACAACACCCAGTGCTCCATGCAATACATGCCTCGTTCTCTTGATCTTCAGTCTTTCAGGAGATCTGTGTTTCTAACTGCTGGTCGATAAGTTCAGCTATGTAGCCATTGCAAAATTTAAAATTGTTTTCTATTATCAGATAGTAAATAAAGACTGTGGTATTTCCTTACACTGTCAAAGTATTGACCATAGTTCTTATTATTTGATTACAGGACCTATCATATTTTAAAAAAAAATGATAGTTATCTGGATAATCAGTCAGATATGTTTTAAGCAAAAATTAAAATTGTTCTTAAAAGTCTCCAAGCTATAAAATGGGCTGTTATTTCTGGCCTGAATTTTAACTTACAATTTTTAATGCCTGCAAAGCCAATAGCTACCTGAGGGAAAATATTCAAAATCCAATAAAATCAAAAGGTCAAAAGAGGGTGGTTCCACAGCCATTTTTTTTTCACTTGACTCAAAAACAAAACTGTGTGTGTTAGCGCTTAAAGACTATCTTAAAAGAATTAGAATTGATTTCCACATTGTTAAACAGTGCATTGTTGATGGGAATATAAATTGGTATAGCCAGTATAGAAAATAGTATGAAGTTTCCTCCAAAAATTAAATATAGAACTACCATATGTTCTAGCAATCCCACTTCTGGATATTTATCAAAAACAAAACAAACAAAAAAAAACCTAATTTAAATAGATATCTGCACTCCCACATCTTTTCGCAGCATTATTTACAATAACCAAAATATGGAAGCAACCTAGTATCCATCAATAGATAAATGGATAAAGATGTATATTCTGGATAGATTTTTATCCTAAGGTAATAGCCATCTAAAATTTCATTTAAGTAAGCAGGTAGCTGGAGCTCCGACCTGAGATACATTTTTAGAAACAGAGAAGGTGGCCCAGTAGGGGGATGAGGAAAAGGAGACCAACTGAAAAGCCCAAAGAAAGAAAGGAAAGCAGGAGCACCTGGCTCAGTTGGTTAAGCGTGTGTCTTTGGCTCAGGTCATAATCTCAGGGTCCTGGGATCCAGCCAGGTCAGGTTCTCTGCTCAGTGGGGAGTCTACTACTCCCTCTCCCTTTGCCCCTCCCCCACCAGATTGAGTGCAAGGTGGTAGCGCGCATGCGCTCACGCGCTCTCTCTCCCTCTCTCTCCCTCTCTCTCTATATATATACCTCTCTCTCAAAGAAATAAAATCTTTCAGAAATAAAATAATAATAAAGGAAAGCAAAGGCAGAGTATGGATTATCAGGTCCAAAGAAGGTAAGCAAAAGGCGCCAGGTATGAAATAGTAAAAGTAAGCAGCTTGAGATAAACAAGAAGAAACTCCTTCAGAATTGATAGACAGAGAAAAGTAATATTATGGGGGATTTATGTCCTGGCCTTTAGTCAGGGAAAAAGTTATTAATGAAAGTTCAGTGAAACACCTGAAAGTATATCCAACGATCATAAATTTATTCCACCAAATATATGCCATGTCCTCACTGAAAAGATATTATTTGGATTTTAGTTGTTGTTTTCTACTAAATTTATAAATTTCTTTAAGGTAAATGGGGGGGTATTTAGGACTCAAAGTAATCTTCATTTAAATTCTTTCACTAGCAAACTGGCACTATTAATATATCTTTCCAGAGAAAAATGTTCTTTAAATATATAACATACATTGGTAGCTTATAACAACTTTTTAGCTCTTGTTTGACATTTTTTATTTTATCTGAGTGTGGTTAACATTAGTTTCAGGTGTAGGAAATAGTGATTCAACTTCTTTATGCATTATACTATGCTCATCACGAATGTTTCAGCTCTTTTTAAAAATTCTTTGTTTCTCCTTGGAAATCTGGCCTCTTTGGACCCATCTAATTCAGACATGGCATAGTATCACTTTGAAAATTTTATGCGATGGTTTCACTTTAATGAGAAAATGAAACTTCAAGAAAGGGAAAATTTTAAGTCAATTTACTTTCCTTAAAAACAAGTAAAAATGGAATTGCAGCTGAAACAAACAAAAACTGTAACTTTTGCCCAGAGAAATAGAAACCCATCCTGGAACTGCTGCATAAGAAAATATTAGGCTGAGGAGCAACTCAATTTCATACTGTGCAATTTAAATGTACTGAAAGTAATTAAAATGAATGTCATTGAAACTGTTTCTGCACCGTGGTTCAACTAGGTCATTTAAACGTTGCACCAGAAAATTCTGAAATTAATTTTAAGCCAAACAGAGGCCTGGAATTGTGAACTACAGAGGCAGGTGAACTCAGGTGATCTGAGGAATAAGACGTAACGTTAGCAGCACCTGCTGCAGAGTGCTAGTGGGAACAGACACAGTGCTGGAAGAGCCCTGTGTTTATAAGAAATGGCAGGTTAGTACTATCAGTTCCCCTAGGAAAGGGAGGATAATGTAACTGAACACCAAGCCTGGCTCACTGAGGCCAGGAATTTGGGGCAACTATTTCCCCTGGAAGCCAAGCTTAAAAGGATTGGGATGTCACTTAAGAAAATGTTCTTTGAAATTAAAGTAGACATTTTCAGTGGCTTAATAGCATCGATGGTTATGTAATTGGAAGACCATACCAGGGATTCCAAGTGATCTTAAGTTGTATTCATGCTAAGATTGAGAAATATCTAGGAAAAGACTGGAGAAATTGGGCTACCCAGGCTCTATTTGTGTAAATAATTCACTACTCTTCTGGGGTGGAACTCACCCAGGAGAAAGACGTCAAGATGTATAATAAAGTTTTGCCTTTAATACAGTCAAATATCTGGCCACCAGATTATCTGTGGGCCCAGCTTCTGCAGATGCCCTGTGGAGCACTAGTACAAGGAGTCTACAATAAAGGAGAGAGTAGAACGGAACAGAACTAATCCTCTAAGCTCCCAAAGGAACATTGACTGCATAGGGACAGAAAAGAATGGAAATGTCTAGTTTGGTTCCATTGGTGCAAGTGGCTGGATGATAGCAGCTTTGGCAATGGCAGGAGCCCACATGGGGGAGTTTGCAGTGTGTTCATAGCTGGTTGAACACTCATGATCTCGCATGTTCAGAGCTGCTTTACTGCATCACTGGAAGCACAAGCTGCCTCACACACAAATTGCCTCCAGAAATGAAAAGAGCAGAGGAAGAAAATATTAGATATCACTAGATAGAATAGAGTCTTACTATGGATCATACTCAAGGCAAGCCTTGTGAAATCATAAAACAATTTAGAGGCATATTTAACAAGGATATGGGGCACGTCATGCAATTTGAGGAGAAGGAAAACCAAAGAATTTTTTTCTCCACCTGGACTGTGACCTTCAGTTGGTGTGGCCTGGAGAAGAAACCCTTTTCATTTAGAATTTACAAGAACCGTGCTGGTATTTGCAGACATTTTAAAGTACAGCAAGATCGGAGTCAGGAATCACTTACAAACCACATTCCCGCGAGTGCATTGGCAACTGAATTTGAATTTTTTAAAAACATCCAATCATCCCATAACCTTTTAAAAGCACCTATATCAGGTAATGGGAGCTATACATACTCCCACGGGTCACGTTAAGCCACAACCGTACCAGAATCTTTGCAGTCCTGGGAGTATTAATTATGCTGTGAACAATACATCTAGAAACAGGTGAGCCTCATTTTACTGGCTGTGTTCTGTTCTTTTGTTCCACAATGGCGCGAACATTTTGTCATTGTGCCTTTTATTAACTTAATGCCATTTTGATTATAAAATCTAATTGTGGAAGGAGTTTTGATGACTACCTTTATTTAGGATATCATTCCAACATTCAAAAGAGGTGTTTTTTTTTTCTTTTTAAGCAGAACATTTAAAATATTAGTCTTTAGAAAATGAAAAAAACCGTTACTGATGACTCTTACAAGGAAAACATTGTTTCGTGTAGGGGAAGTTGTCCTTAAAAATTACCAGCGTCTTCAATAAAGACTTATCAATCTGCTTCTTTTTTTTTTTTCCCCCTTAAAGATTTATTTCTTTATTTAAGAGAGAATGAGCAAGCTGTGAGGGGTGAGAGGGAAAGGCAGAGAATCTAGAGCAGATTCCCGGCTGATCCGGGGAGCCCAATGCAAGGCTTGATCCCAGGACCCTGAGGTTATAACCTGAACTGCAATCAGGAGTCAGTCGCTTAACCAACTAGGCCACCCAGGCACCCCTATCAATCTACTTCTTAACAAGCATACAAAGATCATGTAGAGGGTTCAGAAGAATCAAAGGGATGTTTAAAGAATTGGAAAATAATAGCTATGTAGAAAGGCTGAGAAAACTGGGATTTCCTGTTGGGAAAAAAGGCAACTCTAAGGGAATTATTCTTTTAAAATAAGAAGGACTATTATGGACAGGATGATAACTGGTGTTTTTTCATCTGCATTTAGAGCAAGATGAGAGAAAAGGGTTGGAGGGAGAGCCAAGGGGAGTTAGGCTACCTGTTAGAAAGGATTCCATCTTAATAAAGGATGATAACCCTGCAAAATTGCAGACATTGTCAAACACGTTCCTGTATGTATTTGATGCAAATAATAAGCTGCAAAATTTTAAATTCAAAAAGTTGTCCAGAGGTTCCTCAAGATTCTTATGTTCGTCTTCAAACAGGGAAAACAAAAATCAGTATTTCTACCACATCATCCCTCTGTCTTAATCATATGTCATTATTACCAAAGTTGTTAGTAACTGGTTCTTTTTTTTTTTTTTTTTGAGATTTCAATGTGTTTTATTTTTTTAATCTTAAAAAATAAATAAATAATAAATAAAATAAATAAAAATAAATAAATTAGCTGGTTCTTTTTCACATTAATTTGTTTCATTGAATTTAACTTCGGCTTCACTATTCCCTGGTAGATATAGGAAGTAGAGGACAAATGAGGTTAGCAATTTTAAAACATTTTGTGCAGCAGGATCCTTGCTGGCAATAAAATCTTTTGTGGTCAGTCACACAGGAGAGCAGAGCTGCTCTGGTTACCCGGGAGTGAGACAAGACAAAGGGGCAGAGGATGGGGCAGAATCCTGTTGATTTCACCCTCCATACGTGTCCTCACTCCCTGCTCTTCCAACAACCCCCAAGACACCCTGGAGGAACCCATATGGCTTTTTGAGCATAGTTTAAAAATCACTGACCCCGATAAGAATGACATATTAACACTCTCGTGGTGTTTTATAGCTCATAAAATGATTTAAAGTCTATTACCTGTGTCCTTCCTGCCTCAGCATTCAGGTTCTATTTCAGCAAATCATTTAAAAGCATCTGGTAATAACTTTTTAAAGATGACCATAAGTCTAGTTATATTAGTTATAATGAGGAAAGAAAAAAGTAGTTTCATGTAGAATGGCTTGCTTTCTTTTTTTTTTTTTTTAGATTTTATTTATTTATTTGACAGACAGAGATCACAGGTAGTCAGAGAGGCAGGCAGAGAGAAAGAGGAGGAAGCAGGGTCCCTGTGGAGCAGAGAGCCCTATGCGGGGCTCGATTCCAGGACCCTGGGATCATGACCTGAACCGAAGGCAGAGGCTTTAACCCACTGAGCCATCCAGGTGCCCCAAGAATGGCTTTCTTTCTTGACAAAAATTATGGGGGGACATTCTTATTTCCATTATTTTAGAAAACATGTGAGATGAAAAGAGTTTATATTGGTTAAAAGTACAAGAATTCTAATATAAAAAACTCTGATATTGGACCAGGGCCAAATTAGGTACACAGTAGGCCCACAAGACTTTTCAGGGTGCATGAAAATGTTTTATACTTTTTTTAAAACCAGAATTTAGAAAATGAATTCAGTCAAAGAAAATGATTTAATATATAACATTAACATGTTATTTTGATCACCTCCTATTTATCCCATTGCACAGGGAATGATTCCTGACCTACAATTTTGGCAATGGCCAAAAATGAGACACTTGACCCTGGACAGATGAGGCAGAGTTCACTGGTCACATAGACTCCGAGCCTAGGAGAGGAGTGCATTGTACAATTCAGACCCCCATAGAGGTGCACTCAGAGCACAGTGAACACCTGGGGGCTCTGGGTGGAGGTTTTATAATACTAAGAGATCAGGTGTCCCCTGGTTCCCACAGGAGAATGTGATTGGCTAGTTTGAACAAGTCCACAGGCTGGCCAGGAACTGAAATCCACTACTCAGGGATAAACGAGAGTGATGCTTGGGCTCTTTGATGGAGGATTTTGAGGGGGGCCAGACTTTGTCCATGGGAGCAGAGTAGGGAGCAGAACTTATGGTTAAGCCCTTCACCGCCTTCTGTATTTCACAAACTGTCAAGGCAGCACATGATATCGAACTTCAGGGAGTCTTAGACCATACATGTCTTTATACCAATACAGTCATAAAATATTGTATTTCAGGGCTTTATTTTTAAATGGAGGAGACACAAAAGTTCAAGTGCCTAAGAGAGAAAACTATAGAACTAGCATGACCCCTGGCTGTCTCAGAACAAAACAAGTCCCTTAATTAACTTCCATATCTGTAATGATCTTGCTCTGTTCTAAATGTCCAAATTTAAAAGTGAGGGAGTCCAAACACCCAAAGTTAGTGCACAAAAGACCTCCAGGTGAACTGTGGAGAGTCAAGTTATGTGACTGAAGTGATTTTCTTTCCTGAAAAGATATTATATCTAATCTTGAGCATGTTCCTGAATTGCTCTGAACTACAAGTTCCTTATATTTAAAGATTTTATTTATTTATTTATTTATTTATTTATTTATTTGAGAGAGAGAGTAAGTAGAGGAGCAGAAGGAGAGGGAAGCAGAGTCTGCACTCAGCCAGAACCTGATGTGGGACTCGATCCTATAACCCTGTGATCATGACCGAACTGAAATCAAGAGTCAGACGCTCAACCAACCGAGCCACCCAGACACCACTACAAGTGCCTTATATTTAAAGAAATAGTATGAAGATTAGATCAGTAGAGTAGGGAAAACATCTCCCACAGTGCCCAGCAGATGTTAGTTGGATTTAAATCATCATTGCAATCAAGTCGTCTAACTTTACTGTTTCCAAATATTCTTTACAGATTTTACCTAACGTGAGTAGGCACTGAAATTTTATTAAATGTGTGGATGGGTAGGTAAATCCATGAACTCACATACAACCAAGGAGTCCTTGTCTTCACTCACAGTTTCCTTACCTAGAATGTTCTTGCCACTGTTCTGTGCTTAGCTAAGTTCTGCCCTTCTATAGAAGACCAACTTTCATCTCAGCAAATGATTTTTTAGTAACCAGTTCCCTTTGATATCTTCTCTGAACTTCTGGAGAATTTATTCTCTAAGGCCCTCTTTTTAACTGAAACTACAACATCTTTGTTATTAATTCTTTAGATTATTTCCTATCTAGGAAAATTGTAGAATTGTAAATATTAAGGGATAAGGCTGTACCTTTTTGGGGGCACCTGGGTGGCTCAGTGGGTTAAGCCTCTGCCTTCAGCTCAGGTCATAATCCCAGGGTCCTGAGATGGAGCCTCGCATCCGGCTCTTTGCTCAGCAGTGAGCCTGCTTCCCTTCCTCTCTCTCTGCCTGCCTCTCTGCCTACTTGTGATCTCTGTCTGTCAAATAAATAAATAAATAAAGACTATACTTTTTTGTTTTCTTAAGCCTAGGATCATTTCCTGCTCACAGTAGGAACTTAGTCAAAGATAAATACCAGTCTTTTCCTCCTCATTCTTGCTTTTCCTGTTGTTTTAGTTGATAGCATTCTCATTCCTCCAGTCATTTAGACAAAATCTCAGTTTTCACAGATAAATACAGAGTCCCAGGTGTCCTGGAATGAGTATGATCCCTATCTGTCTGAGGGCAGTGTTGCTGTCAGAGAGCAAGAGTTAGAAGTGGTGGAGCAAGGTTCACTGGCCTAGGCCACTAGGTCCATGACATCCTCCCTGATGATCCAGGCTTTCATACCCACTTCAGTGTTTCTTCAGACCCTTTCATTCTCCTGCATTGTTCCTTCATCACTGACCCTGCTCCGTCTTGAAATGTTTCCCATACATGTTCCAGGTCCATGTTCTCACTACCGAAAGTCAGGCCTCCATCAATTCCCCTCTGAGTTATTGATACAACCTCAAAGTGGGTTTCTCTGTCTCCAGCTTACATCTCCCTCAATGTATCCTATCTCTTATGCACTGAATTATCTTCATAAGGCAGTTAATTTTTTATTCAATAAGATAACCTCTGGATCTAAATTTTCAATTGGTTATTCAATATCTGATTATCTACAGTATAAAAATCCAAGTCTAAATCCTTTTGCTTAGAATTGTAGATCTCCTGCAATATTTCAGTAACTATTTTTCCAGTTTTATCATATATCATATCACATCCTTTGAACTTGTGCAAACTAGATTCACTACTCTTTGAAAATCAACCAGTATTTCCTGTTTCTCTGACCTCATTCAAGCTCTTTCTTTCTATTCAAACTGTCTGTCTATAAACAGGCCTCATAAATTATATCCTCATCATCCTAAATCCATTTCAAATCTCAAATCTGTTAAGCTTTCTTGTATCACCTTCCAAGAAGTCTGTATCTCCTACTCTCCATGTTTTATGACTTCTATACATGTTGTCCACTCTTTGTTCCACCATATTTCATAATTTATCATAAAATAATAAGCATCTGTGTGTTTGTATGTGTGTGCGTGCACACACATGCATATGTGTGTGATTTTCTGCTGGATGGTAAAATTCCATTTGACAAAAATCAATGTCTTATTATCCCTCCATCTCTGATAGTGCTCAGAACCATTCCTTGCCCAAAATGGGAAGACATTGACCGCTATTGAATTCAATTTTTCCTGAACTGAGAAAGGAAAGCCTCTAGGGCCTTAGTATCAAAAATAAAATATTCAATTAGATGTGTTCATCTAAAATGGAACTGAAAGCCAATACATGTTCTATGCATTATTCCATTAATTATCTTAATATCCTCCTTCAAATTTGAATGTAGACATTATCTACCCTCATCTAAGAAATTTTGTAGTTAGTAGAAGAAAAAGCAATAAAGAATAAACTGACTTTTCTTGTAAAACCATTTTCAAATATTTTCTAAGACAAGATACTTCACAAATAAAGAGTTCCATGGATATAGGAGTTTTTACAATACCAAGTTAAAGTTGGGCCAATCTTTTGCCACAGAATTTCAATATATTTTTAATGAATTGTGAATATCAAACAGAGAGAAACAGTGTATAGAATTCCCTAAGCATATTGTTACACAGAAACCTTTTCTCCCAGAACATATTGCATATCAATGGACTATTTGGGAATCCAGTCTTCATTAGTGTTAATCTATTTTAGCATGACTTTCAATCTATTGTATGGACTACTTCATTTTTGTAAGAGATAGAACACTTAATTACAACATATTTAAATGTATAAGCAGAACATATTGCATATCAATGGACTATTTGGGAATCCAGTCTTCATTAGTGTTAATCTATTTTAGCATGACTTTCAATCTATTGTATAGACTACTTCATTTTTGTAAGAGATAGAACACTTAATTAATAACATACTTAAATGTATAAGCATATCAAAATATCTCTCTGAAAACTTAAGAAGCCAATCAAAACAGTATTTTCTACTCTAAGTCATACTAAAAATTCCTTATACTATCAACAAGGCTATATCTATATGGGCCAAATTCATTACATGCTCAAATAAAATACCATGCTACACTTTTTCAGTACAAAACATCAACTAAACAATTTTCCATAAATGTATGGGTTTTGTGCATGACTTTTGAGTTCATGGAACCTAGCATTTAGGGGCTGAGAAAGATGATAAACAAACTGAAACCATTTAATTTTTAATTATTTAATTTTTACCCCATAAAAATCCCTTGCTTTACACAGACATCAACTTTATTTATAAATATCTGTGTGGATGTGATTTTCATAATGTTTTCATTATCATGAATCAGCTATATCCTAAAGTCAGTCACATGGTAAGCAGGAGATTCTTGGGCAAAGATCAGAGATTAAAGAGACAGCTAATCATCATTATCTAAATACTTAGTGAGAAAAAGACTAAAATTGTTTGACTTGGTCATAACAATGATTTAAACATTAAAAGCTGTCTTACTATTGTTTTAATATAAACTTATAGGTACTGTCATGAATAAGTAATACATTGTGCACCTTGAGAGAAATTTATAGTAGTCTAGAACACCCCCCAAAATTCTTCTCATTGGAGGCACTAGAACATTAGCCATGGTTATTATTTACTATCATCTCAGTTCTCAAATTAATCTGTAAAATTATGCATTTATTTGGTTTGTGCTTAGGGATCATAAAGATAGCAAAATAATTAATTGAGATTAAAACCAGTTTATGGAATAAAAATGATATGTAATCAGTACTTCACACTTCTTGGTCAATCTTCCTAGCCCATGATCCATCATTAGTAGGATTCAGAGATGAGTTAGGTTTTTAGGCTGATTCAACCATAATATATGTGATCCAAGCTGAGAGCCAGGCCTACTTTTTTTCACTTGATACAAGGACAAGAAACTGAAAGATAGCCATTAAGTATCCATGTGTGACTAAGTATCATGTAAGTCTTGGTTTTAGCCTCTGTGTGTGCCTGAAGTATAACATCTATTTTAACAACTGAGGGAAGCCATATTATTCTAGGAAAAGCTATTCTGCAATAAAAATGGAAGAGCAAGGTGAGACAAAATGATTTTCAATGAGTAATATGAGAAAGAGATAAAAGATGGAGAGAGAGAATACTTCCTACGGTTCTGATGATATCAAATTTCTCCTTTGATGTTGTTCCATCCAACATCCAAAAGATGTTGTTTCTTTAGGCCCACTTTCAGTTTTTGCGTGTTTTGAGCCTCTCATGTATTCCATTGTTTAAAAATCTCCATTTTGCTCAAGCTAGTTCAAATGAGTTTATGTTATTTGCCATGGCAAAATTTTAAATAATGCATTCACAGAATTAATTTCAGCATAAATGTCATTATTGCAAGTTATTGCCAGTGCAGTCCAGTCAATGACCACCAAGAATACACCCATGGTTGGATAAGTTGGATTTGATTGCACATTGCAGCCAGGGAGAACACTCATCAGGGAGCTATGGACCAGTAGAGTGTGTTAGAAGACACTTCATAGAATTCGGACTTAGGAATTGGAGTGCAGCTTTAAGGAAGTTTGATGTCGCTCTGGATTGACTGCTGTCAGGAACAGTGAGTAATTCTGTGATTAGGTATCTTAATACATCTTATTGAGAAGAAGAGAAGACTAGATTGAAGCCAAAGATATAACTAGTAGAGAAGTAGCAGTCACTCATCTTAGCTTGTTCTGGTCAAGGTGCATGTGTTCTACATGTTTTGACACGATTACTGAATGATCTTGTTTTCATTTTGATCCATCATGATCGTAGAGTGGCCTAGTCTGATACAGATATTCTATGAATTGTTTTATGTTCAACTGAAGAACACCAAGATGTGATCTAACCTAATCATCAGTCCCTCCTCATTAAGGGATTAGTGACACTATATCTGCCCCACGTCACGCTGGTTCATCTTGTGTTGTCCTCCAGACTCTGTTTTTGAAGCTGATCTTCTCTATAGCTGATGCTTACCTTGTTTTGTTCCCATCAGAACAGAAGGGGGCATTTTTCTGTCAAGGAATATAACTCTAGTAACAAAAATTGTTAGTCTCTAAATTGTGCTAAAGTTCAAGCATCATATGAAGTATCTTCATCTACTATACTTCTTAATCTCTAAAGCTTGTTCCTTCTTTGCACAGCTTTTTGCAAGTCATAAATATGCAACATTTTCTCTAGGACAAGCTGGTCTTGCTAGCTCAACCCTACCTACCCACTCATTTCCCTCTCTCTCTCTGCTCCGTGCAACATCTAGCAGAACTTCATGGTGGGAAAAAATGGGGGGAGCTTTGTATCTCCCAGTTTTTGTTAGGAAAAATGTGCTTTCCAATTTGAAAATTTCCTGGATTCAGAAACTACCAGTGAAAGTTTCTCTGGCAGAATGGCCATAATAATGATTTGGTATATAATGATAATAATGATGTTCTCTGTACAGCTCTACCAAATATTGCCTTCGCTATAAGAGTTTAAGTCTTTTAACTTAATTGCTTAATAAATTTTTATTCTATTATTTTATTTTATTTTACTTTTATGAAGATGATTTATGCACAGTTTGAATGTCTAAGGGAAAAACTAAAGAACAGGAATAACTTACCTGACACTGAAGTAGGCATACTACCCACAGACCTGAACTAGCACTATTACAGAACATGTATTTCTGAAGATTCTCGCGTTGTTGCTATGGACAGGAGTTCTGAAGTTGGGCTGACTAAAGTAAAACATTGTCTTCCACTTATAAGTTGTATGACAGATTGAGTTATTTAACCCCTCTGTGCTATAGTTGCTTTATCTATAAAATGGAGCAAAGAAGAGCATTTGTCTCACAGGGGTACCATGAAGGTCCAAAGACAAAATGTACGTAAGGAATTTGCCAGAGCTCCTGGAGCATAATGAGTCCTCAGTAATACGCACACAAAAGAAATACACACACATAAAGATCTCTCTCTCTCTCTCTCTCTCTCACACACACACACATGCACGCACTTTTCTCACATAAATAAGCTGTTTAATAGAGAGATTTCATAACTTTTAATGAAAATATTTATAAAAAAACAATAAAAATAGCTCATCCTATAGGATAAATATCCATTAATAGTCACAAATTTCCCTCAATTTACAAACACAGATATTTTCTCATCTATTCCTTTCCCAAATTCCTAATCTCTGCTAGACTGTATTAGAATACAAACATAAAAGCACCTATCTTTGATATTAAGCAGTCATTTTACACAAGAACAGGCTTTTGTAAGTTTGGTATTTCTGCATAGGTTTCCACCGCTGCTTAAACATTTGAAATTGCAGATTCTAAAGAAAAGTACTATCATGGCTTGCCTGGGGTCATTCTCAAAGTAGACATATTTTTGACAAATTCCACATTTTCTGCTGTACTGTGAGAACAGGTCTTTGAATTAATATAGGCTTCTCTAGGTCCTAAGAACAATGAAAAAGTAGACTTGTCTACAAATAGGAGTTATAATCACTCAATCAGTGTTTTTTGTTCCAGAAAGTTGCTTCCACAGCATTGGGGAAAAAGTTACCAAAATAAATCATCCAGATAAAATATTGAAATACATTAAATCCTAAAAAAGAGCAATATCAGACATTGCACTTTCCAAAATATATTACTATTTTATATTTATATTGGCTTTTTAAGATTTCTCTTTTGTTTTTCAAAAAACAATGAGTATTAGTTTAGCAGAAATGACAAACATGAGGCAGATATATGAAAAATGAGATAAAGACTCAAAAAGGAAAAATATTCCTAATTATGAGTATGACACGGCTTAAAATAAAGTTTATAAAATGGAATGCTATGAATTTTTTTGGCTTTTTCTTTAAGTACTTCTCAAAAAGGAAGGTATGGTATAAATATATATACATATACCAATTGTCCAGTGGAAAAAAATGCAAGTCCTGTGCTAAGTACTTTACATATATCGTATATGAATTTTACTCAAGGAAAAACCCTGTGAAGTATGTATCATAACTGCCATTCCACAATTGAGGTCCTAAATCTCAGTGAATCAATAGACGTGACCAAGATCACAGGAACAGTAGGAGGTGGCAGGTCTATTAAAATCTAAAACTTCTTTCCTTAATCACTAAGCTATAACACCTCTCCTAGGCAGGCGTGTGTTGAATGCTCAGTATATCCTAAACCTCCATTATCTCATTTACTCTATACAACTACTATTCAAGGGTAGGAATCTACGAAAGATGAGAAAACAGAGTTCAAGGTCACATGTTAGTCAGCTAAGCATGTTAATTACAAAACCAGAATCTAAACACAGGTTTGTCTAAATCCAGAGCCATTCTTGTAATCTGTTATCTGTAATCAGATTACCATCCAATTATTATGCCTGCATGGAAAAAAAAGTATTGTTTTATTCTATGTGTATTCTCATTCAGACCAGCATTGCCCTAATAACTGGTAAATATTTTTGAAGCAGTAAATAATTATTACTATCATTATTATGTACTTTTCCACCTCACCTCAAAAGGAATCTTGCAAGCACTTAGAGAGTTGTGTTTTTTTGTTTTTGTTTTTGTTTTTAATGTCAAGGGTGTTGAGCTATATTTTCTGAGACAGATTTGAATATTTGAATTTAGGCTTAATAAATGCAATTTTAAAAATGTAATAGGAAAATTTAAAGTGGAAGAAACAAGATTACATATTTCTGACACAAGTATGGATACTTCATCACACTGCTAAGCCAAGTGAGAAAGTAATGCAGGAAAATACTATCGTCTTGAATAGCCTGCATTTTTTATGTGTTTAGCTGTTAATAGTGGGAATACAGTCAAAATTATTTAAAAGAGAAACTGGAAACTGGAAAAATAATTAACTTGATGGTATCCTTATATGTTGATTGCTGTTTACACTTTATTTCTCAGTTTATAGAGTCACAAGCACTGCCACTAAGCTACCTGTTATTTTAGACTTGCAAGACAACAATATCTCTATCCACAAATTGTATTTCACAAGCAGAGTTTAATATAAATTTTGTGACCATAAGAAAACTCCTGGATTAGGAGAAATGTCACATATATGCATACCTTTTCCATGAGTATGGCTTTCTTGTTCAAAACAAAACAAAACAAAACAAAAAAAAACCACAGGCAAATACCAAAAATGATATGTGGTTGGGTCACATATTGGTTGGGTCAGCCTGATCCTGGGTCAATAAAAAATGTGTCAAAGAGCATATGAGTGATGCTGAAAAGTAGGAGCATTTAGGAGAGCAACTCTGAAGACTTAATTACTGGGAGGGTATCGGAAGAGGAAATGAAAACCATTTAAGTCCTGAAGGCTTATGTCTCCAGGGAAGAAAGGTGCAAGGATATTAACTTAATGGAATGCTAATATGTTTAGCGTTGCTCTCACTGTCTTTGCTTTCCATTTACATAGTTACAGGTGCTCCCACTAAGGTGTTATTTTAACTTTGCAGAACAGAATGCCATTGCCTCAAATTTTATTTAATAAGCATACTTTATTTGAGAGCTTTTGCCTTTAAATGTTACAGAGTAATAGAAGAATCCTCTCTCCTCTACTCCCAATTTCACATCACCAAAATGAGACTCTAGTTGCCACAGATTGCAAGTTCAAGGTGCTCACCTTTGAACTAATCGAAAGGGGTCAGAGGTCTAGATCTGTTGTAAAAATTATCAGGATCCATTTCCATGACCATTTGACTGGAGACTCAACTCTCACCCAAAAACATCATGATTGTCCTTCACTTGTGCTCAGAGCAAGATATCAATCCGACTATTTCCCCAAAGTACAGTCTGGGAAGTAAAAAGTGTGTTAGTCATCTCTTACGGAGGTCTTAGATTTTACCTTTCTTTCATTTGAGCTGTCAGTACAGCCAGAAGCTCTGTGAGAGCTACAGTACTCTTCCTTCAGGCATGACCTTACCATGTACCTTTCCGTTTGCCAGAGCTGTGTGCTCTTGTGTGCTGCCTTGGTGCTCCCCTGTTGAGGGCTTCTAAAAACCTATAGGTGAACCCAAAAGGGAGAGAAATTTAACACTCCATTGAAGTATACCTTTGGTGATCAATCCCTGCCCCTTGCACCCTCCCAGTGGACTGTCCTGAGACATGAGGATAGAACTTCTCATTAAATGATCAAATAATATCAAATAGTCAGACTCACCTACTGGCAGTCAGCTCCGTAGCACATCCTTCCATTGATTCTCTCATGAGACCTACTTAGCTCTCCTTGTCCCTTACTTCTGCTCCCTGGGATTGCACTGCCTGATCCAGTAGAAACGACAGGCCTTTGCCTCAAGCTCTGTTTAATCTGGAGAAATCAGACTAAGTCAGAAAAACATAAGGTTCTTCACTGATTCCTTCACAAGGCAAACAATACCAGCTGAGAAAAATGAAAGCTTTCATATCCTCCACATATTGCTTTAAAAACACTTACTGAATGACTATTAAATGTCAAGTACCCTACTTGATGCAGTGGATACAATGGTGCATAAGAAGGCTACCTCAGGGGGTGCCTGGGTGGCTCAGTGGGTTAAGCCTCTGCCTTCAGCTCAGGTCATGATCTCAGGGTCCTCGGATCGAGCCCCGGGGTCTCCCTGCTCAGCAGAAAGCCTGCTTCCCCTCTCCCTCTGTCTGCCTCTCTGCCTACTTGTAATCTCTCTGTCAAATAAATAAATAAATTCTTAAAAAAAAAAAAAGGCTACCTCAGCACTGGAGACACTTACAGTCCCTGTGGAGACATAAAAATCAAGTCAATAAATAATTAGAACTTGCGTTACATGCTAAGAAGGAAACAAAACAACACTCTAAGAAAAAAAAAAAAAATAGCTGAAGCAGGCTCTCTTAAATAGGGCTGCATTGGGGATGTTCAACAGACAGAATTCACAGTTCCAGGAAACAGAAGCTAAGTCCCACTGGTAACCGGAAGATGCTTAAAGTCTATCAGGTAGCTTACAACATTGTCGGGAAAAATGGAGAACCAGGCTCTGAGACAAAGCTTTCCAGGACAAAACCTAAACCCAAACAACAAAGTAGCAGCTGGTGATGTTTCTGCTGACCCACCAGGACCAGGGTACACCATATCTCCTGCCCACTGATGTCACTTTGGTGTGAAGAACTTGACTTCCTAACCACTGGAAAACAGCTACTGTAGCACCAAAGCCCAGACGTCTCTATTCCTGTCACAACAGCAAAAAGTGAAGCACCGTCCAGAACTTCTGATGGTTTACTGACAGTAGGTCTGATTAGTCGTCCTCGACACGGATCTGCTTCTTCACGCAAGGAAGCCAGGAATTTGGAGTTACAATGTTTTTGCTGGGCAGGTGAAATTCACAATGTGGGGATTCCCGTAAATGCAGAAAGGCAGACATAAGAGGAAAGATGCATTACCAGAGTATTCAAAGGCCTTGGGGAAGTTTCTGCCCCAAATTGCTATATAAAGAACTGAGAGATGGTTTATATTCAGAACTAGATCAAGATATAATAGGGCTACGTTAAAGAGAGCTATATCTGGATCATATAGGACAAAAGTAGCACAGGCTGGGGTTGGAAAGCTGGACAGGGCCACACCATGGACGTCAACACATGTTGCCCTTTAAATACCATCCCTGTCTAGCTATCCTCTATTCTGACTGTTTCCAGTGGTGAAATAATTTGGAGTCCACATAAACCACAACTATGAACTTGGAAACTCATTTTCTCAGCATTATAAATTCAGGGACCCAATAAATATTCATGTGGAATGAATGGATGGTACAAAAGATGAATTTTCATATAAAGGATTTGGTCTTAAAGTTGGAATATTTTAATAAGACCTGAACATTTTCATTTGGATGCTAATATTCTGAAAATTGTTAGTATATGACTAATAATCACGTTCTCCAACTATTTATGATATTTTGAAAAATAGAACTACAAAATATTTTGTTGCATTCTCCTTCTAGGTAAATCATAACCATATGCATATTTTCCTAAATCACAGTATAAATCCACAGCTAATTATTTATGGACCTGATAAATTTGTTATAGGATTTCGGCATGCGTTCATTTTTCTATCACTAAGAATTAGATTTTAAACACTCCTTTCAGAAACCCAAACTTGGGTGATATTTAAGGACAAATAGTGTGTCCTCTTAAAGCTTTGAAGGTATGAATACATGTGTGAAAAATGTAATATCATAAAGGTATATCACACAATAAGTATCAATACCTCCAATCTTTTATTCTTTCCAAAATAGCACATGGTATAGAAGCATGCAAATCTTTTACACTGAGAAGAAATCTGTGGATTCTTTTTTCATAACAAAGAATAAACTCAGTTTGAGATAGCTGGCTACCTGCTATCCATTTTCTGAGCCTGTAGCCAGAGATTACTTACTGTAATAACTAATGGCTACCATTTACTGAACAGTGTCATACACCATCATGATCACATGAGATATCACATTTACTTCTCACATCAGTAATGCGGTTCTTATTCCCATCTTACACATAAAAGAATGATGGTTCACTGTGATTTATGAACTTTCCAAATATTACCAAGCTAAAAATCACAAAGCAGTGTCACACAGCTACACGAAATACATGAGATCAGGGATTCCACCAAGGTCCTTGATCAGAAAGTCTGGTGTTCCTTTGACTTTTCCACACTATCTCCACAGTATGAACACTCTTCCATAAACATCTCTACTAGTTTAGAAATAGGTATAAAAATAACTCCACAAGTGCCCACTTTATATTATAACTAGTCAGAGCAACAGGGCAGCTCTGATTCCTATTTTCATCAAATCTAAATAGAGGCATTTTTTCCCATTTTTCTTCGCGTCTGATGGGAAGGGAGCTACACAGAGGAAAACACTGATTCTTACTCAGCTACTCTCCTGGATGGAAAGAGCAGTCAAGATGTAAAGACATCTCTAAAGCAGAGTTATTTCCTAAGTCTCCTTAAGGAATTGCCAGAAGGTAGAGTTCTCGTCCAAATCCCAGATGCAGAGATGCCACACATTGTCACACACCACACACTGTCACTTGATATGTTTCACTGTGTCTTTGGTTCTAATATATTTTATGGTGTTCCCATTCCAAAGCGATGAGAAAGGCATAGCACCCAAAAGCATAATCCTCACTAGGTACTGATTCTCCAAATAGAAGCAAGGACAATATTAAGAGGAAAGCCTAGTATTTACTTGGGCAATAGCATATACCAGCAAGGGCACGTGGGGCATCACGTTTATTCCTCACGTTGAATTATGTAGCAAAGGCCCTTCTCCACTGGAAGGGACAGGGGGAGGAACAGCTACAGAGGGCATATCTAGATGCAAGGGCACTATTTGTTGAATGGATGTAGTACGTCCAGCTGAAAATTATTAACTCACAACAGCCCTGGTCCCATAGGTCTCTACATTTCTCTGGAAACTAACCCTCAACTATCTATGTCATGACTTAATTCTGGAAGGCCCAGAAGGTATGCCATGTGCATTCACAAAAACATTTTTCTGCAGCTGTAAAATGGCAATGAATTTTTTTTGCTTTTAATGTGCGGAAACCACAAAGGTGTTCTGTGTCAATGAACAATATCTGAGACGACCTGTTTATCATCAGGCAGCAACTGCTTAAGAAATTCTTGAGGAGACACTGTAACAATTGAGAAGTAAGCAGGTGGGTTCATTTCTGAATTAGGAAGATCTACATAATTTCTTGTCTTCTACTCCTGGCTTCCTAGCACTTTATATTTGTATTAGCTTTACTTGAGTGATGTGTAAATGTATTACCCACAGATTACTTTCAGATGTCACCAGGAGACGCTATTCTAAGCTGATTCTTAATTTTGCAGATCTGCAAATCTTATTTAGTTTGCCCAGAGGACAGACTTAGGCCAACAAAATTAACAAATACCGATTTCTAAATCATATGCCAACCAATTAATTTATAGGGAGAATATTTATTACTTAGGGACATAAATATTCATGTTTGTACTGTACCATGACTGGAAATTTTCAGTCATTTTGATTTATGATTATGCATTTATCAATATCTCTATGTTCTCCGTAATATGAGTGCTCAGGAAAGTTGGCTCTCTCTATGTTATTAAGAAGAGGTAGGATACAAAATATGCCAACCAAAGGCATTTAAGTCATATGCAGTAGAAAAGTGCCAAACTCTATTTGATGCTTAGTCTACAGACAACAACTTTTCAGATGTTTCTATCTCAACAAAATGATAGACATAGACTAGAAAAAATTGCATAGAGAGACATAAATCATTTTCCTCATCTGTGGTCTTCCAGCAATTATATTACAGAATCAATTTAGATGCTCAGGCAATTGAACTACATCTGTCATTCCAAAGTCTTCAAATGAGAAGCTTATGTAACTTCTTGACTAGCATTCAAAATGTATTATTAATATTATTTTTACTAGGTCACACTTTGAATAAAGGGCAGAAGTGGAAGACAAAAAAAAAAGAGGAAACAGGGTGGTTTTTTGTGATTTTTAAGTTTCAACCTACCTTTGTATCCCTACACATTCTCTATTCCCAATAAATAAGGTATTTCATCATTCACTCTGTCATCCAATTATTACTGTTGTCTCCTCACAGATTTGATGCCAATATTAAAGTCTTTGAAAGGGGAAATATTATGAAAGTACAACATATCATGTCTTATACTCACCTCATAATATTTTGGCTTATGGTCTCCACCAAAGTATTAATAATCAAAGCTGAGAATAATTCAAAACAGAAAAGCTCTACCATAATCTTTTAAAAATCAGTTTTATTTATAATTTCTACAGTTTTATTCCTTAGTATCTTCTACTGGGGATTTTTTTAAAAGATTTTATTTATTTATTTGACAGACAGAGATCACAAGTAGACAGAGAGGCAGGCAGAGAGGAAGAAGCAGGCTCCCTGGTGAGCAGAGAGCCCGATGCAGGGCCAGATCCCAGGACCCCAGGATCATGACCTGAGCCGAAGGCAGAGGCTTTAACCCACTGAGCCACCCAGGTGTCCCTACTTGGGATTTTTTTAAGGCACTTTTTATTCTGCAGTCATTTAGTAGCTGAAAACTAAGATAAGCATTGAAAAAAAGTGACAGATATAAGACAGACCAGGCTTTCTTACTTGCAGGTGGATATCAAAACTTGAATATAAGAGACTTGGATATAACTAATGTAAAAACAAGCTAAATATTCAAATAAATATTTTCTAAGATAAAATTGAATGACTTGTACCATTATCTCATAACTATTTATATAAATAGTCTTTTACCATTTAATATTGCTATTAATGGCAGATCGTGTGCTCTTTTGCCCTACCAGTACTCTACTAACAATGGTTTCAAACATAGTCATAAACATAGTCATAGTCTAGTTTAAGAAATATACCTGCTATTTTTTATTTCATTGAGTGTATAAGCTCTGAAGCAGCATACTGAGCACACAGAGAATTATAGCTATATCCTAAAGTAAGATGGATATGTCATTAAGTGAACAAACTCTTTCATAAATTGCCCCTGGGAACTACAGGATCAGCTCTTTTATGTAGGAGATTGGAGATGTCACACTAGCAATCTTGTTTGGTCTTCTTAAGTCTACACAATCGTGTTCAAGAACAGAACATGAGCTAAAGGCATGTGAAGAAAGCTGGAACTAGCTATCTGCTCTATCACATCAGTTTCTGATTTTTTTTTAAAGATTTTATTTATTTACTTGACAGAGAGAGAGACATGAGAGAGGAAACACAAGCAGGGAGAGTGGGAGAGGGAGAAGCAGGCTCCCCACTGAGCAGGGAGCCCGATATTGGGCTCAATCCCAGGACCTTGGGATCATGACCTGAGCTGAAGGTAGGTGCTCAACTGACTAAGCCACCCAGGTGCCCTTGTTCCTGATTTTTAAAAATATTCTCTATAAATGAATCATGTCTTAAAACAGATGAAGAAAGGCCCCCAGCTGAACGGTCCCCCGTCCAGCACCATTGCTGATGTCAAAAAACTTTTCCTCACAGCCACGGAAAAAGTGCCTGGGCTGAGTAGGAGCAGAGATCACCAGGCTCGAAGGACACGGCAGCTCTCCACACCCCTGCCCACAGGCTGACTCGACTGCACGGGTCCCTCAGGAGAGAAAGTGATTGAAGAACTCAGAGGGTAGCTGTATGATTGAAACTATTCAAAGTCAAGAGCCTGCCTATTCTTTCAACCGTGTTCCAGCACTCCCAGGATATAAAGTGTGATTGAACCGAACATCTATTCATCTGATCATCGGGAACTATGCTTTAAGCAGGAAGAAAGACAAAACATGGATGCATATGCCTGAAGTTTATTCAAAACGTTACATTCCCTATAACGCTAAGTTTCTTGGCAGTACAGAAGTGGAGCAGCCTAAAGGAACAGAAGTTGTGGGAGGTGCTGTCAAGAAACTCCACTTTGCAAAACCTATCAAGAAATCTGAAGGCCTTGGGGCACCTGGGTGGCTCAGTGGGTTAAGCCTCTGCCTTTGGCTCAGGTCATGATCTCAGGGTCCTGGGATCGAGCCCTGTATCAGGCTCTCTGCTCAGCGGGGAGCCTGCTTCCCCCCCGCCCCTCTCTGCCTGCCTCTCTGCCTACTTGTGATCTTTCTCTCTGTCAAATAAATAAATAAAATCTTTAAAAAAAAAAAAAAGAAATCTGAAGGCCAGAAAATTCCTAAAGTTGAGCTGCAAATACCAGTACATGGAGTCAAAGTTCCAGAACTGAAAACAAAGGAAGGCCAACACAATTGCCAGCTTCATAGAATATTATTTTGTGCAGATGACAAAACTGACAAGAGGATATTCACTTTCATATGCAAAGATTCTGAGTCAAATAAATATTTGTGCTATGTATTTGACAGTGAAAAGTGTGCTCAAGAAATAACTTTAGGAATTGGCCAAGCATTTGACCTGGCATAGAGGAGATTTCCAGAATCTGGAGGAAAAGATGTTGAAACAAGAAAACAGATTGCAAGATTACAGAAAAGAATTCAAGACTTAGAAACTGAAAATATGGAACTTAAAAACAAAGTACAAGATTTGGAAAGCCAGTTAAGAATAACCTAAGTATCTACATCTCCAGCATCAGTGTGACACCTAAGTCACCCTCCACTGACATCTTTGATACGATACCATTTTCTCCAATATCACACACATCTTTGACATCTACTCTCAATGGAAAGTAGCTACCTCCAATACCGAGTAGATCTACTGAGATCAAGGGGACTCGTTTAGAGCAGAACCCTTTGACTCATTTAACTGTGGAGCAGGGGATTTCCCTCTCAATTTCCATTAATCAAAATTAGATGAGATGCAGGAGTGATTCAAAATGGGACTAACTCCTGGAAGGCACAGTATTTTATCTTGAAACATGAGATAGCAGGTGCTCATATCAAGAACAAGAGATCCAGATTTGTGTTAAATTTGTTTTGTATGCATATACGTCATTCCTTATTAATTTATGACAGGTAGTATATGTGTGCCAATATATTTTTGAAGATCTTTACTTTTTGAAAATTATTTTAGTAAAATGTCTTCCACTATTGATCTATAATGTTTATTTAAAAAAAAATAACTCACTGAGAAGTAAGTCAGAATTTTATGTTCCTTTCTGTTTCTCTTGTAGATGAATTTATAATCAAAAAACAAATTATCCAAATATCTGTTTTTGTCTGAGTTCTGAATAATTAGCATCTTGAAATTTGTGTTCATTTTCCAGGCTGCTAGGTTATTGTTGATTTCCAAAAGCCATACCTTGATGATACCTTCCAAAGTTTTGTTTTTTTATCGTGTTATGTTAGTCACCGTAAAACACATCATTAGTTTGTGATGCAGTGTTCCAAGATTCATTGTTTATGTATAATACCCAGTGCTCCATGCAATACGTGCACTCTTTAATACTCACCACCAGGCTCCCCCATCTCCCCAGCCCCTCCCCTCTAAAATCCTGTTTGTTTCTCAGAGTCCACAGTCTCTCATAGTTCATCTCCCCCTTTAATTTGCCCCAATTCACTTTTTCTCTCCTTCTCCTAATGTCCTCCATGTTATTCCTTATGTTCCACAAGTAAGTGAAACCATATGATAATTGACTTTGTCTGCTTTCAAAGTCTTGAGGAGATATACCAGTGCCAAACTAAATATGTTCTATATTCAAACCAATAAGCATGTCACCATGCATAGACGATGTTATTTTATGTATTAAATGTTGTTCATATCATTGGCAAAATGTAAACTTCAAATACAATGCCACAAGGTCATTTTTAGCAGGTAAAATAGCAAAAATATAATTTTCAAAATAATTAAGCTAAATAATTATTTATTAGTAAAAGCAAAGTAATAATGTTAGCTATTATTATTGGCTTACTCTAAATCTTTTATTTCATAAATAAGGATAATGGAAAAAACAAAAATTCACTCATTACAAAACACTTAAAATTTAATTTCTTATGAGATATGTTTATTGCTAAACATCTAAACATCATCTGATCTAGTCTTTAAAAAAATCATTTGGAATGTATGTTATCTATAGTTGCAATATCTATTACCCACATTTACTTTACCAAATATGTTTTTTCTCACTGAATAATATTATTCTCATATTTTCTCCTTTGATAAACATTTTCTCACCAAATTTTATTTTGTGATGCACCATTAATTTTGATATTTTAAAATCTGTAGCAATTATTCTTTATGAATCATCAGTATTATTTAGCAATATTAATTTGTATTTGTTTTTGTTGAAGTCAGAATTCCATTTTTTACAAAAATCAAGTGGCTTCTCAGTTTGGGTTACCATGAACAATAAAATTTTCTTGTACTTAATTCATAATGTGCTGATGAACTCTGACTTTTAAAAATGTTTTCTATACCTCTGCCCATTATATAACGGACTTTAACTGGTACTCAGTGCAAGAAGAACCTATGATTAAAATTTATAGTTTGGTTCATTGCATCATAAAAATATATTAAATTAATGAAAATGTGAGCTTAGACTGGGGTAGTTCTCAAAAATAGAGTTTTCTTTTATTTTTTTAATTTAATTTTTTAAATTTTATTTTATTTTATTTTTTTCAGTGTTCCAAAATTCATTATTTATGCACCACACCGAGTTTTCTTTTTTTTTAAAGATTTTATTTATTTGTTTGACAAACAGAGATCACAAGTAGGCAGAGAGAGAGGAAGGGGAGCAGGCTCCCTGCTGAGCAGACAGCCCAATGTGGGGCTCAATTCCAGGACCCTGGGATCATGACCTGAGCCGAAGGCAGAAGCTTAACCCACCGAGCCACCCAGGCGCCCCTCGGGTTTTCTTTTATCATGGGAATTTTTGTCAAGTGCTAAAGGTACATATTCACTAGGAAAAGAAATTAAATATACTTATGCAATATTATATTTGTATAATCTTCAAATCTATATTTGTAATCTACAAATCTATATTTGTAATAATCTTCATAATGTTCTATGATATATATTAAGCCTTATTTGTTTTCTGTTATCTGTTAAGCTGTACCTTAATTAAAGGTTAGTATATGTTTCATAAAGAAGAATCTTTATAATTTTGTTGTCATATAGTATTTTAGAATTTGTATAATGAGGATGCTTAGAAGTTGTATCAATGACTTTTTTTTTTTAACAGATAGAATTTGTATTTTTATTGTACTTTAAAAGCTTTATGTAATAAGTATATATTTAGTGACCATTTATTACCAATGGTAACACAATAGAGTACTAATATGGTATTTGCACACTTACAATATGTCACTTTACCAATTTTTAATGGTAATCAATTCTGCTACTGACATGACTAAATAGTACATAATTGGTCATTAATTATGAACGTTTGTTTCACCAGTGCATTTTTATGAAGATCCAGTTGAAAATTGTATTTCTATGTAAACTCAATGATATATTTGATTTTGCTGAGAATAAATGATTTTTAAAAAAAGATGAAGAAAGCCACTTTCTATACAAAAAAAAAATGATCACCAAAATAATGATTAATGCTATCTTTTTTTAAAGAAGATAGTTCAGATATATATTGCTTTCCTTTTTAACTTTCTCCTAACTTGTGTTTGTTGAAAAATAATTGCTATTAATGTGGGGCATCTGGGTGGCTCAGTTAGTTAAGCATTTGCCTTCAGCGTGGGTCTTGATCCCAGGGTTCTGGGATCGAGCCCCATGTAGCACTTTGTGCTCAGCGAGAAGTCAGCCTCTTCCTCTCTCTCTGATCCTCCTATGCCTGTGCTCTCTGTCTGTCTCAAATAAATAAATAAAATCTTAAAAGAAAAATTATTGATATTAATGTATATGTTAACATGTGTCTGTACCTGTATGTGTTATATTCTGAAGCTCCATGGCCCTGTTTTCCACTTGCTCTTGCTGCTGCACATTTCAGTGACTTTGTCCTAGACCATGCTTGCCTAAGTATTTAGCTGCATTCCAAGTCCCATGGAGGAGTTATGTTATCACAGTTGTCTTCTAGTATGTGTTAACTCAAATATTTAATTTGTCTAAATGCTGCAAAGGCTGATGAAATGGTACGGCCAACAATCACTTCCTCAACTCTACACCCTCAAATTTAGGCTTAAAGAGTTGGGTCTTTATGGACTAACTCCTTTAGTTCTCCTGCTATGTAATGCTTTGGAAATAATTCTTAGACCTGACATTCCCAGGAGAAAACAAACCCTGCAATTTTCTTGGATAGGGTTACTCTACAGAGAAATAGTGCTAAGGAATCTCTCTAGAACATAGATATTTGTTTGGACATCGGGTTTTAGAAATGAGTTATCTTCACATGTGTTCTGTCTCACTCCCCATCTCACTCCTATTGCCTGAGCTAAAAAGAAATAAATTCTAACTAGTTCCTATCAAAGAAATTTATTTCCTATATCGGTTATAAAATGTGTTTGGTTTTCTTAAGAGTTTAGCTCTTCTGTAACTAATTTGGAATACTCTGCTCCATTAAGAGTGACTTCCACATTTAGATCAGTATATGACTAGTGTTGAAGTTTAATTTTATCCTATATTGAGAGCACTTTTTGAGGATCAACATATTAGAGATTCTTTGGCCCTCCTTCTTGAATAAATGACATTATAGCATATGAGTAAGACAGGGAAAGTACAAGGTAATCTTGGACAAACTTGTGGTGCCAGGAAGTAAATACATTTCTCATGTTTTAATGATAAAGACATGTCCAAAGGACACAAGAGTCAACTCAAAAGGACTTCCAAATGCCAAATCTAGGACAATTTAAGGAACAAAATAAAATAACGATAGCAATAGATTATAAGCTATAGAATAAGCCAAGTATCCATGAGTTTATAAATAAATATAAAATAGAATATAGAGATAGAAATAAATTAAGATTATATAAATAAATAATTGAAAGATACAAAATATTTAATAAAAATAAACATATTTATTTAATAATTGACTAAAGAAAATAAATTATATAAATAATTGAATTATAAAATAATAAACAAATGCATTTGGTATATATTTAAAATTAAATTGTATAAATAATATAAATATAAATAAATAAATAATGACATAAATAAATGACTGAATAAAAGTAAATGGGGAAAACTCTTCTTTACCATGAAATTCCAAACAATAGACTTAGATGAAAAGAGAAAATTCATTATTTAGCAAGTACCATACTAATAATTGTTTTAGGCAAGACTCATCGATGGATGATAAAATTAGTGGGCAAAAATGATAAGCCACAGTATTTACATAGTCTCCAGTTGATAAGCCACAGTATTTACATTGTCTCCAGTTATATCCCCTCAAGATAATTATTAATTACAAGGAGAGAAAGAGTGACAGTAATTCTCCAGTGGAGAAACATGGCAGTCACCATCTTATCCAAGTGATCAAAATTAATATCACCACCAGTGAGAAAATTAACACTATGTGTCTCCTGAAATGATGCTGCACAGAGGGCACAAAAGCCCTTTTCTGTATTTTTGCCAAATCTAAACTTAATCAGGAAGAAACATCAGACAATCTCAAATTGAAGGTCATTCTACAAAATAACTCTCCAGTACTCTTAGCAAATGTCAAGATTATAAAAGGCAAAGTTGAGAAACTGTTCCAAATTAAAGGAACCTAAGGTGACATGACAACAAAATACAATGTATGACTGTAGATCAGTGCCTGAAAATCAGATATAAGACATAAGTAAGATAATCGGCTAGATTTGAATATGATAGACAAATTAGCTAATAGCATTACATCAATATTAATTTCATGGGTTTGAGAATTACATTGTGGTTATATAAGATGAGAGCATGTGAAAAATCTATGTGAAGAGTATAGAAAAATATATTAAAATTCTCTGGTTTTTATAAATCTAAAACTATTTCAAAAATAAAAAATGGGAAAAATATTTAAAAAATCATAAAACAAATTTCTGAACTCCAACACATTTGCAACTTCCTTTTTTTCAGGACCCAATTCATGAAAACCATAGTTAAGGTAACTGTGGCATATGCAAGAAACTCTAGCTACCATTATCTACTTTTAACTCTCACCTAGACTATTACAATGGGATCCTAGAAATGGCTGGTTCATTCTCTACTATAGCCAGAATGAGCTTTTCAAAACCTAAATATGATTATGTCACCTGCCTCCCACCCATGACCTTGAGTTTCCCTAAAGGTCAAGATGTCATCTGCCCTCCAGTAAAAGTCTTTATAATATTTCCCCTTCTCATGCTGTGCCTCTTTCTCTTCTTTGCATATTAATCCTAATTTTTTTAGACACCAGCTAAAGCCTTCCCTGACTTTTCTGACTTTGTCCAATACCTCTACCATAGACACAATAACATAAAATCTGTGCTTTTTAGCATCTGTCAGGATTAATTTTACTTGTTTGTGTGGTTATTTGATTAATGTTTGCCATTCTCACTGCACTGTAAACTTTATGAGAACTTAATCAACGTTTATCTCCAGCATGTAGCCCAAAATATAGCATTCAATAAATATTTGTTGGGTAAAAGAAATAAATAAGCTATATCTGAAAGTATTTCTACATGACTCTTCCAAAATTTTGAAATATGCTTTTTCTAAATTGATACTTTAAAAAAGTGTAACTTTTTTTTAATTTTTAACTTCACCAAATAAAAGTATAATTTAAAGATATTAACTTTTTTGGCTCTTCTTTCTATAAACACATTTTTTTGTATCTAACATAGACTTTTGGAGTTGCATAACACAAGATTTTTCCTGAAATAAGTAAGGCAGAATATTGGCAGTTTGAACTTAATATCCTCACTCCCTTCCAAGAAAATTTCAGTGGATTACTTCAAAATAGATGGTCTTACACAGGAAATAAAAGTAGAAGCAGAATGTCAGAAATGAATATATAAGTGTTTCAGTAGAATGATCAGCTTGGTGTACTAGGATTCCCATTTGGTTTAGAGCTTCAAGGCCACAAAAGCAATGGGAAAAATCCATTCACACAAGAAAGACTCATATTACTTATTTAGACCGATCTATATTTACTTATTCTTGGCACTATGGAGTTAGCTTTTATATGAAAAGTAAAGTGATAACTCTGGGTCCACTTGGGAGTCTTCCTCTAGTCTGGTGTCCAGCAAAGCTGGATTAGAATCCTATTTTACAAAGTTATAACGCTTGTAAACTTGAGAAAATCACTTCTGTGTGAACCTCAGTTTTCTCAGTTAAAATAGAAGGATTGGAAAGAACTTACTACAGAGGGTTTTGTAAGGATTCAAAGAGATTATGCATGTACCCTTAGTACACGTACTCTATGAGTATCTAAGCGTACTCATCTCTGTATCTGTTTCTTTCCTTTAAAAGCTTTCCAGTTCTAAAAAATCTGCTTGAAAAAATACACATTATGGTGGATAAAAGGAGTTTTTAAAAGTTATTGTGAAAAAATGGCCTTTGTTTCAAGCTTCACATGCAGGATTCAAATTCAGAATGTCCAAGTGGCCACACGTTCGGTTTATTACCCAGCAGTCAGGACTCCCCTCTATTATCAGATAAGACATTAATTGGGATTCTGAGAGTTCTGTTTCCTGGATAGGAAAAACTGAAGGAAGATGTATGTAAGGAGGAGTAGATGACAGAAAGCTGAGATATCTGGACCAGGGGAGAAGCAGCCCTGGGTCTCCATGCTTATAATTTAACTTTTTGTGTTGACAAAAGCCAAAGATATTCAACAAAAGTACCACACTGGCCTCAAAGTCTACTCAAAAAAAAAAAAAGATAAAGATAATGGACAAGAGGGAATAAGAGGACTTATGTGAAGGTTGTGGACTGAATTGTGTCTGCCTAAAATTCATTTGTTGAAATTCTAACCCTCAACATAACTGTATTTAGAGATAGAACATTTAGAAGGTAATTAAGTTTCAATGAGGTCAGTAGAATGGGTCTCTGATCCCATGGGATTAGTGTCCTTATAAGAAAAGAGACCAACCAAGAAACAAAGAGATTCAAATACAAAGAACAAACTGGTAGGTGCCAGGGGAAAGGTGGGTAGGAGAATAGGTAAATGGATTTTAAAAGAAGTAGAGAGCCAGAGAGCTCACTCTTGTTCCTCCCCTACTATGTGCGGACACAGCCAGGAGGTGGCCATCTGTAAGCTAGGGAGAGCTCCCACCAGAAACCAGTCCTGCCAGACTTTGGTCTTGGGTTCTAGCCTCCGGAACTGTCAGAAAATAAAATTTTGTTATTGAAGCCACCAGTCGCAGATATTTTATTATTCCAGTCCTCTCTGACAATACAGTGAGGAAAGTATTTGACTTTATTTTCATCCCAAAAATTCAATGAGAGCAATTTGAAGTTCAGTGGGAGATATTTGAGAAAAAAAAATTATGAGAATTAAAATAAAAAATAAAATAATTTACCCTGATAAGATAAGGAATTCAGTGAATACACAGTGCAGAACTCTCCAGTTAGTATGTTTATTATCAAAAGGCATATGTTTTATTACCAAAAGTGATTCAGGCATCACATGCTATATTGGAATATTTCAACCATCCTATATCTCAGTCTTGGAGCATGTGCTCTTGTTTTGGCTAGATGTGAAAGTAAATTTCTCTCTGTCTAATTAAAGGTATAGCTAATTTATTCCCTTTTGCAACACAAATAACAAAGTTCTGATTAATCAGCTCTAGAACAAAAGTAAACCTTCTGCTACACTTAATTAAAAATCAGATTTCTCTGGAGAGTTGATTACACCGGGGAGTTGGAATACGCTGCTGATAAATGTGTGCTGCTTGCAGGACAATGCTAGAGACAGACCCTGGGGACTTGTGCATCAGTATAAACAAGAATATGCTCAAAAAATTCAGTTAGGTGCCTCCACATTTTTATTCTCAACAGGGAATGGGTGTAAAGAGAGAAGCCAGGGGGACCGTCAAGAATTTTTAAATTATTGAGTCCTGAGTTTCCAGTCACAGTCATTATTCACAAAACAGCTATTCAGGCAATTTCCAGGAAAAGAAAAACCAGGTGAGTTATTTTATACCTAGAGATGGCATGGTCACCATGCAAAGTCCAATTTAAATGGTAGGGAGAGATGGCATCCCGATATTATAAAAGTGTAAGAATCAAAACATTGCAAAATTACCTTGACATGCCTGAATCTAACTGCTTCTAGCTGTTCCATCAGGAGCAGCCCTTCACTCTCCAGTCCTGTGTCCTTGTGTAAACCTTTCACTTCCCATTTCTGAAAAGAAGATATAATCTCAGGTAAGGGACCACTGGAGATGTAACCTGCCTTAAGGCAGAGATCAAAAGATCTAACTGATACAGGGAGCAGGGAGATAACATGAAGGAGAAAACAAGTTTGATACAAAAAACTGGAGAGGACGGAAACTGTGATACACTGGAGAGCATAGATCTGGTTGGTGGTGGGTGGGGGCCTGGAGAACTCTCCAGAGTCAGGATGTCGACACCACGCGTGTAGGAATATACGCGCGAAGTAACCTGGTTTTTCAAAAGAGAATGGAAAACCACATTTTAATATAAGATATCCTAACTTTACATGTTTATTGTAATTACTGTAAGATTATATTTAGGTGTAAAAAGCACTTCTACCCACGTTATTCAGCTAGTGTGCTGCCATCTCCCCTCCCCTCCCCCTGGCTTGGTGATCTGTGCTTAAAGGACTAAAATTGAGCATTTTTTTTAAATCTTCCTTCATAAAGGCTGCCTGATATACTAGTAAGAATACTCAACTTGGAACTATAGAATTGCCCCTGATTAGTGAATTATCTGTTAGGTCCTAGAAGTATGACCATGAACCTTAGGGCCTCCATCTAAACACCTGGTAGATTGGACAATTTTGTCTCAGTTTCCTTTCAACTTCAACATTTCTAGCATGTCAGCAGTATGAGGAAAAGAAGTTAAAGATCGCATCATCCAGCTCCTGATCCAATGACTAAAGTATGTTTACAGGACCTACTTTATGGTCACATATTTGAAATTTGAAGAAATGTCACTCCTAGTTTTCGCTATATTTGTCAACATGGTATAAAGGATCTGAATTTATGAAAATATCAAGGAATAAGGTATCTAATAATTTGAACTAAGGAGTTTACTTGTCTATATCCACTTAAAATAAATAAAATAATGAATTAACTTCATAAAAATATGGAGATTGTTGAAACCACAACTTGTCATCTTATTAGAATTAATTTTGGCCCTGGAAAATTATTTTTAAATAATGTATAACTTCAATAAATATTGCTGAGTTCCAAACATTAATATATAAAATTTCTCATCCCTCAGATACACTAGAAGTCACTGAAACAGCAATAATTTTAATTCTCATTCATAAGAAATTTACTTTTTAATATTCTTAGGCTTGCTTCCTAAGAGTAAGAGCAATTACCACGGTCACTGGCTATCTCAGTGAATCCAACCCCTACAGACTTTGTGATATAAGGATTTCTTTTTATAGTCAAAGGCATAATGATCATTCCACTAAACAACAACAGTAGCGTCTTATACTTACAAAGCATTTTTTTCGGTTTGCAAAGTACTTTCATGCATTAAGTTGAATCCTCACTACTATATCAGGGGATATTTATGGCAATAATTATTATGTTCATAAGGAAGATAAAGAAACTTAGGCTCAGAGAGCCTTTGGTCATCTAGATAGTGCTGTCTTAGCACTGTCTAATGAAACTTTGTGCAATAATCAAAATGTTTTATGAATTTTCCTTGTGGTAGCCACTAAGGATATGTGGCTATTGGGCACTTGAATGTGACCAGTGAGAATGAGAAACTAATTTTTTATTTTACTTAATTTTAATTAACTTCTATTTAAATTATTTTATGTGGCTAATGGCTTCTCTATTAGACAGTGAAGATCTAGAAATTACATTTTCATTTTCTTATTAATCTACCTTTTTTCTTTTCACTTTGCATTAAGTCTTCTAATTTGACCCATACTCTGCTTGAAATGTCTTTCGTATCTCTCCTTTACTTACCATTTTAATTTCTAATAACTGATTCAGATCACAAACACTGTAACAGCCTGCGAGGTGATCTCCATTTGTGCAAACATCTTCAAGAAAAGAAGCCATACTCAGAATACATGAACAGATATTTCTCCAGAGAAGGCATACAGATGGCTAGCAGACATATGAAAAGATGCTCAACATCATTCATCATCCAGGAAATGCAAAGCAAAACCACAATGAGATATTATCTCACACTGGTCGGAATGGCTAGAATCAAAAAGACAAGAAATAGCAAGTGTTGGCAAGGATGTGGCAAGAAAGGAACACTTGTGCACTGTTCATGGGAATGCACATTGGTGCAGCCACTGTGGGAAACATTGTGGAGGTTCCTGAAAGAATTAAAGGTAGATTTGCTGTATGATCAAGTAATTCCCCTACTGGGTATTTATCCAAACAATACAGAAACACTAATTTGAAAAGATATTTGCACCCCTGTGTTTATAGCAGTATTATTTACAATAGCCAAATTATGGAAATAATCTAAGTATCTATCAATAAATAAATGGATAAAGAAGATGTGCACGCATGTGTGTGTGTGTATATATATATAGAGAGAGAGAGAGAGGAATATTATTCAGCCATAAAAAAGAATGAAATCTTTCCATTTGCAAAAACATAGATGGATCTAGAAGGTATTACATAAAGTGAAATAAGTCAGAGAAACATGTATATCATATGATTTCACTCACATATGGGATATAGGAAACAAAACAAGTGAACAAGAAAAAAGATACAAGAAAAACAAAAAAACAAAAAACAAGACTCTTAAACATAGGGGACAAACTGGTAGTTACCAGAGGGAAGGTAGGCAGGGAATGGATGAAATAGGTGCAAGGGACTAAAAGCACACCTATCGTAATGAGCACTGAGTAACATATAGAATTGTTGGATCACTATATTATATACCCAAAACTGGTATAACACAGGATGTTAATTATACTGGAATTAAATTTTTAAAAAAGAAAGAAGCCATAGTTCTAACAGCTGTCTTCGGCCACCATAATGCTGCATAACAAGTAATACATCAACAAATTTAAAATGTAAGCATGTATTTAGCTCACAAGTCTGCAGATCGCCTGAGGATTTGGATGCCTTAAACTGAATTGAGATGAGTGGTTTTACAAGTCTCAGATGGCTTCATTCATGGGTTTACAGCCAGCTGGGAGATGCTGATCTTGGCTTGGCTCAACGGGTGGTGGCTCTGTTCCACTCATATTTCATCTCCCTCTTGCAACCGATGAGGGAGATGCAATAGTTTGTTCCAGGGGTGGTAACAAGGGTGAACTAGAGCAGATAGAAGCACAAGAGATCCCCTGATGCGTAGGCTTAGAACTCCACCACAATCATCTCCATGCCATTCTATTGGCCAGAAGAAATCATCTACCCAAAATACAATCAGGAAGCAGAGAAATAAACTGCCCACGCTGTGAAGCCAGAGCAATAGTCCCTAATAAAGGGGACATATTCAAGGAGGGGTGAAAATGTCATGGCCACAACACTTGTTTATGTCTGTGTATTCCTTGCACTTCTTATTCCTCATTGTAGAAAAACAATATCAGGATGAAAACATTTCAAAATGAAAATAGCATCACCTGAAGATATCAGTTCAGTATTCACCAAGTCATAGTGGTATTGTGTATGCTTATTTGTTTCATGATTATAGTACAGTAAGGGGTTATGAAACAGACATGAAGAGTTCAGAATTCATTAATCCATATGTTCACACACTACAATAGCATCTCTGTCATTCTGCCACCCAAACAGTGAGTCTCTTTTAAAAACCTATTTCTTTTTTTTTTTTTTTAAAGATTTTATTTATTTATTTGACAGAGAGAGATCACAAATAGACAGAGAGGCAGGCAGAGAGAGGGAGGGAAGCAGGCTCCCTGCCAAGCAGAGAGCCCGATGCGGGACTCGATCCCAGGACCCTGAGATCATGACCTGAGCCGAAGGCAGCGGCTTAACCCACTGAGCCACCCAGGCGCCCTTAAAAACCTATTTCTAATAAAAAATAAATGTATTTCTTAGGCTCTTGATATCACATATTTTTTGAATGTAGAATGCTCAAATTAATCTCAACCCCTTAGTGATATTGTTTTTCTCTTCCTCTAAAATATTATTAAACAACAACATCATATATCATGTACATGTCAATTTTGGGGGGGATCTTTTTAAACCCTTAAAAACTTAAATTAGAATAATAAAATATATGAACAGATCTATATTTACCCTAATAACAAAGTTAAAATCTCTTTCTGTTCCTTTTTCTCTTGGTATTATATATAGTTTAAGCTAGAATTTTCAAGCTTAAATTCTCCCTTAAAGAAATATTTTCTCTTTTAACTAGGGCTCTTAGGAGTCTTATTGAACCACGTGTTTATGTATTTTCCATCACATTTTGTCACATCTACTTAAGTGTGAAGGAAAACTTTATGACAGATCTATCAACAAGCAGCTTTTAGCATAAATCTGAGGCATATTTTAAAATTAGTTGCCTACTTAACCATAAATGAAACATGTTTGTGTATGTTAAAAATAATTAACATCCTTAAAAAGAATCTTAAGTTGTGTCTTTATGACAGTTTAGGGAAAACTTAAAGAGTTGATTGCTAAAGAGCTGTCACCATACAGAAACAGGAAAAGGATAGGTGAGAAAATTCTAGCACAGAGTTATCTAATAGGAGGGCTTGGAAATGGGGTGTTTCATGAAGACTATTTTCTTGTTAGTTGTGTTTCAGAAGAAAACTTGTTTAATTCTTGTTGAAAATGGTGGAAAATTGTATTCGTTTGAGTTCTATAAAATAAGTGCAAAATAATTATTCTTTGGTTTAGTTATTAGGGTCCCCCTTTGTACATTTTTATTGTTACGAATAGAATGAAATAGTAAATCAAATTATGCTGAAAGAATATTGATATCAAGACATCTTTGGAAATGCTTACTTTTAAAATAAATTATTGAGGGGTGCAGGTGGCACAATAGGTAAGCATCCGACTCTTAGTTTCAGCTCAGGTCTTAATCTCAGGGTCAGGTTCCACAATCAGCACAGACTCTGCTTAAGACTCTCTCTCCCTCTGCCCCACAATCCCCCCCCCAACTTTCTCTCTCCCTCTCAAAATAAATAAATCTTTAAAAAATAAAATAAAAAATTGAAAAAAATAATATTTTTGTCTTCTTCATCATTCTCTAAAAGTAAAGGAAGAATAATTTAATTTACTAAAAACCTGGGTGCTTTCCACTGAAATTTTACCCAAATACTGTTGAATATAAAGCAATTATTTTAACCTGAATGAACTAGAATGAATGACAATAATGGTTTCTTTTATAACTTATTTCAGAAGAGTCCCATAGAACATAATAACTAGTTTCTAGTTTCAAAAACATATGAAGTACATCAGAATTTTGGGCATGAGAGTTGACACTGTGTTCTACATGTGATTCAGACAGAATTGGACATGTCTGGAAAAAGTATAAACAGGGTCTAGCACAATTCCATTTTGTGAGTCTTTTGGGGAAAATAATTATGACAGGGTGAAGTGGGAGTAGTAGAATGGATTGAATCATGGATTTGAGTTCAACTCCCATGGGGAAAGTGTGTGTGTGTGTGTGTGTGTGTGTGTGTGTGTGTGTGTGTACATACATGCCTATGGATCACAGATTAAGCTAGGACTTGCTCATTTGACTTAAAAAAATTGTTTTTTAATCTTCTCTGTTAGGTTTTTATAAGTAACGTTTCTTTTCATTTGTATGATTTAATTAATGTGGAAAGAACTGCCATGTGATAGAAATTAAAAAGCAGGAATTCTTACTGAGCTGTGCCAGCCCCATCACTGACGGTTCGTTAGCCTCCTTGAAGCTCTGTCTCCTTATTCATAACCTACTTTTGAGTGGATTACATGTAATATACATCAATTATCTCAGACAATTGTTAAATAAATATTGGTTGTTTTGCCATATATTTTGAGAGACAAGTTTCTTCTGCATTACCGTTTTTAATATAAGAAATTACTCAAATCTTGGCCTCCAAAATTTGGTATGGAATTTGATTTTCTGACCATCTAGCCACTGATATCAATGAATTTTACGGCAGAGTTGGTAAAATAGGAAATGATTCATGATAAAATTGAGCACAAAAATATAAGATCTTATGTAGTGAGAAGCTGGAAGACCATCAATAGCATGAAATCATTTTAAGTCAGACTAGACAAAACACTTAGTAAAACACTTCTGCTGTGTGGGGCGCCTGGGTGGCTCAGTGGGTTAAAGCCTCTGCCTTTGGCTCAGGTCATGATCCCAGGGTCCTGGGATCAAGCCCCACATGGGGCTCTCTGCTCAGCAGGAAGCCTGCTTCCTCCTCTCTCTCTGCCTGCCTCTCTGCCTACCTGTGATCTCTGTCTGTCAAATAAATAAATAAAATCTTAAAAAAAAAAAAAAAAACACTTCTGCTGTGTCATATAAAGAAAGTAAAGGTTTTGGGAAAATTATACCCCCTGTATAAAGCCAATACGTTTCTTACAAAAGTAACTATGAAATTGACTTCAATAAGGTGACTTTTTGCACAACCATAAATTACTTTGTTCAAAACCACTACAACAGTTAATTCTGTTTAAAACATGCATTCGACATAGGAAGCAGAAAAAATACATCACATGTGATATTTTTAATTAAGGTTTTTCCATTTTAAAAATAGCCATGCTCTAATTATGGAAAATTTTTTTAAAAAGTACTAAAATTTTTAAGAAGGAAAAAAAATGTCCCATCAGGCAAACACAATCACTATTAAGACTGCAGCTTTTATGAATTTGGTAGATTTTTCTAACCAGTCTTTCCTTATATAATTATTAAAATATACTTATTCTCTAGGTAGATGTTTTTCTTCCTTTCTTCTTTCTCTTTTGCCTTCTTTTCTTCTTTCTCTTCTCTTTCTTCACTTCTTTGTCCCTCTTCCAGTTTCTTCTTCTTTCACTGATCATTGAAAATTTTGTCAATTAAAAATATTTTTCTGTATCATAAAGTCAGAAACCACAATTGTCTCAGACCTATGTGAAATTACACTTAATATAAGCCAATTCCAGGTACCAAATTGTAACTAGAAAATCTAACTTTTCTTTCAAAACCATTAAAAACAATAAAATACTTAAGAATAAATTTAAACAAGGAAATTAAAGATTTGCACAATAAAAATGATAAGATTTGATTGAAACACACAACATTTTTACTATGTTAAGCATAACGTAAGAGTACTGGTTACCATCTTCTAACAATCCATGGCCACTGTCTAATACCATTTGTAATGAAAGGAAGATTTTAAGAAGGGAAAAGAAAACCAGAATTTGTGGTCTGCCTATCATGCGCCAAAGTTTCAGGATCACTATGGAGCTACTTAAAATCTTCATTGGCCTATATGTATATTGACATATATTTTACCAGAACACAGAATAAGGAATATTGAATAAAGAATAAAGAATCTCTCTTTATTAGAGAGATAATAAAGGTAACCTTTATTAAGCACTTATGTGTCCAGATCCTTTATAAATATAGTTTGTGTGTATGTGTGTGTGTGTGGGGGGGGGGTGGGTGTGTGTGTATACATATATTTTTTTTCCATGATTAGAATGTTGGAATGTGTTCTTTGTTTTTACATCTTTGTTGAAGTTACTCTCATCATGGGCATGAATTGCCAGTCACTAAATCTTTCCATACTTTTTAGTTCTCATCAATACTGAACACTTTATGGCATTTTGATTATTCCCACTCCTTTAAAAAAAAAAATCGCCTCTCTTTTCATGATGCCCTTCTTTTCTTGGTTTGCATTCCTGCTTTCTGATTATTTTTCCTTAATTTCCTTGATGATGTGCTCTTTCTCTTCCCACTCCTTCAATATAAGAATTCAGCAATTGCAATCTTCTTTACACTCCAAATATCTCCAAATAAATCTGACCTAACAAAAAGTTGCAGCATTAATCTGTATACTAATGTCTGGAAAATATGCATAGAAAGCTCTACCTCTCCCTTCAGTTCATTTAGTAAACTACTTACTGCCTACTACCTACTGGACATCCCAAAGGAATTTTATATTCAACTGTGTCTCAAAAGAACTCATTATTTGATCTCAAGTAAACCTCTTGTATTATTTATCCCAGAGTCTAACATGACCATACTCAATGATTCAAGGTTGGAATTTATTTGTTATTTTCCAGGTCTCCTTTATTCTCATGTCCACAGCCAATGAACCAAAAAGTCTGTATGATAGAATGTTACTGTAACCTTCTATCTGGTCTCATGGAATATTTGTCATCATTAAAATCCATTCTCTAAACTGCCTTCAAAACAAATATTTCTAAAACAAAACAGGTCAAACTACTCCTTCCTTGAAAATAATCATTGGTTTCCTGTTATCTGCAAGATTGTTAGGATAAACTTAACAAACCAGAACCTAGTTTGAAGTAGTGTTTGACTACATCTCTAGATTTGTGACCTCTAGATACCAATTTGCTTGTGACTACATGTGCCTTTACACTTTCTGCCCATTCTGCTCAGGATGCATCTGTATGTAAAATGTTATCCTACACAAAAGTAGTTATTACCCCTTTCTCTGAGAGTTTCCACTTCACTCTAGTACTTCTGTGTTTGACGTTATGATATTAGTACATTATCTGGTCCAGCAACTATGGTTATTAGTTTACATTTCTGTTCCTTTCACTTACTTCATAAAGCAGCAGTACACAGTGCAATGTATAGCACATAGTGATGTTCAACAAATATTTTTTGAACCATACTGAAATTTCATCAATTTCTGCAAATATGAAGGGAAGAAGATGTTTCTTCATGGTGCTATAGTAACTGGTTGTCACTCAAATCAATGACAGTTATAATTCAAGCTAATTAAAGGCCATGATGAATCGAAGCAATCAGTTCCTACCAAGTATGTTTAACTATTCAATTGGTTTGTCATGATAAAAACATAACTTCATTTTAGTTGAAAAAAAAATCTATGATTTCAGAGGAGAAAACTCATATTGTCTTGATTGTTTGACATTTTCTGGTAACTCTGATGCCATTTAAATAGACCTGGAATGGCATGGCTTATCCTACTTGCCTTTTTTGCAGCAAAGAAACAAGGAATGACTGGAATACCCTATCATCTAATGTTTCAAGGTAATTATTTAAGGCCTGTAGCTGTCGTTGTAATACTGAACGTCCTTCCTCTGTTTACCCAGGAGAAGGACACTGACATTCATCACCATGCTGCAAGGTGATGTTAGCTTGCAAGTGTCATGTTCAAACTTTTAAATGTGTAATGTTTAATTTACCTTAGCTTGCTTTAGAAATATTTTATACTTAATCCCTTATCTTCAACTTAGATAACTAATTGCTTTTGAAAAATTACAAGAGTCAATTTCATATTTCACTATATGGTAAATGCTGATAAGTAACTCTCATTTATCAATGATACCCAGCTCTACATTAAAAATTTTCAAGACATAATACTCTCGGTAACAGTTGTCTTTGGTGATGCTCAAATCAGGTATTGAAGTTGAGCTATATAATAAACTAGATTAAAAGTACAAAAATGGAGGGGCGCCTGGGTGGCTCAGTGGGTTAAGCCGCTGCCTTCGGCTCAGGTCATGATCTCAGGGTCCTGGGATCGAGTCCCACATCGGGCTCTCTGCTCAGCAAGAAGCCTGCTTCCCTCTCTCTCTCTCTGCCTGCCTCTCCGTCTACTTGTGATCTCTCTCTGTCAAATAAACAAATAAAATCTTTAAAAAAAAAAAAAAAGTACAAAAATGGAGACTTTTATTAGGATGAAAATAAGAAAATGATGTATCTAAGTATATCACATATACTTAGGTAGAATAAATGTCTTTACATGGAATAAATATTTTACACGTAAATAAAATGATGGTTACCTTTACTTGAATGACCAAAATGAACCAGTCTTGTTTATTAATAGTTACCTACTTTTTATTATTTTGCTTCTTGATAAACTAATACTATACTTACAACATTTATTTTTTTTAAGTGCAGTTATAACTCTCTACACAGATTTTTAACCAGTATAAAAAATGAGACAGAGGGGCGCCAGGGTGGCTCAGTGAGTTAAGCCTCTGCCTTCGGCTAAGGTCATGATCTCAGGGTTCTGGGATCGAGCCCCGCATCAGGCTCTCTGCTCAGCAGGGAACCAGCTTCCCCCCTTCTCTCTGCCTGCCTCTCTACCTACTTGTAATCTGTCAAATAAATAAAATCTTTAAAAAAAAATGAGACAGAAATGCAGCTGAAGAACAACAAACTGATGGTTGCCAGAGGGAATTGGAGGTGGGGAATGGGGGAAGGGGAGTGGGAGATAAAGGCTTCCAGTTATGGAATGAATAAGGCATAGCAATAAAAAAGTCCAGTAAGAGAATATAGACAATGGTATTGCAATAGCATTATATGGTGACAGATGGTAGTTACATTGTGGTGAGCATAGCATAATGTACAGAAATATCCAGTCACTATGTTGTACATCTTGAAACTACTCAAGAATTTATGTCCACTATACTCACATTTTTTACAAATTTAAATAAAATTAACAAGACTGATCCTAAAGAAAACAATATGTGAAGAGATTATATAGAGTATTACCTAAGAGTGGATTAAGTGCAATTTTAACCTACATAAAACAGTTCATTTTGCTTTTGTTAAGACTTCACTCATCTCACCATGAGCAATATAATAGGCTTCTCTAATTTCCCAATACTAGACTCCCAAAGTCAGCTCAGAATTGGATATTGCTATAATAGAGATTTAATAAGCAAACCTTAGTATATCTTTCTGTTCAAAAATCTTTGATGGCTCTCTATTGCTTATAGAACAAAACTGAAATCCCTTATCATAGACATAAGGATCTTCAAATACTTCTACAGTTCACCTTTCCAAACTAATCCCTATTCTTCGTTCCTCCCTAATAAGAATGATAAGCTCCCAAATGTTGAATTTTCTTGACCATTTTCAACCATAATATATTTTTCTTCCTCTTTTTTCTAGTACAACTGACATACAATGGTACATTAGTTTCAGGTGTGTAACAAATATGAAGATTCCTCAAAAAAATTTAAATACTATATGATTGAGTAATTCCACTAGTGGATATTCACCCAAAGAAAATGAGAACAATAATTCAAAAAAATATACGCAAATCTATGTTTATTGCAGAATTATTTGCAGTAGCCAAGATATGGAAAGAACAGAAGTTCCCATTGATAAATGAATGGGTAAAGAAGATGTATAGATGTATAATGGAATATTATACAGCTATTAGAAAGACAAGGTTGTGTCATTTGCAACAGCATGGATGGACCTGGAAAATACTATGCTAAGTGAAATAAGTCAAACTGAGATATCAATCATATGAATAATCTAAAAAACAAATGAATAAACAAACAAAAAATCAGAACCAGATCTACAAATATAGAAAACAAACTGATGTCTGTTAATCATAGTCTATTCTTATTTATTCACCTTTATTTTTTTCTCCAAAAAGAAGAGTATTCATCTTTCTCAATCATTTTTCCCAAATGGTAGCTCCTTTATAAAGCATTTGGCAACATATCCAGGCAGATCAGTACCACTTTGTGATCTGCCCACACCACTTTTGTCAACTATCAGAACATTTATCTTCTTATATCACAATGGCTTTATTTTTTTTATTTTTATTTAATTTTTTAAATTTTTTATTAACATATAATGTATGATTATCCCCAGGGGTACAGGTCTGTGAATCACCAGGTTTGCACACTTCACAGTACTCACCACAGCACATACCCTCCCCAGTGTCCATAACCCCACCACCCTCACCCTTCCCCCTTCCCCCCAGCAACCCTCAGTTTGTTTTGTGAGATTAAGAGTCTCTTATGGTTTGTCTCCCTCCCGATCCCATATTGTTTCACTTATTCTTTTCCTACACCCAAACCCCCCCACGTTGCATCTCCCCTTCTTCATATCAGGGATATCATATGATAGTTGTCTTTCTCCAATTGACTTATTTCGATAAGCATAATACCCTCTAGTTCCATCCACGTTGTTACAAATGGCAAAATTTCATTTCTTTTGAAAGCTGCACAGTATTCCATTTTATATATATATACCACTTCTTCTTTATCAATTCATCTGTTAATGGACATCTAGGTTCTTTCCATAGTTTGGCTATCGTGGACATTGCTGCTATAAACATTTGGGTGCACATGCCCCTTCGGATCACTACATTTGTATCTTTAGGGTAAATACCCAGTAGTGCAATTGCTGGTTTGTAGAGTAGCTCTATTTTCAACTTTTTGAGGAACCTCCGTGCTGTTTTCCAGAGTGGTTGCACCAGCTTGCATTCCCACCAACAGTGTAGGAGGGTTCCCCTCTCTCCGCATCCTTGCCAGCATCTGTCATTTCCTGACTTGTTAATTTTAGCCATTCTGACTGGTGTGAGGTGGTATCTCATTGTGGTTTTGATATCTATTTCCCTGATGCTGAGTGATGTAGAGCACTTTTTCATGTGTCTTTTGGCAATCTGAATGTCTTCTTTGCAGAAATGTCTGTTCATGTCCTCTACCCATTTCTTGATTGGATTATTTGTTCTTTGGGTGTTGAGTTTGATAAGTTCTTTATAGATTTTGGACACTAGCCCTTTATCTGATATGTCATTTGCAAATATCTTCTCCCATTCTGTCAGTTGTCTTTTGGTTTTGTTGGCTGTTTCCTTTGCTGTGCAAAAGCTTTTGATCTTGATGAAATCCCAATAGTTCATTTTTGCCCTTGCTTCCCTTGCCTTTGGCAATGTTCCTAGGAAGAAGTTGCTGCAGCTGAGGTCAAAGAGATTGATTTCTGTGCTCTCCTCAAGGATTTTGATGGATTCCTTTCTCACATTGAGGTCTTTCATCCATTTTGAGTCTATTTTCATGTGTGGTATAAGGAAATGGTCCAGTTTCATTCTTCTGCATGTGGCTGTCCAATTTTCCCAGCACCATTTGTTGAAAGACTGTCTTTTTTCCATTGGACATTCTTTCCTGCTTTGTTGAAGATTAGTTGACCATAGAGTTGAGGGTCTCTTTCTGGGCTGTCTATTCTGTTCCATTGGTCTATGTGTCTGTTTTTGTGCCAGTACCATGCTGTCTTGATGATGACAACTTTATAATAGAGCTTGACGTCTGGAATTGTGATGCCATCAACTTTGGCTTTCTTTTTCAATATTTCTTTGGCTATTCAAGGTCTTTTCTGGTTCCATATAAATTTTAGGATTATTTCTTCCATTTCTTTGAAAAAAAAAATGGATGGTACTTTGATAGGGATTGCATTAAATGTGTAGATTGTTTTAGGTAGCATAGACTTTTTTACAATATTTGTTCTTCCAATCCATGAGCATGGACCATTTTTCCATTTCTTTGTGTCTTCCTCAATTTCTTTCATGAGTACTTTATAGCTTTCTGAGTATAGATTCTTTGCCTCTTTGGTTAGGTTTATTCCTGGTATCTTATGGTTTTGGGGGCAACTGTAAATGGTATTGACTCCTTAATTTCTCTTTCTTCTGTCTTGTTTTTGGTGTAAAGAAATGCAACTGATTTCTGTGCATTGATTTTATATCCTGACACTTTACTGAATTCCTGTACAAGTTCTAGCAGATTTGGAGTGGGGTCCTTTGGGTTTTCCACATATAGTATCATATCATCTGCAAAGAGTGATCGTTTGACTTCTTCTTTGCTGATTTGGATGCCTTTAATTTCTTTTTGTTGTCTGATTGCTGAGGCTAGGACTTCTAGTACTATGTTGAATAGCAGTGGTGATAATGGACATCCCTGCTGTGTTCCTGACCTTAGTGGAAAAAGCTCTCAGTTTTTCTCCATTAAGAATGATCATAATGGGGCACCTGGGTGGCTCAGTGGGTTAAGCCGCTGCCTTCGGCTCAGATCATGATCTCAGGGTCCTGGGATGGAGTCCCGCATCGGGCTCTTGGCTCAGCAGGGAAACTGCTTCTCTCTCTCTCTCTCTGCCTGCCTCTCCGTCTACCTGTGATATCTCTCTGTCAAATAAATAAATAAAAATCTTTAAAAAAAAAAAAAAAGAATGATCATAATGGCTTTTTCGTTCACTTTTATCCTTGGGCTGTGAGTTCCTCATACTTCTTCTTGTACCTCTTGTGCCAAACATGCAAAAAAATATTCAGAAATTGTTTCTTGAATACATACATGTATAAATAAACGAATGAATGGATGATTTATACTCTGTATGTGTGTTCCAGGAGGAAATATGGAAATATGGCTCATGAAGAACACAAGGTTCCAACAAGGATTTATTAACAAAGTGAACATTTACCAAGGTTTGTCATAAGGCATAATGAAATAATCTAGATACCAATCAAGCTCTAACAACCCTAAGCTCAACAGGACAAAGAGAGAGAATAGTACCTGGAAACAAGAAGGACAGAGATTCATGTGGAGTTAAGTGTCTTGAGAGGAGTAATGACTCTCAATCAAGGGACAGAGTGCTGGAGACCACACCAAGGAAGTTAACTATGGAATAAGTACCCTGACTCTATTCTATTGATTCTCTTTAGTCTCTTGGTGGTCCTTAATGGCAGATCTGAACTAGAAGCCTCTTAGGGACTTTTAATGTAACCCATCTTTATTTGTGCTCCAGTGATGATCAACATGGAAAAGGATGGGGAATAGTTCTAGAGGGGCAAATGGAGACATCCATGTGTGACATATATGTTTCAAGGTGACATTATGTATAATGTATTATACATAATGTCATCTTGAGGGATAATCCAATGAATGTTATCTTTCCACCCTGCCAAGGTTCTGAATAAATTGGGACTTAAAACTTACCTTTTAGTGAGGAAATCAGGAAATCAAACTACTATTTTTCTTGTTAGAAGAGGCTAGATTGAGGAATGTGACTTTAAGTTTATTTTCCAAATAGGTTTGCAAATACTAAGTCTTAAATCTGAAAGACTTACTCATTTACTCATGATGATCTAAACTGGGGTGGTCCTATGTGGTACACATGTGGTACAGAAGATTCTATGCTCTTTTCAGGCAAATTGATTCCAAAAGAAAGAAGGACAACATTAAGCAAGAATACCTAGTTATTCTTCTCAAATTTAGAAATCAGATGTAATAAATCCTGAGATGCATACCCTATAATTATGCAAATTCATGTGTAATATGTATCCTGATTGTTTTCTCTCCTCATTCCAGACTCCCAGCCATCAAATGGGAAGAGAAAAAACTCCTAAACTTCAGAAGAACAAAGGAAGTTGTAAAGGAAAAAATGAGGCATGGCACCAAAATGGTAGCAAATCCCACCTCAGGAAGCTGGGAGGTAGAATGTGTGTCCTCTGCCATCAGTAGTCATTCTCCTGACCAAATCTGCTTCTGACAGATTGCTGAAATGGGCATCAACAAACCAAAGAGTTTTGGAATTGCTGCCTCTATTCTACAAGTCCTTGTCAACCTTAGGATCAAGAATGATCCTTATCAATATTTAACTGGGATTGATAAAAATCAACAGATGATGTCAAACATAAACATTTGGATGGATCTGAAATGTGAAGTTGTAACTGGGACACAGTTTTGTAAAAGGGCCTGGTTCTGGCACTCCCTAGCAGATGAGCTTTAGCCGCTCCCTGCTGACAAAATCCAAATGCAGAGAAGCAAGTGGTGGTGATACCAGAAAGAAATTTATTTCTATGAGACCAGCACGGAAAGACAGCAAGCAGACTAATGTACCAAAGACAGTCTCCAAAGTGCTGAAAATACTTCTGGATTTATATAAGGAAAATGTGGGACAAAGGTCAGTGGGTGAGTGTAGCTGAGCAGTGAAGGTCAGATCTGTCATAGCTGTGGATCATTGCCATGGGGTCAGTTACACTGAGTCTGGCTGGCTCAGGGCAGTCCCTATCAATTGAGTGGGTAGTTTCAGTTCCCATCATGGAATGCTTTGCCCACTGGGTCCTTTGCCTGACTTAAAAGATAAGCAGAAAAGAACTTAATTAGAAAGTACAGACTGAGGTCAAAACGGAGGTAGTCTTCCTTCAAAGTCACATCTTCAGAACTCCAGCTAGCCCAACCCTGATCACTCAGCCTTGTCAACAGCACAACTTACATTTAATGTTACTGAGAAATTTTAGACCCTGAATACAGTATCATGGTGATGTTGTAAGTAAAGGAGGACAGACACATAGAAGGAATCCCTCCTCATTGAATCAAGAGGAGAAAAAAACATATATTGACTTTTAATGATATACTTATCTATATGATACTAGAATAATGTATCTGGAAAAGATTATGCTGAGTGAAATAAGTCAAACAGGGAGAGTCAATTATCATATGGTTTCACTTACTTGTGGAGCATAAGGAATAACACGGAAGACACTGGGAGTTGGACAGGAGAAGTGAGTTGGGGAAAATTGGAGGAGGAGACAAACCACAAGAGACTGTGGACTCTGAGAAACAAACTTAGGGTCTGGGAGGGGAGGGGGATGAGGGGTTAGGTGAGTCTGGTTGTGAGTATTATGGAGGGCTCATATTGCATGGAGCACTGGGTGTGGTGCATAAACAATGAATTTTGGAACACTGGGAAAAAAATAAAATAAAATTTAAAAAATATTTGGAAGGACATAGTCTAATTTTTTTTTTATTTCTTTTCAGGGTAACAGTATTCATTGTTTTTGCACCACACCCAGTGCTCCATGTAAACCGTGCCCTCTCTAATACCCACTACCTGGTTCCCCCAACCTTCCACCCCTCCTACCTCTTCAAACCCTCAGATTGTTTTTCAGAGTCCATAGTCTCTCATGGTTCACCTCCCCTTCCAATTTCCCTCAACTCCCTTCTCCTCTCCATCTCCCCTTGTCCTCCATGCTATTTGTTATGCTCCACAAATAAGTGAAACCATATGATAATTGACTCTCTCTACTTGACTTATTTCACTCAGCATGATCTCTTCCAGTCCCGTCCATGTTGATGCAAAAGTTGGGTATTCATCCTTTCTGATGGAGGCATAATTCTCCATAGTGTATATGGACCACATCTTCCTTATCCATTCGTCCATTGAAGGGCATCTTGGTTCTTTCCACAGTTTGGCGATCGTGGCCATTGCTGCTATAAACATTGGGGTGCAGATGGCCCTTCTTTTCACTACATCTGTATCTTTGGGGTAAATACCCAGTAGTACAATTGCAGGGTCATAGGGAAGCTCTATTTTTTAATTTCTTGAAGAATCTCCACACTGTTTTCCAAAGTGGCTGCACCAACTTGCATTCCCACCAACAGTGTAAGAGGGTTCCCCTTTCTCCACATCCTCTCCAACACATGTTGTTTCCTGTCTTGCTAAGTTTGGCCATTCTCACTGGTGTAAGATGGTATCTCAATGTGGTTTTAGTTTGAATCTCCCTGATGGCTAGTGATGAACATTTTTTCATGTGTCTGATAGCCATTTGTATGTCTTCATTGGAGAAGTGTCTGTTCCTATCTTCTGTCCATTTTTTAATATGATTGTCTGTTTTGTGTGTGTTGAGTTTGAGGAGTTCTTTATAGATCCTGGATATCTGTTTTGTCTGTACTGTCTGTACTGTCATTTGCAAATATCTTCTCCCATTCCGTGGGTTGCCTCTTTGTTTTGTTTTGTTGACTGTTTCCTTTGCTGTGCAGAAGCTCTTGATCTTGATGAAGTCCCAAAAGTTCATCTTCGCTTTTGTTTCCTTTGCCTTTGGAGACATATCTTGAAAGAAGTTGCTGTGGCTGATATCGAAGAGGTTACTGCCTATGTTCTCTAGGATTCTGATGGATTCCTGTCTCATGTTGAGGTCTTTTATCCATTGTGAGTTTATCTTTGTGTACGGTGTGAGAGAATGGTTGAGTTTCATTCTTCTACATATAGCTGTCCAGTTTTCCCAGCACCATTTATTGAAGAGACTGTCTTTTTTCCACTGTATATTTTTTCCTGTTTTGTTGAAGATTATTTGACCATAGAGTTGAGGGTCCATATCTGGGCTCTCTACTCTGTTCCACTGGTCTGTGTGTCTTTTTTTATGCCAGTACCATGCTGTCTTGGTGATCACAGGTTTGTAGTAAAGCTTGAAATCAGGTAACGTGATGCCCCCAGTTTTATTTTTGTTTTTCAACATTTCCTTAGTGATTCGGGGTCTCTTCTGATTCCATACAAATTTTTGGATTATTTGCTCCAGCTCTTTGAAAAATATTGGTAGAATTTTGATCAGGATGGCATTAAAAGTATAGATTGCTCTAGGCAGTATAGAAATTTTAACAATGTTTATTCTTCCGATCGAAGAGCATGGAATGGTCTTCCATCTTTTTGTGTCTTCTTCAATTTCTTTCATGAGTGTTCTGTGGTTCCTCGAGTACAGTTCCTTTACCTCTTTGGTTAGGTTTATTCCCAGGTATCAAGATTAGAGCAGAGATCAATGAGGTAGAAATCAGAGATACAGTAGAACATTCAATGAAACTAGAAGTTGGTTTTTTGAAAGAATCAATAAGATCAATAAACCATTGGCCACACTAATCCAAAAGAAAAGAGAGAAAGCCCAAATTAACAAAATTATGAATGAAAAGGGAGAGATCACAACTAACACCAAGGAAGTAGAAACAATCATCAGAAGTTATTATCAACAGTTATATGCCAATAAGCTAAGCAACCTAGATGAAATGGATACATTCCTGGAAAACTATAAACTCCCAAAATTGAACCAGGAAGAAATTGACAACCTGAATAGACAGATATCTAGTAACAAGATTGAAGCAGTGATCAAAAACCTCCCAAAAAACGAGAGCCCGGGACCTGATGGATTCCCTGGGGAATTCTACTAAACTTTCAAAGAAGAAATAACACCTATTCTCCTGAAGCTGTTTCAAAAAATGGAAGCAGAAGGAAAACTTCCAGACTCTTTCTATGAAGCCAGCATTACCCTGATCCCCAAACCAGGCAAAGACCCTACCAGAAATGAGAATTTCAGACCAATATCACTGATGAATATGGATGCTAAGATTCTCAACAAAATCCTAGCAAATAGGATCCAACAGCACATTAAAAAGATTATCCACCATGACCAGGTGGGATTCATCCCTGGGCTACAAGGATGGTTCAACATTCACAAATCAATCAATGTGATAGAACAAATCAATAAGAGAAGAGAAAAGAACCACATGGTCCTCTCAATTGGTGCAGAAAAAGCATTTGACAAAATCCAGCATCTGTTCCTGATTAAAACGCTTCAAAGTATAGGGATAGAGGAAACATTCCTGAACTTCATAAAATCGATCTATGAAAGACCCACAGCAAATATCATCTTCAGTGGGAAAAAGCTTGCAGCCTTCCCGTTGAGATCAGGAACACTACAAGGATGCCCACTCTCACCACTCTTGTTCAACATAGTATTAGAAGTTCTAGCAACAGCAATCAGACAACAAAGAGAAATAAAAGGTATCCAAATTGGCAATGAAGAAGTCAAACTCTCTCTCTTCTCAGATGACATGATTCTTTATATGGAAAACCCAAAAGACTCCACCCCCAAACTACTAGAACTCATACAGCAATTCAGCAATGTGGCAGGATACAAAGTCAATGTACAGAAATCAGTGGCTTTCTTATACACTAATAATGAAAATACAGAAAGGGAAATTAGAGAATCGATTCCATTTACTATAGCACCAAGAACCATAGTCTAATTTTTTAAACACTGAATAGTTATAATACTGACATTATATTTTAAAATTATTATTTGCCTATCTGCCTTTTTTATTTGATTTATATTGAAAATGTATTATGTGTGTATTTTGGGGTCCTGGACCCAATTCCAATGTATTCAGGGAATTTACCTTCTATGCTACCACCTAAGCAATGTTCCAGACACACCAGCAGGGTTTCCTACATTCAACTCAATTCTGAACTATCTACCCGAAGACAGCATCAGATTCCACAGAGTCACCCTACAAGACTATCCTGCTCCCACTGCAGAAAACAGTTGCAAACCCAGGTTATCACCTATGCTTTTGACTGATGATCTATAGATAGGAGATTCCAATGCTTCCCAGCTTGGGTTTGATCTAGCTAGATGCCTCACAGAACTCGGAGAAACATTTTACTTACTGGATTAACAGTTTTTTAGAAAAGAATATGATAAAGAATATGGAGGAACATCCAGATGGAGGAGGTATATAGAGCAAAGTATATGGCAAGAGGTGCAGAGCTTCCTTGTCCTCTCTGAGCTTGCCACGCTCCCCAAATCTCCACATATTCACTAGACCAGAGGCTCTCTGAACTTTCTTCTTTGGGTTTTTAACGGAGGCTTCATTATGTTAGCATGATTACTTAAATCACTGGCTTTGGGCAATTGATTCAACCTCTAACCCCTCTCCTCTCCCCTGGAGGTTGGGGGGTGAGGCTGAAATTTCCAACCTTCTATTCAAGGTTGGTTCCTCCTGTGACAAACCCCCATCATTAGCTTCTTTCCAAACGTCACCTCATTAACACAAACCCAGTTGTGGTGAAAGGCTTGTTATGAATAACAAGACACACATTTCACTTTTATGGTTCTGAAGTTTCTGCCCTCTGAGGGCAGAAACTGAAAACAAGAGACTACGTAGTATAACAAAAGATACTCCCATTGCTCTTATTGCTCAGGAAATTTCAAGTGTTTGGGGAGATGTGAGCCAGAAACTATGGATAAAGACCAAACACATATTTCTTGAAAATGTTATCAGCAAAGTTAATGTTATGGCAACATGCCTAGGGGCTATAAATCATAATAACACATTGTGTAATTTTTTTTATTTTAAGAAAATCCCATTATTCTCATTTTAATGGCACCTCAGAGAGAAATTATGGTTTATCCCTTATACTGTCAGACTTTATAGAATACACAAAAAACATTGGTAAAATTTTATATAATTTCAAAAATAGGTATAGTTTTCTGGGAATGGGCCTGAAATTTCAAAACTGTGAGTTGTTTACTTCATCCTCAGATTATTTTTCCTAGGAAAAAAAATCTTTTGATTGGCCATTTCAGCTAACACTCATTAAAGACTCTTTTCAAAAATGAAAATACTTGAGACAATTTCATTCTGACATTGTGTAATGCTTTGTAATGGGTAGCCAGATCTAATCATCTGTTGATCATTTCCCTTATGTAATAAGTGCTTCTTTATTGCCAATGGTTTGAAGTCTCCATCCCTGTTTATTAGTGCATAAGTTCTTGCAGAATTAGACCTAGTCTGTTTGAAGAGTTGTCTAGGGTAGATGGAACATAGAGATGGGGAAAGTGCCATAGGGAACTAACAGGTCTTGCCTTCACTTTGCCCTGTAAGAGAAATGGTGCCAACAAAAGGGCTGGAGCTTGGGACAGCATGATTTAATCTGGACTTCCCATGGCTCTCACATGCTGTATTGAGAGAGAATGCATAAACTAGACTTTAAGAATAATAATATGTTTAATCTAAAGTTTGTAAGAGTGCCAAAGAACAAAAGCCAGATGTCAGCAGATTGAGTGAGGTTTGCCTAGAAAAAGGAATATGTTGATAGTCTCCCAGCATATCAACCTACAGTGACACACACTGTGAACTGTAGACATCATTTCTATTACTCTGAACATCCAGTGAATTCAAGTTGAAAGTTAGAGCTTGAACTTTCTATTTGCACATAGAATTACAAATCCATCTCACCTAGGCTTAAGCTGGATCCCTTTCATGAGGTTGGAGTGGTAATGACAAGAACAGTCATCAGTGAAGGACAGCTGTGCCTGAAGAGTGGTGATACCACCACAGCCATCATCAGGACAGCCAGCATTGTGGCAGCATGTCTGGGGGCTGAGGCAGAATAATGTGGGAGACTTATTTCTGAGCACTCATGTGACAGCTATCTGTGGAGCTCTTAGAAATAGCTAGAGGACATGTTGAGAGATGCTAATTTCTGTCATTCAAGCACATAAGGATGATGCCTTTGAAATTGGGATATTTAGAGTTATTTATTATGATGTGTGGTAGTCATAAGCTGGTCAGGCCAGAGAACATTTGGGTTACATAAACCTCATTTGTTATGCAGCACAGGCTATATGAACTTCTTTTTCATTTTTATAACCCAACACAGAGAGATGAAAATTCTATTCTAGCTATTTTATCCCTAAGGGGGTCTCTCTGTTTTGGAAGAGGTTTTGGAAACTGCTATTTAACAAGAATATCTCTTCTCTAAAAGAAGTTACTTTGTACCCTAAATAAATTAGTTTAATATGTATATGGCCAATTCTTGCTTTATGAACAGAATCTTGGCTGATAGGTAAGGCAGTCAATTGATAAAACTAATCAATTCAAGGAACAAAATAAAGGAAGAAATTGTCAGTCAATTCAGTCAGAAAATAAATTGGTGTTTTTTCTTGAAAAGTCCATGGAGAATAAGATAGCTGGATTTATCAACCAAGGTAACACTGATTTTACAAACAAAAAATAGGATATCTTGATCTCATACATTTTACGAAATATATGGTGCCTAGTGTAGTCACTTGAAGACCACAAAGCTCTTTGTGGAGTGGGGATAGGGTGAGGGTGGGGTAAAGAGGAGGAATCAGAATGAAAACATAATAAATTGATTATACATTGATTAAAAAGTCTTTATGATGGAAGGGATGATATATGAAATCATGGTACATGCTTTATAGCTGAGACCAACTTATCAAGATGTCTTGGACATGATTGTCATGTATTCCTTTTAGTATTCTTTCAGTTAAAGTAGTTTTTTTTCCAACACTCAATAAAAAGGTAGCTGGTAGCTGTTGTCAGTCCAAACTCAGATATGTGTAATCTCTCTTTTTTTTTTCCAGTCTTCACTCAAAGAAGAGGCCTGAGTCAGGTTCGCTGTTAAAAAAGAATCAAAGCAAAAAAAAAAAAAAAAATCAAACAACATAGGATTTGAGGGAATGTTTTCCTTTACTCCAGAGAAAATATATTCAACATATTTTCAGTAGAAAACATATGGTTCAGTATATAGTTCAAACAGATCAAGGGAAGGAGGTTTTTAATGATATCAAGCACTTCAAAAATGTTCATTAATATACTAAGTTGGAAAGAAATAAAGTAAATAAGTTATAATGTGGAAGGAAGGAGAGAAGGAAAGGAGGAAGGAAAGAAGGAAGGAAGGAAAGAAGGGAGGGAGGAAGGAAGGGGGAGGAATGGAAGGGAGGAGTGAGGGAGGGAAGGAAGGAGAGAAAAGAAAGTCTTTTTCCTTTTTTCACCTCCTTACTTCCTCCCCCTCTCCCCCTAAAAATAGGTCTGCTGTTCTTCATTGTACATTCCTAATGTTGGTTGAAGGCAACTTCTCTCCCAAATCTGAAACATGAGTCATTCAAAATTTCTTCATCTTCTGGGTCTCACCCACTCTGCATTGACCCTTCTCTCCCCACACCCAACCACTCACCACATGTAGTGAGTTCTACCTACTAAGCATCCAGAACATCTTCTCCTCTCCAAGGGACCCTATCTAGTTCAAGTCCCTGTCACCTCCTTCCTGAACTGCCATGACAGCCTTCTATTCCTCACGAAGGAAGAAAGAGGAATCCAGGACAGCCTTTTAGACCTTACCTCTCTAGTCCAGAGTCTATAGTGCCAATAAAAAAAAAAAATTTAAGCAATATCTAGGCAAAGTACAGAATATCTGTCACTATAGGAAGTAAACCCTTTATCAGCATCTGAATGACCTCAGAGTAAGATTATTAGAATAACATATAGGGCTTTTTAATTTCTTGTCCCCTGACTACCTCTACAGACAGCCTCCCTTCTAAACTTAAATCCAGCAACTCTAATCTCCTAACATTTCAGAAACATGCTATGTCATTTCAAGTTTCTATGAACACCCTTCTGGATTATGCTTACACTCATCCAACTGAAAACTGTCCACCTATCTTTTAAATCCCAAATCATTAGTTTTCCCTTCTACAGTGTCTAATTTCCATCATCCCAGAAGTAATCATCACTGTTAGAGTCAAACAACATGAAAGGGTAAGACCCGGGTTGGGACTTTCTGTAACCATACGATCTTGCATAAATCACTTTGCATCTCTTTACCTCATTTTCCCCACCTGCAAAATGGGGACAATGGTTGCAAGGCTTAACAATTATGAATACATGACAAAGAGTAAATGCTCACAAACTTTAGTCATGAAGTACATGTGCAGAATGATGTAGGTGTTAGTAGGCAGTGAGCTTGTTGTTTGTTGCACTACTCTGTTTCACTGCTGGAATATGAACTCTTTGAGGAAAGAGACTTCGTGCTATTCTAAATTTCTCGATCTCCAAACTCTAATACTGTGCCTTCATTTAGTAGTTTTTCAATAACTCTATGTTGAATCAATGTATAAAATGATGAATATTCACTACTGTAATAGATATATTAGTGTGTGGGAACTAAAAAGAACTCAGCTACTCGCTCATGACAAGAGAATCATTTATGATAGGACTTTGGCTGATCTCCAGTTGCAATAACAGCACATTTGTAAGTCAATATTCTTGGATACCACAAAATAACTTTGTGAAGGTCAGAGAGTGGGGATTGATGTAGACAGAATATTTATGTCTGTGATCAAATATACAAAGGTAAGGAAGTTTCCATTTTTGTACCTCCTGTATCTTCTCTCTTCGGATCACCTCTTTCCATGTACGTGTAACAGGATGTCTCTAAGACAAATTATACTATCTTCCATCTCTAATTATAGCATTTATAATAATAGACACATTAACCAGGACTTTTCTCTTTTGTGGTGATCTGGATACGATGATCTGGTCTGCCAGTCTAAATGAGCTTCTGCCGAATATATTCTAGTTTCAAACTCTTACAGCTTATAATTCTTGGTGGCTTCGTATATACATCTGCATTAAAGAACTATTTTTTAGACTATGAGCTATTGGTTACTATATCATGTGAACAAAAAAAAAAAATAGGAACTAACAATAATTATGTGCCTGTTATGTGCCAGGAACTGTGCTGGGCAATTTACACATGCTGTCTTGTTTGCTTTTTACAACACAGATAATTATTTTATCTCTCATTTACATATGAGGACACTGAGACCTACAGAGATTAAGTAGCTTGTCGCCGAAGTTGTAATTAACAAAGTAAATTAATTAACTAGTAAAGCTGATCATTTTGTCTCTAAAAATGAAGTAATTTTGCTGTTTTTAACCTTAACAACTAACCATGCGTCCAAGAAAGTGTTAAGGAATTAAGCATGATTACAATATATAGCCTTTGCGTTAGAGTGCAGCCAGATAAGAAGCTAGGTGATTGGTGAAGTTGATCTAATCGCTAAACACAGAGTAAAAATATTTCCCTGTTTCAGTGGAGAGCCCAGTAGAGAATCCAACAGAGCTATGTTCAGATATATATATATATATGAAAACATTTCGGAAACACATGAAAATGGGAAAAAAAATGTATTATTTGACCAAAAAATCATTTGTGTCCTTGGAGTTTGTCTTGCTAAATCCTTCTCCTCCCCAACCCCTCAAAGGGGGTTGAAAACATTTGGGAAACACATGAAAATGGGAAAAAAATGTATTATTTGACCAAAAAATCATTTGTGTCCTTGGAGTTTGTCTTGCTATATCCTTCTCCTCCCCAACCCCTCAAAGGCCCCTGCTCTACCCAGCCCACACTTTGACAGTGAACACTAAAAGAATTGATTCATTCTATACTAAATGTAAAGAAGAAATCTTTGCTTATAAGCCCAATGATTGTAAAGTTCAGAGTTGGCTCCTTAGCAGAATAGAGAGCTATGCTATTTTACATTGTCTAAGTGCTTCTAAAGTGGAATGGAGTCAGGGTAATCTAATAAAAGACTGCAAATAATACATATATTTTATGTGGAATGACAAGAGTTGATCAGAATAATATTATATATACTCTACAGTAATGATGAAAGATCCCTCTAGCTCTTGGATTATTACCTAGTATGTGAGACATGCATCAGACATTAAAGACCATTGATTAGACAGAAATGAAGCTGGTCATTGAGCTGGGGATTATGAAAATTGTCTCTCATTTCTTACAGAGCACACTGGGTAGAGTTTAGAATGTAATGAGTGCTTACATATATCATTTCATCTTTCATATTTCCAGGGAAGAAGAATACAAGTCTGAAGTTAGTATCCTTTGTGGAAATATTTTGGGAACATTCTGCTGCTTTCCTCTAAGTACCAAAGGAGTATAAGTAAAACTTGCTATTCTAGGAAACAGAATACTTGATATGACTCCAGTGAAATTGCTAATGCAGGAAAATGTTTCTCCACTCATTTTAATCACAGCACCAAAATGCACTCACCATTGTACAGTCCTCAGAACTGAACTGATTTGATTTCCCATGACCAAGTCAGGGCCTAAATTTTTGTATATGTTTAGTAATATTTGACCATGCCATCCCTATACATTAAATCAAATTGTGCAAACAGCAAACAAGACTTTTGTAGAACACTACAACCTTTCTTAAGGTAGGTAAAGCCCATCAAATTGAGTAGGATTGGAGGGCTGGAGTACAGAGTCCAGGACCTTTCTTTACTCCTTCCCTGCTTTGGCCCAACATTTCTTGATGTCTCAGTATCCCTCCAGAATTAAAGCTCTTGACAAGAGGCCCTCCTTTATAATTCCAAATTTTATAGAGCTCCATGTCATTATTTATTCCTCTTATATCTTCATGCTTAGGAGTGATAATGGCTTCCTTCTATTGCTGGTCTCTAGGTGCCTCAATATCCCTTGCTGATTCCATTAACCATGCCCACATTTCTAGAAGGTGTCCCTTTGTGAAAACTTTCCTTGCCTGATGAATCTGAGTGAAATTCTGTTTTCTGACTACCACAGTGAAGTCATATATAATATATGTTAGGCAAATATATATTCATTAAATGTTTCCATCCTTACTTTTAAAGCCTGAAGAAGGAAGGAAGGAAGGAAGGAAGGAAGGAAGGAAGGAAGAAAGGAAGGAAGGAAGGAAGAGAGAGAGGGAAGGAAAAAGAGAAGGAAGGAAAGGAGGGAGGGAATGTAGGAGGGAATAGAGGATACAAACTCATCAAACTTAGCTTAGTTATTTCTTGCAAAATGTGTCTCCATTAACAATGAGATGCTCAATTCAACATTTAAAAAAATACTGAAGTTAGTCTTAGATTGAACTCCACAGATTAATGAAAACAACAAATTTTGTTTTAGTCTTATTATTTGGTTAACATGATCATAATTCAGTATGGTACCACTAGTTATCATAGGATAATTAGAAATTCTAATTAATGATTCTATACATCTGAATAATAATCATATGACAGCTGATTATTTACCCTTAATAAGTACAATGAAGGAAAAAATCAAAATTTGAAACCCATTAAAGGAAAATCAATAAAAAGGAGCTCTTGGGGTTGAAAGTTTGACAATAACTGGCTTAATACTATATTATCAGTATAGAAAGCTCTTTAGTCTAGAACCTCTCCCTGAAGACTGTCACAGCCTCAAGGACATGTTACAATGCAGATAGCCACATACCCACAGACATTTGGTCCTGATAAGCCTTAGGAAATACCCTTTCATTTCGAATGTGCCCATTGTTTGCTTCAGTTTCATGAATTAGAGATGTCCATGGGATGGCAGAGTTGGACCAGAAGTTCATGTTCACCAACCCTAAATTTGAGAATGAAGCTCATAGACCAACCCTAAGCTTGACTGCTGGGTGACCTGATGCATCTAATTCTCTGTTCTGTTTCCCCCATTTCACCACCTAGAAATGAAGATGACCGAGTCTTTTGGGTAGGTGCTCCATTTTACACTGTAGTTGAAGAATTGAGCTCATCCCCTTAATAAGTCTCCTTTTATAGAACTAGCCTTTAACAGAGGAGTCCTGGGCTTGAGTGAGTAGTTCCCAGAGCGTTAGAGAGAGATTAGACTCACCGTCCCACATGAGAGCTAATAAATGTAGTTGCTTGTGTCAATAAAATACATAGTCTCTGAAAAATCCCATACTGTTTTGATCATCTTTTTCCAAGGTCATTTCTCCTAAAGGTCATATCTTAGGTGGCTTAGACATGGGCTGGTGATTTCTACCTTGCGATCATGCCTGGTGCCAGGCAGAACTTTACCAATAGACTTGGAGAAAGAGGCTTCAATTTTATACAGTGAACATCTATTTCTTTTTCTATCTGTATATGTGTATGTATATATATAGCAGTATAAATATGTACACTAACACACAACAAAAATTCACATTAGGATAGCATTCTTAAATATTTTACTTGTTCTTAATGCCTTTTCCTTGGGGAAAAAGACTTCCTTTTCTGTTTTTAAAAACACACGTTTGTAGTGTTATGTGTATCTGAGAAGAACAGTTATCAGATTTTAAAACCTACCAGGCTATCTGAAAATACTAATTTACAGGAGGACATCGAGTGAAAGAGCCTGGATCTTGGAGTGGGGAGATGTAAATTCCAGAGCAGGCTTGTCCACCATCTCCCTCAGTGGTCTTAGCCAGTGACTTTATCTGTCAGGACCTCAGTTTCTTTCTTTCTTTTTTTTTTTAAGATTTTATTTATTTATTTGACAGAGAGAGAGAGAGATCACAAGTAGGTAGAACTGCAGGCAGAGGGAGAGGGAGAAGCAGGCTCCCCACTGAGCAAGGAGCCCGCTATGGGACTCTATTGTGGGACCCTGGGATCATGACCTAAGCCAAAGGCAGACGTTTAACCAATTGAGCCACCCAGGTGCCTTATGATGTTTCTAATATGCAAAGCATGGAGACTGGAAATTCTTCTTAGACCATTCACCCCACCTCCAGTTCGCCATCTGCACCAAGAATCAGTTCCTCCCATTGACAGCACTTCTCATATTTTTCATTTTCACAACTTGCAATTACTTTGTAGAGGAGATTAACAGATCTGCTCACAGAGTCGAATGCCACACCTCCCTGCAGTATACATTGAAACCTTACAGTTGAGTTCAAAGATTCTCTGTGATTTTGAAAAGAGTACTTGTTGCGAAGTAATGAGGGCTGGGCTTGGAATTCCTCTCTGCTCCTTATAAATTGCATGACTGTGGACAAACAACTGACACAGCATTTTTTTTATTATTAACATATAAAGTATTATTTGTTTCAGGGGTACAGGTCTATGAATCATCAGTCTTACACAATTCACAGCACTCACCATAGCACATACCTTCCCCAATGTCCATAACCCAGCCACCCCATCCCTCCGAGCCCCCAGCAACCCTCAGTTTGTTTCCTGAGATTAAGAGTCTCTTATGGTTCTGACATAGCATTTTAAACCTAAATCCTCATTCATGAAATCCAGATGACAACATGTGCCAACCTACCAGATGGAATTGCTGTATGTATTTTAAAAGATGGCTCCAAGGAAGCACCCAGAGTGTGTGGACCTCACTGAATGCACCTGAACTTTAATATTTAGATGGACCTTTGGGAGAATTCATCTATAGACAAATTTTGGCTTTTATATTGTTTAAAGGTCAATGTGAAAAGTGCAAGAGATAGTTATTTACTGCTTTCTCGAGAAAACTACAAAAGTTATTAATCATGACAATGATCCAAAATATTAAAAATATTTACAGAATTTACAGAATTTGCAAAAATATTTACAGAATTGTCTACAGTAATTAACCAGTTAACATGACTCCATGTTAAGAGAGGATGAAACCATTGCCAAAGATTAAAATAATAACTACAGGAAAAATATGACTTTAAACCTGGGTTGAAACTGTGAAACTGAGTTAGTAGTCCACAGTTGACCATCGAATTCTGGCTATCATTGTGGCCCTAAGGAAACCATGACCTGAGATTTCGGAAATGAGCTAGTATCTGTTCCTCCAATCTAGCAATAATAGCCACTGGTAACAATCATGGCAGATAGGTAATAGCAGCCAACACACACTGATGGCTCAGGACACAGAACTGTGTTTCCACATATTGTCTCATTTGATTTCTGCAGCGACCCTACCAAGTTGGGCTCTGCTAATATTTGCATTTTAAAGATAAGGTAACTGAGGAGCACCTTGGTGGCTCAGGCGGTTAAGCTTCTGCCTTCCGCTCAAGTCATTATCCCTGGGTCCTGGGACCCAGCCCTGATTTGGGCTCCCTGCTTCTCCCTCTCCCTCTGCTGCTCCCTCTGCTGGTGCTCTCTTGCTCTCTATCTCAAATAAGTAAATAAAAGCTTTAAAAGAAGATAAAAATAAATGGAAAGAAAGGAAGAAAGAAAGAGAGGGAGAAGTAAAGAAAGAGAGAGAAGGGAAGGGAAAGGAAAGAAAAGGAGGAGAGAGGAGGGGAAAGTGGGGAGGCGAGGGGAGGGGAGGGGAGGGGATACATGGCTAGGCAATGGAAGGCAAGGAAGGGAGGAAGAAAGGAAACTGAGGTTTGGAGGTTTGGAGACATGGTTTGGAGACGTGGAATAATTTGTCCAAACCTCAGGTACTAAACTTTGGAGTTAGAATAGTTTTGGAAGTTACCACTAAAAAAAAAAAAGAGCAAACTACTGGGTATTTACTCTAAAGATACAAAAGTAGTGATCCAAAGGGGCACGTGCATCCGAATGTTTATAGCAGCAATGTCCACAATAGCCAAACTATGGAAAGAACCTAGATGTCTATCAACAGATGAATGGATAAAGAAATCCAAGAAATAAAGAAGATGGATATATATATATATATATATATATATATGATGGAATACTATGCAGCCATCAAAAGAAATGAAATCTTGCCATTTGCAATGATGTGGATGGAACTAGAGGGTATTATGCCAAGCGAAATAAGTCAATCAGAGAAAGACAATTATCATATGATCTCCCTGATATGAGGAATTTGAGAGGCAAAGTCGGGGGTTTGGGGGGTAGGGATGGAAAAAATGAAACAAGATGGAATCAGGAGGGAGACAACCCATAAGAGACTCTTAATCTCACAAAACAAACTGAGGGTTGCCAGGGAAGGGGGGTAGGGAGAGGGTAGTTGGGTCATGGACACTGGGGAGGGTATGTGCTATGGTGAGTGCTGTGAAGTGTGTAAACCTGGCGATTCACAGACCTGTATCCCTGGGGCTAATAATATATGTTAATAAAAAATTTTTTTTAAATTAAAAATAATAATAAAAAGAAAAGAGCAAACAATACCTGAATGACGGATTGACTGGATATAGCACTTCTGAATTAAGCCTGTGAACAGATCCTGCTTCATTTTTCCTACCAATCCGAGAAGCCATTTACCGAAGCTACTCAGTCACTCAGCATTCAAACATTAATTACAAAAGTAACAAATGCCCAATCAAATAAAACTGCTGGTGTCCTGCTGCTGAGACACATATGGACAAGCAGTATGTATCAGGAAATTCTTACTCCAGTCAAACAAGAGATCAGGCATCAAACTCTCACAGCGAGACTTAACTTAAGGAGCAGAACTTAGTCAGCTCCACCTACCTGACATCATGGACACCAAGAAAGCTGTCTTTCCTGCTCTCTATACTTCCACTGAGATCTTAATTTATTATTATAATCACATAATTAAATGACTAATGATTGTTTTTTCATTCTATCTTGAGGTGCTATTGGAACACTACTAAAAAACTAATCATGTATTGTCTGGTGACTAACATAACATAATAAATAAATAAATAAATAAATAAAATCATAATTACATCATTTACAGCTACTGTTTTTTCATTCTTTCTCCTAGTGAAGTATTTTACCCAGTTTTCAGATTTGCTGTCAATGATTTCATTTTAGATACCTTTCATTGCACATACTTCATATTTTAATGAGATCTTTGGGTTAAACGTCAATCCAGAAAACCACAATCTGAATTAAACAAGCTTTATACATTTAGCCAATAATTTTATTTTCACACAACAAGCATTGTCTAAAATTTTCAAGTGGGTATATTCAATTTACTGCCCAAAGACATGTAAAATGTAACTGAATGTTTTCCTTGGTAGAGGAGTCAGGATTTTACAGGATTCTAAGATAGTTGCTATTTAAAAAAAAAAAAAAAAAAAGAGAGAGAGCGAGAGAGAGAGATTATTTTTTTATTTTTTATTTATTTTTATTTTTCTGTTTCATTATTGGAGAACCAAAGTGATGAAATGACCTCACCAAGGTCACAGAGCTAATTAAAGATTACCAGGGCAGGACGTAGGTCTGATATGAATTTCTCAACAACCTACCTAATGACAGTCTACATGAGGACTGGCAGCAACAGGATCACCAGAGACCTTGTTAAGAATGCAGAATCTCAGGCCCCACCCAGATGCACTGAATCAAAATCTACATTTTACAAGATCCTTGTGTGATGGGCTCCATGTTCGAATTTGAGCACTGCTCTAGAGAACGCTGATAATTTTCTTCATTATCCACCTACAAAATATTATGGCCCTTAACAGATGGATTAGTCTACAACTTAAAAGAAAACTGAGGTCTGAAAATTCTTTTAAACTTATACTGAGTGATTTTAAATACATCTTTTTACTATTAGGCATTTTTCTTTAGAAATAACTCGTGACTACATTTGTAACTACAATTGTGAATTCTTTTTTGTATGCGCATGTATTTATTTTTTTTTTAATATTTTATTTATTTATTTGAGAGGCAGAGAGAGACAATGAAAGAGAGAGAGCATGAGAGAAGAGAAGTCAGTGGGAGAAGCAGACTTCCTGCTGAGCAGGGAGCCCAATGTGGGACTCGATCCTCGGACTCCAGGATCATGACCCAAGCCGAAGGCAATCGCTTAACCAACTGAGCCACCCAGGCGCCCCTGTATGTGCATGTATTTAATACATATACACTAAAAGGAGTATATATCTCAGCTTTTTACTAGACTGCATTTTTTTTCCATCTGTAGAAATCCTACAGAGGGCAAAATATCTGCATTATCCATCAAACCTCAACTTTTACAGCCTGTCACCTATCAGAAGCACACTATCGCCACCTGCTGGCACCTCCATAGAAAAGCTAGCAAGGTGGTGTTTTCTTCTACCACGATCGTTTCATTATATAGAATTTGACAGTTTGGCATTCATATTTCCCCTATCTCTGATTTCTCTCCATCTCTATCACCACTCTACGTGACGTTTTTCTATGATGCTTTTACAGAGTAGCTAAACTTTAGGCCACTACAATCCAACAAAAAATGTTTTTAAAACCAGCTTCAGTATATGAAAAGCAATTTACCTTACTCTCCTCCTTGCATAGATGTATAATTACCAGGGAAAGTGTCCCAATTTATGATTCAAAAAGTAAAATCAATTTACCAGATGCAGCCTAGTGACCAATGCAGAAGGCCTCATACCTGTGCTCAATGAACGGGTATTTGAGAGGCAGATTTGTAAAAAAAACTTCTCTCCTCTTCATTATTCCTTCTCCGTGTATGTTTCCATGAAAAGAATGCTGTCTTTCCTTTATTCTTAATCTAAAAAAGTCAATATTGCCATACACGAATATCTTTCTGTCTTGTAAAGGCAAATTTTCTTTAACCCTTATTTTTATTTCTCTCTTCAGCTCTGATTAATTCAGACCCAGAAAAATCTCTCCTCTCTCCCTCATATTACTAAAAAAACTGGCCTCAAAAAAGACAACTGTTCAGACAGTTCTTGAAGCATTTTAAAGCTGGCTGCATAGAATTAATTAAAATTAATATAAACAATAGAAACAAACCTTGAGAATCTCAAAATTTCCTCCAAAAATCCTCAGAACTACCAGTAGTTAGGAAAGGTAATTTTGATCACTGTTGTTTTTGATGTTACTGTTAATGATAATTGATTGTGGCATCTTTAAGAGAGATCCCTCTAGGGGAATATAATTGCTTACACCAAATATTACATTACTGAGTGTTATGTGATATCCTCCTTAAAAGAAATACAGAATATCCTTTATGTCAGAGTTACATTGAAAAAAAAATCCCTGCATTTCATTTTTAAACATCTTAAGCCTCTATGGAGAGAAAATGTTACTTCAACATTAGTAAAATTTTAGGGGACAAATTAAAAGGAGAAGAAAGTTAATTCCCTCAAATCTTAAAGTACCAATTCAATGAGTTAAGAAATGATGAGACATAAAATACTCAATAGAAATGAGAGCAAAGGGAAGTTGAATTTTAAGAGCAGCTCAGATAAGAATTTGCATGAAATCACGTCAACTTTACTTGTCCTATTGGGTGTGGTTACAATAATAACAATTTTTAAAAGATTTGCATGCTGGGTTTATTTGTTTTGAGAAAACTATTTTAGATTGTATGCAATGAAGAAGAAGGAGGAAGAGGAGAGTGGAAAGAAAAGGAAAGAAAGAAAGAAAGAAAGAAAGAAAGAAAGAAAGAAAGAAAAAGAAAGAAAAAGAAAAGAGGAGGGAGGGAGAAGGAAAGGAAGGAAGAAAGAAAGAGGGGGAGGAAGGGCAGAGGAATGAAGAAAGGAGGGAAGGAAAAGAAAGTAAGAGAGAGGAAAGGAGAGAAGGAGGAAGGAAGGAAGGAAAAAATCACACTAATTAGAATTAAACAAACAAGGAATACTTTACTCAAGTCTAACACAGTAGGAGAGAGACAGGGAGCAAAAGATAGGAGGGTTTTGAAGTGCTGAGGTGAGCTAGTGAGAATGTACTTGAAACTGAAAAGGGAGGTTGGTCAATGAGATTTAGACATCTGTGCTTGCTAATTGGTGCTTATCTAAATTAGGCTCCTCTCCTCCCACAGAAACTGAAAGATAGGGGTGCTATCTCTCTTGATGATTCCATTTCAAAGGGATGGCTCTCAAGTCCTTTTGTTTTTTTGTTTTGTCTTGTTTCGATTTTTTAGTAGGCTCCATGCCCAGTGTAGAGCTCAATGCTGGGCCTGAACTCATGACCCTGAGATCAAGATGCTGAGATCAAGACCTGAGCTGAGATCAAGAGTGGCACTCTTAACCGAACCACCCAGGCACCTTGACAAAGACATTCGTGGGCTGTAAAAATGGCAAGAGGCTGAGAATTTACTTTCAAAGGGCCGAAGAAAGAAATTACAAGTTTTCTAAAGTAAATGCTCTAGGAAAACGGAGGTCAAGGCCTAGCATGAGGAAGAGATTTGTCAGTGGTTTAATCAAGCTAAGGGGGTTACAAGCTGTCTGGGTCAGCATCTAATTATTGTTATCACAAGTGTGTTAATGAGCTTTAAAATGTAGCATTGTTTTCTGTATTCTCAAGATATGAGTATGAAGTAAAAAACCCAGATTTTCCTTATTGATTCAAACATTGACTAGGCAAGTAATTTACAAAGAGAAATTCTTAACCTATAGCAACATGATTAAAATAAGTGAGTAGTGTCACAGAGGAGGGCTCTAAAGGACAACACTTATTTGAATATGTTAATTATTGCAAGCTGGTTTAAAAAGTCCCTTCACATAGTGTTATAGGTGACTCTATCCTTTGTGATTGGGTGATTCTCTCTTTTTTTTCCCCTAAAATTACAGAAAATCTATTTTCTTTCTCTATTAAAAAAATTCACTCTGAAATTATGTTAGCTATTACCATAAATTCATTGCTCTAAAACCACTGCCATAAAATCATTGCAAATAGTCATGACACTTCAATGTCATACAACAATAGTTGTTTATTTCTCATGCTTTTGCAGGTTCCAATGATCTATGCTGGGCTTGGCTAAAGTGACACAAAATTTTTCCACAGCCTTTTTCTGGGATTAGCAAACAAGCCCTGGCTTATCCTTCTCAGGAGGATGGAAGAAACACCAGAGCAGGCAGAAACATTCACAGTCCCTTGAGGACTAGGCACACCATTACTTCTGCCTAACGTTGGCCAAAGAAAGTCACATCAATGAACCAATGTCTACGTGGAAAAGGACTGCGGAATTACATGGCGAAGGGCACCGATACAGGGAGGAGGGAAGAACTAGGGAAATGAACACAATCTACCACAGACTTATTCATTAAATATTCATTGAAAATTTGCCATGTTCCTAGAATAATGTGGAAGAGGACTCGCTTTTTCTCTCAAAGAGTACGCGGTCTAAGAGAAGTCTGAGCAAGTCCAAAAGCTAAAGCAAATATTTACGATGGGCCTTAAGGAAGAGACTCCATTGAATTGAGTGGAAATGGAGGAAAAGCAACCCAGGAAAAAGAAACTCTGATAAACAGGAGAATGCCAGTTTGAATACAACAGAGTGTATTCAGAAAGGTTCGATTTGAATGAAATAATGAATACATGAAAAGGAGTAATTAGAAATGTTGTTGAGAGAAAACATCGACTCAGTGTCCTTTACTACATCATCACCCTCCTCCCACCCCTCAAATATTAACAGCCCCAGGACTTACCACACTTTCTTCCTCCCTCCTCTCTACTCCTCTTGGTTGGCCTAATGTCATCATCAGCATCCAAATTTAAGCAAATGACTCACAAAGTTGAACCTCCAGTTATAGCCATTCTCCTTATATTCAGAGCCTCTATTTTCGACTGGTTTCTAAATATCTTTAACTGAATGTTCTAGAAATAATTAAAAGATGACGTTTATAATGGAATCTTCCCCATTCCCCCATGTCTTGTCTTTTGTACTCCTTATCTCAGTAATCACCACTGAGGTTACCAGTCCAGTTCCAGGGACCCAAAGGGGTCCTACAGGACCAGCCAAGAGGGTCCTCAGCTTCCCATAGGAAGGAAAGCAAGCACAAGCCAGCAGGAAATGAGAGCAGTGTTTATTGGAATTTAGAGAGGTATATAGACAGAACTGGGAGACTCGGAAAGGAAAAGAGCATGAGTCTTGTCTTTGTTAGGGATCTGGGGGGTTTTACTGAAGATGGTGGTCTAGTATGTGTGTCCTCCCAGGCATCCAGGAACTGGTTAGAACCTCCTTCTTTCTATTTCTACATCATTACCTTAGCTAAGACCACCAGCATGTCTTACCTATGATATTACAATATTCTCCATACTTACCTCCCATCTCTGAATCTTCCCAATGCTAGCATGACCTATCAAAATTGGATTGATTATATGATTCCTCTGTTTAAAAATAAAAAATTAAGATATTCTCTTATTGTCAGGATTCTCTTATTTGGTCATTTATTCATTCTGCAACTATACCCCCAGTCTCAGGCATCAGGATCTGTTCCAGGCAATAGAGACAAAGCAGTGAATAATACAGACAAATGTCCCTGCTCTCATGGAGCTGACACGATAGTAGGATAAATATAGTAAGACACAGAGAAAAAAATACATAGCATGACATATTTTAAGAGAATGACAATCACCATAAAGACTGCATTGAAGGGTAGTGGATAATGGACAAAGAGTAACCAGGTGTGAAGTGCCTTTGTTAGGGTCAAATTAGAAAACAATACTGTGGAGAAAAGATGGTGACTGAGATCTAGCCTGGAAACAGTCAAGATGTGATTAAAGATAGATTGAGATCCAAGGTACATTTTGAAGTGTTGAGGTGAAACTGACAGGTCTGAATTAGGGGTTGGGTGTGAGAGAGGAAGAAAAGAAGAATCAACAACAGTTCTGTGTGTTTGGACAGAACAACTGGGTAAATGGTGGTGCCATTGACCACAACTGGGAAAGCCAAGGAAAGAGCGGTTGAGAATGGAAGAGCAAAATTTCTTGTTCTGCCATTTGTTTGAGATGCCAAAAATAACTGCTCCATAGTACAGAAATTAAATTAATTGATAAATTAACTATGAAAATTCAATATAGTTTAAATAAATTAAATGGTAGATAAATTTTAATTGGAGCTTTAAAAATATATGAAAGTGCTTGCCTCTTTTGAATTTCCATGAGGATAACCTTCTGGCTGGTCATCAAAAGCTTTCCTTCGAAAATGAAATAAGATGGGATTGGGAGGGAGACAAACCATAAGAGACTCTTAACCTCACAAAACAAACTGAAGGTTGCTGGGGGGAGGGAAGGTATGGAGAGGGCGAGTGGGTTATGGACATTGGGGAGGATATGTGATATGGTGAATGCTGTGAAATGTGTAAGCCCGATGATTCACAGACCTGTACTCCTGGGGCAAATAATATATTATATGTTAATAAAAATAACTTAAAAAAAAGTTTTCCTTCCGGATAATGAGCTAGGATGGTGGAATGGATAAGAGGTAGGATGAGGATCACTGGTTTGGCCTCTTGTTTTTTGTTTTTTTTTTTTTAAGATTTTATTTATTTATTTGACAGACAGAGATCACAAGTAGGCAGAGAGGCAGGCAGAGAGAGAGAGGAGAAAGCAGGCACCCGTCAGGCCAGTTTTTATGAAAAGATATTATGAAAGTCAGGTATCTGGATACTTAAAACCATGTCTGTGTAACTCCTGGAAGATTGCACATGTCTTAGTTCGAAGATGTATTAGACACACCACCGCAACATGTGGTTCTGGCATTTGGGCCCACCCACATTTAAAGTCCTTAGTGAGGCAAACTTTGTCCTTTTTTTTTTTTTTTTTTCATTTTATCTTACTTCTTTTCAGTGTTTCAAAATTCATTGTTTATGCACCACACCCAGTGGTCCATGCAACATGTGCCCTCCATAATACCCACCACCAGACTCACCCAACTCCCACCCACCTCTAAAACCGTCAGTTTGTTTCTCAGAGTCCACAGTCTATCATGGTTTGTCTCCCCCTCCAATTTTCCCCAACTCACTTCTCCTCTCCATCTCCCAATGTCTTCCATGTTATTCCTTATGCTCCACAAGTAAGTGAAACCATATGATAATTGACTCTCTCTGCCTGACTTATTTCACTCAGCATAATCTCTTTCAGTCCCATCTATGTTGATACAAAATTTGGGTATTCTTCCTTTCTGATGGAGGCATAATACTCCATTGTATATATGGACCATATCTTTACCCATTCATCCATTGAAGGGCATCTTGGTTCTTTCCACAGTTTGGCCACTGTGGCCATTGCTGCTGTGAACATTAGAGTACAGATGGCCCTTCTTTTCACTACTTCTTTTCAGTATCTTTGGGTTAAATACCCAGTAGTGCAATTGCAGGGTCAAAGGGAAGCTCTATTTTTTAATTTCTTAAGGAATATCCACACCTGTTTTTCAAAGTGGCTGCACCAACTTGCATTCCTGCCAACAGTATAAGAGGGTTCCCCTTTCTCCACATCCTCTCCAACACTTGTTGTTTACTGTCTTGTTAATTTTGGCAGTTCCAACTGGTGTAAGGTGGTATCTCAGTGTGGTTTTGATTTGAATCTCCCTGATGGCTAATGATGATGAACATTTTTTCATGTGCCTGTTGGCCATTTGTATATCTTCTTTGGAGAAGTGTCTGTTCATGTCTTCTGCCCATTTTTTGACATATTTATCTGTTTTGTGTGTGTTGAGTGTTGGGTCCGTTATCAAAAGAACGAGACTGAGACAAAGTTACGCAAAGCCTTATTCTATGCCAAGCATTAGAAGTTAGACTGACCGGCCAGAGCTGCCTCCGAAGAGAGAGACACCCCTTGGTCTTACAGGCTAGTTTTTATAGGGCACAATCACAGACCTCTACATATGTGGGTTTGGCTGATTGGATGTCTCCTACCTGTGTGTTTTAGTAACGGTTACCTGGAACCAATACTAGTAACTGTTGAGGCGTTTATTAAACAACAAAATGGCCTTGTTTTAGGTATGTGTTTTAGTAATAGTTACCTGGAACCAATATAAACATATCCTTCTCCTCCCCAACCCCTCAAAGGCCCCTGCTCTACCCAGCCCACACTTTGACAGTGAACACTAAAAGAATTGATTCATTCTATACTAAATGTAAAGAAGAAATCTTTGCTTATAAGCCCAATGATTGTAAAGTTCAGAGTTGGCTCCTTAGCAGAATAGAGAGCTATGCTATTTTACATTGTCTAAGTGCTTCTAAAGTGGAATGGAGTCAGGGTAATCTAATAAAAGACTGCAAATAATACATATATTTTATGTGGAATGACAAGAGTTGATCAGAATAATATTATATATACTCTACAGTAATGATGAAAGATCCCTCTAGCTCTTGGATTATTACCTAGTATGTGAGACATGCATCAGACATTAAAGACCATTGATTAGACAGAAATGAAGCTGGTCATTGAGCTGGGGATTATGAAAATTGTCTCTCATTTCTTACAGAGCACACTGGGTAGAGTTTAGAATGTAATGAGTGCTTACATATATCATTTCATCTTTCATATTTCCAGGGAAGAAGAATACAAGTCTGAAGTTAGTATCCTTTGTGGAAATATTTTGGGAACATTCTGCTGCTTTCCTCTAAGTACCAAAGGAGTATAAGTAAAACTTGCTATTCTAGGAAACAGAATACTTGATATGACTCCAGTGAAATTGCTAATGCAGGAAAATGTTTCTCCACTCATTTTAATCACAGCACCAAAATGCACTCACCATTGTACAGTCCTCAGAACTGAACTGATTTGATTTCCCATGACCAAGTCAGGGCCTAAATTTTTGTATATGTTTAGTAATATTTGACCATGCCATCCCTATACATTAAATCAAATTGTGCAAACAGCAAACAAGACTTTTGTAGAACACTACAACCTTTCTTAAGGTAGGTAAAGCCCATCAAATTGAGTAGGATTGGAGGGCTGGAGTACAGAGTCCAGGACCTTTCTTTACTCCTTCCCTGCTTTGGCCCAACATTTCTTGATGTCTCAGTATCCCTCCAGAATTAAAGCTCTTGACAAGAGGCCCTCCTTTATAATTCCAAATTTTATAGAGCTCCATGTCATTATTTATTCCTCTTATATCTTCATGCTTAGGAGTGATAATGGCTTCCTTCTATTGCTGGTCTCTAGGTGCCTCAATATCCCTTGCTGATTCCATTAACCATGCCCACATTTCTAGAAGGTGTCCCTTTGTGAAAACTTTCCTTGCCTGATGAATCTGAGTGAAATTCTGTTTTCTGACTACCACAGTGAAGTCATATATAATATATGTTAGGCAAATATATATTCATTAAATGTTTCCATCCTTACTTTTAAAGCCTGAAGAAGGAAGGAAGGAAGGAAGGAAGGAAGGAAGGAAGGAAGAAAGGAAGGAAGGAAGGAAGAGAGAGAGGGAAGGAAAAAGAGAAGGAAGGAAAGGAGGGAGGGAATGTAGGAGGGAATAGAGGATACAAACTCATCAAACTTAGCTTAGTTATTTCTTGCAAAATGTGTCTCCATTAACAATGAGATGCTCAATTCAACATTTAAAAAAATACTGAAGTTAGTCTTAGATTGAACTCCACAGATTAATGAAAACAACAAATTTTGTTTTAGTCTTATTATTTGGTTAACATGATCATAATTCAGTATGGTACCACTAGTTATCATAGGATAATTAGAAATTCTAATTAATGATTCTATACATCTGAATAATAATCATATGACAGCTGATTATTTACCCTTAATAAGTACAATGAAGGAAAAAATCAAAATTTGAAACCCATTAAAGGAAAATCAATAAAAAGGAGCTCTTGGGGTTGAAAGTTTGACAATAACTGGCTTAATACTATATTATCAGTATAGAAAGCTCTTTAGTCTAGAACCTCTCCCTGAAGACTGTCACAGCCTCAAGGACATGTTACAATGCAGATAGCCACATACCCACAGACATTTGGTCCTGATAAGCCTTAGGAAATACCCTTTCATTTCGAATGTGCCCATTGTTTGCTTCAGTTTCATGAATTAGAGATGTCCATGGGATGGCAGAGTTGGACCAGAAGTTCATGTTCACCAACCCTAAATTTGAGAATGAAGCTCATAGACCAACCCTAAGCTTGACTGCTGGGTGACCTGATGCATCTAATTCTCTGTTCTGTTTCCCCCATTTCACCACCTAGAAATGAAGATGACCGAGTCTTTTGGGTAGGTGCTCCATTTTACACTGTAGTTGAAGAATTGAGCTCATCCCCTTAATAAGTCTCCTTTTATAGAACTAGCCTTTAACAGAGGAGTCCTGGGCTTGAGTGAGTAGTTCCCAGAGCGTTAGAGAGAGATTAGACTCACCGTCCCACATGAGAGCTAATAAATGTAGTTGCTTGTGTCAATAAAATACATAGTCTCTGAAAAATCCCATACTGTTTTGATCATCTTTTTCCAAGGTCATTTCTCCTAAAGGTCATATCTTAGGTGGCTTAGACATGGGCTGGTGATTTCTACCTTGCGATCATGCCTGGTGCCAGGCAGAACTTTACCAATAGACTTGGAGAAAGAGGCTTCAATTTTATACAGTGAACATCTATTTCTTTTTCTATCTGTATATGTGTATGTATATATATAGCAGTATAAATATGTACACTAACACACAACAAAAATTCACATTAGGATAGCATTCTTAAATATTTTACTTGTTCTTAATGCCTTTTCCTTGGGGAAAAAGACTTCCTTTTCTGTTTTTAAAAACACACGTTTGTAGTGTTATGTGTATCTGAGAAGAACAGTTATCAGATTTTAAAACCTACCAGGCTATCTGAAAATACTAATTTACAGGAGGACATCGAGTGAAAGAGCCTGGATCTTGGAGTGGGGAGATGTAAATTCCAGAGCAGGCTTGTCCACCATCTCCCTCAGTGGTCTTAGCCAGTGACTTTATCTGTCAGGACCTCAGTTTCTTTCTTTCTTTTTTTTTTTAAGATTTTATTTATTTATTTGACAGAGAGAGAGAGAGATCACAAGTAGGTAGAACTGCAGGCAGAGGGAGAGGGAGAAGCAGGCTCCCCACTGAGCAAGGAGCCCGCTATGGGACTCTATTGTGGGACCCTGGGATCATGACCTAAGCCAAAGGCAGACGTTTAACCAATTGAGCCACCCAGGTGCCTTATGATGTTTCTAATATGCAAAGCATGGAGACTGGAAATTCTTCTTAGACCATTCACCCCACCTCCAGTTCGCCATCTGCACCAAGAATCAGTTCCTCCCATTGACAGCACTTCTCATATTTTTCATTTTCACAACTTGCAATTACTTTGTAGAGGAGATTAACAGATCTGCTCACAGAGTCGAATGCCACACCTCCCTGCAGTATACATTGAAACCTTACAGTTGAGTTCAAAGATTCTCTGTGATTTTGAAAAGAGTACTTGTTGCGAAGTAATGAGGGCTGGGCTTGGAATTCCTCTCTGCTCCTTATAAATTGCATGACTGTGGACAAACAACTGACACAGCATTTTTTTTATTATTAACATATAAAGTATTATTTGTTTCAGGGGTACAGGTCTATGAATCATCAGTCTTACACAATTCACAGCACTCACCATAGCACATACCTTCCCCAATGTCCATAACCCAGCCACCCCATCCCTCCGAGCCCCCAGCAACCCTCAGTTTGTTTCCTGAGATTAAGAGTCTCTTATGGTTCTGACATAGCATTTTAAACCTAAATCCTCATTCATGAAATCCAGATGACAACATGTGCCAACCTACCAGATGGAATTGCTGTATGTATTTTAAAAGATGGCTCCAAGGAAGCACCCAGAGTGTGTGGACCTCACTGAATGCACCTGAACTTTAATATTTAGATGGACCTTTGGGAGAATTCATCTATAGACAAATTTTGGCTTTTATATTGTTTAAAGGTCAATGTGAAAAGTGCAAGAGATAGTTATTTACTGCTTTCTCGAGAAAACTACAAAAGTTATTAATCATGACAATGATCCAAAATATTAAAAATATTTACAGAATTTACAGAATTTGCAAAAATATTTACAGAATTGTCTACAGTAATTAACCAGTTAACATGACTCCATGTTAAGAGAGGATGAAACCATTGCCAAAGATTAAAATAATAACTACAGGAAAAATATGACTTTAAACCTGGGTTGAAACTGTGAAACTGAGTTAGTAGTCCACAGTTGACCATCGAATTCTGGCTATCATTGTGGCCCTAAGGAAACCATGACCTGAGATTTCGGAAATGAGCTAGTATCTGTTCCTCCAATCTAGCAATAATAGCCACTGGTAACAATCATGGCAGATAGGTAATAGCAGCCAACACACACTGATGGCTCAGGACACAGAACTGTGTTTCCACATATTGTCTCATTTGATTTCTGCAGCGACCCTACCAAGTTGGGCTCTGCTAATATTTGCATTTTAAAGATAAGGTAACTGAGGAGCACCTTGGTGGCTCAGGCGGTTAAGCTTCTGCCTTCCGCTCAAGTCATTATCCCTGGGTCCTGGGACCCAGCCCTGATTTGGGCTCCCTGCTTCTCCCTCTCCCTCTGCTGCTCCCTCTGCTGGTGCTCTCTTGCTCTCTATCTCAAATAAGTAAATAAAAGCTTTAAAAGAAGATAAAAATAAATGGAAAGAAAGGAAGAAAGAAAGAGAGGGAGAAGTAAAGAAAGAGAGAGAAGGGAAGGGAAAGGAAAGAAAAGGAGGAGAGAGGAGGGGAAAGTGGGGAGGCGAGGGGAGGGGAGGGGAGGGGATACATGGCTAGGCAATGGAAGGCAAGGAAGGGAGGAAGAAAGGAAACTGAGGTTTGGAGGTTTGGAGACATGGTTTGGAGACGTGGAATAATTTGTCCAAACCTCAGGTACTAAACTTTGGAGTTAGAATAGTTTTGGAAGTTACCACTAAAAAAAAAAAAGAGCAAACTACTGGGTATTTACTCTAAAGATACAAAAGTAGTGATCCAAAGGGGCACGTGCATCCGAATGTTTATAGCAGCAATGTCCACAATAGCCAAACTATGGAAAGAACCTAGATGTCTATCAACAGATGAATGGATAAAGAAATCCAAGAAATAAAGAAGATGGATATATATATATATATATATATATATATATATGATGGAATACTATGCAGCCATCAAAAGAAATGAAATCTTGCCATTTGCAATGATGTGGATGGAACTAGAGGGTATTATGCCAAGCGAAATAAGTCAATCAGAGAAAGACAATTATCATATGATCTCCCTGATATGAGGAATTTGAGAGGCAAAGTCGGGGGTTTGGGGGGTAGGGATGGAAAAAATGAAACAAGATGGAATCAGGAGGGAGACAACCCATAAGAGACTCTTAATCTCACAAAACAAACTGAGGGTTGCCAGGGAAGGGGGGTAGGGAGAGGGTAGTTGGGTCATGGACACTGGGGAGGGTATGTGCTATGGTGAGTGCTGTGAAGTGTGTAAACCTGGCGATTCACAGACCTGTATCCCTGGGGCTAATAATATATGTTAATAAAAAATTTTTTTTAAATTAAAAATAATAATAAAAAGAAAAGAGCAAACAATACCTGAATGACGGATTGACTGGATATAGCACTTCTGAATTAAGCCTGTGAACAGATCCTGCTTCATTTTTCCTACCAATCCGAGAAGCCATTTACCGAAGCTACTCAGTCACTCAGCATTCAAACATTAATTACAAAAGTAACAAATGCCCAATCAAATAAAACTGCTGGTGTCCTGCTGCTGAGACACATATGGACAAGCAGTATGTATCAGGAAATTCTTACTCCAGTCAAACAAGAGATCAGGCATCAAACTCTCACAGCGAGACTTAACTTAAGGAGCAGAACTTAGTCAGCTCCACCTACCTGACATCATGGACACCAAGAAAGCTGTCTTTCCTGCTCTCTATACTTCCACTGAGATCTTAATTTATTATTATAATCACATAATTAAATGACTAATGATTGTTTTTTCATTCTATCTTGAGGTGCTATTGGAACACTACTAAAAAACTAATCATGTATTGTCTGGTGACTAACATAACATAATAAATAAATAAATAAATAAATAAAATCATAATTACATCATTTACAGCTACTGTTTTTTCATTCTTTCTCCTAGTGAAGTATTTTACCCAGTTTTCAGATTTGCTGTCAATGATTTCATTTTAGATACCTTTCATTGCACATACTTCATATTTTAATGAGATCTTTGGGTTAAACGTCAATCCAGAAAACCACAATCTGAATTAAACAAGCTTTATACATTTAGCCAATAATTTTATTTTCACACAACAAGCATTGTCTAAAATTTTCAAGTGGGTATATTCAATTTACTGCCCAAAGACATGTAAAATGTAACTGAATGTTTTCCTTGGTAGAGGAGTCAGGATTTTACAGGATTCTAAGATAGTTGCTATTTAAAAAAAAAAAAAAAAAAAGAGAGAGAGCGAGAGAGAGAGATTATTTTTTTATTTTTTATTTATTTTTATTTTTCTGTTTCATTATTGGAGAACCAAAGTGATGAAATGACCTCACCAAGGTCACAGAGCTAATTAAAGATTACCAGGGCAGGACGTAGGTCTGATATGAATTTCTCAACAACCTACCTAATGACAGTCTACATGAGGACTGGCAGCAACAGGATCACCAGAGACCTTGTTAAGAATGCAGAATCTCAGGCCCCACCCAGATGCACTGAATCAAAATCTACATTTTACAAGATCCTTGTGTGATGGGCTCCATGTTCGAATTTGAGCACTGCTCTAGAGAACGCTGATAATTTTCTTCATTATCCACCTACAAAATATTATGGCCCTTAACAGATGGATTAGTCTACAACTTAAAAGAAAACTGAGGTCTGAAAATTCTTTTAAACTTATACTGAGTGATTTTAAATACATCTTTTTACTATTAGGCATTTTTCTTTAGAAATAACTCGTGACTACATTTGTAACTACAATTGTGAATTCTTTTTTGTATGCGCATGTATTTATTTTTTTTTTAATATTTTATTTATTTATTTGAGAGGCAGAGAGAGACAATGAAAGAGAGAGAGCATGAGAGAAGAGAAGTCAGTGGGAGAAGCAGACTTCCTGCTGAGCAGGGAGCCCAATGTGGGACTCGATCCTCGGACTCCAGGATCATGACCCAAGCCGAAGGCAATCGCTTAACCAACTGAGCCACCCAGGCGCCCCTGTATGTGCATGTATTTAATACATATACACTAAAAGGAGTATATATCTCAGCTTTTTACTAGACTGCATTTTTTTTCCATCTGTAGAAATCCTACAGAGGGCAAAATATCTGCATTATCCATCAAACCTCAACTTTTACAGCCTGTCACCTATCAGAAGCACACTATCGCCACCTGCTGGCACCTCCATAGAAAAGCTAGCAAGGTGGTGTTTTCTTCTACCACGATCGTTTCATTATATAGAATTTGACAGTTTGGCATTCATATTTCCCCTATCTCTGATTTCTCTCCATCTCTATCACCACTCTACGTGACGTTTTTCTATGATGCTTTTACAGAGTAGCTAAACTTTAGGCCACTACAATCCAACAAAAAATGTTTTTAAAACCAGCTTCAGTATATGAAAAGCAATTTACCTTACTCTCCTCCTTGCATAGATGTATAATTACCAGGGAAAGTGTCCCAATTTATGATTCAAAAAGTAAAATCAATTTACCAGATGCAGCCTAGTGACCAATGCAGAAGGCCTCATACCTGTGCTCAATGAACGGGTATTTGAGAGGCAGATTTGTAAAAAAAACTTCTCTCCTCTTCATTATTCCTTCTCCGTGTATGTTTCCATGAAAAGAATGCTGTCTTTCCTTTATTCTTAATCTAAAAAAGTCAATATTGCCATACACGAATATCTTTCTGTCTTGTAAAGGCAAATTTTCTTTAACCCTTATTTTTATTTCTCTCTTCAGCTCTGATTAATTCAGACCCAGAAAAATCTCTCCTCTCTCCCTCATATTACTAAAAAAACTGGCCTCAAAAAAGACAACTGTTCAGACAGTTCTTGAAGCATTTTAAAGCTGGCTGCATAGAATTAATTAAAATTAATATAAACAATAGAAACAAACCTTGAGAATCTCAAAATTTCCTCCAAAAATCCTCAGAACTACCAGTAGTTAGGAAAGGTAATTTTGATCACTGTTGTTTTTGATGTTACTGTTAATGATAATTGATTGTGGCATCTTTAAGAGAGATCCCTCTAGGGGAATATAATTGCTTACACCAAATATTACATTACTGAGTGTTATGTGATATCCTCCTTAAAAGAAATACAGAATATCCTTTATGTCAGAGTTACATTGAAAAAAAAATCCCTGCATTTCATTTTTAAACATCTTAAGCCTCTATGGAGAGAAAATGTTACTTCAACATTAGTAAAATTTTAGGGGACAAATTAAAAGGAGAAGAAAGTTAATTCCCTCAAATCTTAAAGTACCAATTCAATGAGTTAAGAAATGATGAGACATAAAATACTCAATAGAAATGAGAGCAAAGGGAAGTTGAATTTTAAGAGCAGCTCAGATAAGAATTTGCATGAAATCACGTCAACTTTACTTGTCCTATTGGGTGTGGTTACAATAATAACAATTTTTAAAAGATTTGCATGCTGGGTTTATTTGTTTTGAGAAAACTATTTTAGATTGTATGCAATGAAGAAGAAGGAGGAAGAGGAGAGTGGAAAGAAAAAGAAAGAAAGAAAGAAAGAAAGAAAGAAAGAAAGAAAGAAAGAAAGAAAAAGAAAGAAAAAGAAAAGAGGAGGGAGGGAGAAGGAAAGGAAGGAAGAAAGAAAGAGGGGGAGGAAGGGCAGAGGAATGAAGAAAGGAGGGAAGGAAAAGAAAGTAAGAGAGAGGAAAGGAGAGAAGGAGGAAGGAAGGAAGGAAAAAATCACACTAATTAGAATTAAACAAACAAGGAATACTTTACTCAAGTCTAACACAGTAGGAGAGAGACAGGGAGCAAAAGATAGGAGGGTTTTGAAGTGCTGAGGTGAGCTAGTGAGAATGTACTTGAAACTGAAAAGGGAGGTTGGTCAATGAGATTTAGACATCTGTGCTTGCTAATTGGTGCTTATCTAAATTAGGCTCCTCTCCTCCCACAGAAACTGAAAGATAGGGGTGCTATCTCTCTTGATGATTCCATTTCAAAGGGATGGCTCTCAAGTCCTTTTGTTTTTTTGTTTTGTCTTGTTTCGATTTTTTAGTAGGCTCCATGCCCAGTGTAGAGCTCAATGCTGGGCCTGAACTCATGACCCTGAGATCAAGATGCTGAGATCAAGACCTGAGCTGAGATCAAGAGTGGCACTCTTAACCGAACCACCCAGGCACCTTGACAAAGACATTCGTGGGCTGTAAAAATGGCAAGAGGCTGAGAATTTACTTTCAAAGGGCCGAAGAAAGAAATTACAAGTTTTCTAAAGTAAATGCTCTAGGAAAACGGAGGTCAAGGCCTAGCATGAGGAAGAGATTTGTCAGTGGTTTAATCAAGCTAAGGGGGTTACAAGCTGTCTGGGTCAGCATCTAATTATTGTTATCACAAGTGTGTTAATGAGCTTTAAAATGTAGCATTGTTTTCTGTATTCTCAAGATATGAGTATGAAGTAAAAAACCCAGATTTTCCTTATTGATTCAAACATTGACTAGGCAAGTAATTTACAAAGAGAAATTCTTAACCTATAGCAACATGATTAAAATAAGTGAGTAGTGTCACAGAGGAGGGCTCTAAAGGACAACACTTATTTGAATATGTTAATTATTGCAAGCTGGTTTAAAAAGTCCCTTCACATAGTGTTATAGGTGACTCTATCCTTTGTGATTGGGTGATTCTCTCTTTTTTTTCCCCTAAAATTACAGAAAATCTATTTTCTTTCTCTATTAAAAAAATTCACTCTGAAATTATGTTAGCTATTACCATAAATTCATTGCTCTAAAACCACTGCCATAAAATCATTGCAAATAGTCATGACACTTCAATGTCATACAACAATAGTTGTTTATTTCTCATGCTTTTGCAGGTTCCAATGATCTATGCTGGGCTTGGCTAAAGTGACACAAAATTTTTCCACAGCCTTTTTCTGGGATTAGCAAACAAGCCCTGGCTTATCCTTCTCAGGAGGATGGAAGAAACACCAGAGCAGGCAGAAACATTCACAGTCCCTTGAGGACTAGGCACACCATTACTTCTGCCTAACGTTGGCCAAAGAAAGTCACATCAATGAACCAATGTCTACGTGGAAAAGGACTGCGGAATTACATGGCGAAGGGCACCGATACAGGGAGGAGGGAAGAACTAGGGAAATGAACACAATCTACCACAGACTTATTCATTAAATATTCATTGAAAATTTGCCATGTTCCTAGAATAATGTGGAAGAGGACTCGCTTTTTCTCTCAAAGAGTACGCGGTCTAAGAGAAGTCTGAGCAAGTCCAAAAGCTAAAGCAAATATTTACGATGGGCCTTAAGGAAGAGACTCCATTGAATTGAGTGGAAATGGAGGAAAAGCAACCCAGGAAAAAGAAACTCTGATAAACAGGAGAATGCCAGTTTGAATACAACAGAGTGTATTCAGAAAGGTTCGATTTGAATGAAATAATGAATACATGAAAAGGAGTAATTAGAAATGTTGTTGAGAGAAAACATCGACTCAGTGTCCTTTACTACATCATCACCCTCCTCCCACCCCTCAAATATTAACAGCCCCAGGACTTACCACACTTTCTTCCTCCCTCCTCTCTACTCCTCTTGGTTGGCCTAATGTCATCATCAGCATCCAAATTTAAGCAAATGACTCACAAAGTTGAACCTCCAGTTATAGCCATTCTCCTTATATTCAGAGCCTCTATTTTCGACTGGTTTCTAAATATCTTTAACTGAATGTTCTAGAAATAATTAAAAGATGACGTTTATAATGGAATCTTCCCCATTCCCCCATGTCTTGTCTTTTGTACTCCTTATCTCAGTAATCACCACTGAGGCTACCAGTCCAGTTCCAGGGACCCAAAGGGGTCCTACAGGACCAGCCAAGAGGGTCCTCAGCTTCCCATAGGAAGGAAAGCAAGCACAAGCCAGCAGGAAATGAGAGCAGTGTTTATTGGAATTTAGAGAGGTATATAGACAGAACTGGGAGACTCGGAAAGGAAAAGAGCATGAGTCTTGTCTTTGTTAGGGATCTGGGGGGTTTTACTGAAGATGGTGGTCTAGTATGTGTGTCCTCCCAGGCATCCAGGAACTGGTTAGAACCTCCTTCTTTCTATTTCTACATCATTACCTTAGCTAAGACCACCAGCATGTCTTACCTATGATATTACAATATTCTCCATACTTACCTCCCATCTCTGAATCTTCCCAATGCTAGCATGACCTATCAAAATTGGATTGATTATATGATTCCTCTGTTTAAAAATAAAAAATTAAGATATTCTCTTATTGTCAGGATTCTCTTATTTGGTCATTTATTCATTCTGCAACTATACCCCCAGTCTCAGGCATCAGGATCTGTTCCAGGCAATAGAGACAAAGCAGTGAATAATACAGACAAATGTCCCTGCTCTCATGGAGCTGACACGATAGTAGGATAAATATAGTAAGACACAGAGAAAAAAATACATAGCATGACATATTTTAAGAGAATGACAATCACCATAAAGACTGCATTGAAGGGTAGTGGATAATGGACAAAGAGTAACCAGGTGTGAAGTGCCTTTGTTAGGGTCAAATTAGAAAACAATACTGTGGAGAAAAGATGGTGACTGAGATCTAGCCTGGAAACAGTCAAGATGTGATTAAAGATAGATTGAGATCCAAGGTACATTTTGAAGTGTTGAGGTGAAACTGACAGGTCTGAATTAGGGGTTGGGTGTGAGAGAGGAAGAAAAGAAGAATCAACAACAGTTCTGTGTGTTTGGACAGAACAACTGGGTAAATGGTGGTGCCATTGACCACAACTGGGAAAGCCAAGGAAAGAGCGGTTGAGAATGGAAGAGCAAAATTTCTTGTTCTGCCATTTGTTTGAGATGCCAAAAATAACTGCTCCATAGTACAGAAATTAAATTAATTGATAAATTAACTATGAAAATTCAATATAGTTTAAATAAATTAAATGGTAGATAAATTTTAATTGGAGCTTTAAAAATATATGAAAGTGCTTGCCTCTTTTGAATTTCCATGAGGATAACCTTCTGGCTGGTCATCAAAAGCTTTCCTTCGAAAATGAAATAAGATGGGATTGGGAGGGAGACAAACCATAAGAGACTCTTAACCTCACAAAACAAACTGAAGGTTGCTGGGGGGAGGGAAGGTATGGAGAGGGCGAGTGGGTTATGGACATTGGGGAGGATATGTGATATGGTGAATGCTGTGAAATGTGTAAGCCCGATGATTCACAGACCTGTACTCCTGGGGCAAATAATATATTATATGTTAATAAAAATAACTTAAAAAAAAGTTTTCCTTCCGGATAATGAGCTAGGATGGTGGAATGGATAAGAGGTAGGATGAGGATCACTGGTTTGGCCTCTTGTTTTTTGTTTTTTTTTTTTTAAGATTTTATTTATTTATTTGACAGACAGAGATCACAAGTAGGCAGAGAGGCAGGCAGAGAGAGAGAGGAGAAAGCAGGCACCCGTCAGGCCAGTTTTTATGAAAAGATATTATGAAAGTCAGGTATCTGGATACTTAAAACCATGTCTGTGTAACTCCTGGAAGATTGCACATGTCTTAGTTCGAAGATGTATTAGACACACCACCGCAACATGTGGTTCTGGCATTTGGGCCCACCCACATTTAAAGTCCTTAGTGAGGCAAACTTTGTCCTTTTTTTTTTTTTTTTTTCATTTTATCTTACTTCTTTTCAGTGTTTCAAAATTCATTGTTTATGCACCACACCCAGTGGTCCATGCAACATGTGCCCTCCATAATACCCACCACCAGACTCACCCAACTCCCACCCACCTCTAAAACCGTCAGTTTGTTTCTCAGAGTCCACAGTCTATCATGGTTTGTCTCCCCCTCCAATTTTCCCCAACTCACTTCTCCTCTCCATCTCCCAATGTCTTCCATGTTATTCCTTATGCTCCACAAGTAAGTGAAACCATATGATAATTGACTCTCTCTGCCTGACTTATTTCACTCAGCATAATCTCTTTCAGTCCCATCTATGTTGATACAAAATTTGGGTATTCTTCCTTTCTGATGGAGGCATAATACTCCATTGTATATATGGACCATATCTTTACCCATTCATCCATTGAAGGGCATCTTGGTTCTTTCCACAGTTTGGCCACTGTGGCCATTGCTGCTGTGAACATTAGAGTACAGATGGCCCTTCTTTTCACTACTTCTTTTCAGTATCTTTGGGTTAAATACCCAGTAGTGCAATTGCAGGGTCAAAGGGAAGCTCTATTTTTTAATTTCTTAAGGAATATCCACACCTGTTTTTCAAAGTGGCTGCACCAACTTGCATTCCTGCCAACAGTATAAGAGGGTTCCCCTTTCTCCACATCCTCTCCAACACTTGTTGTTTACTGTCTTGTTAATTTTGGCAGTTCCAACTGGTGTAAGGTGGTATCTCAGTGTGGTTTTGATTTGAATCTCCCTGATGGCTAATGATGATGAACATTTTTTCATGTGCCTGTTGGCCATTTGTATATCTTCTTTGGAGAAGTGTCTGTTCATGTCTTCTGCCCATTTTTTGACATATTTATCTGTTTTGTGTGTGTTGAGTGTTGGGTCCGTTATCAAAAGAACGAGACTGAGACAAAGTTACGCAAAGCCTTATTCTATGCCAAGCATTAGAAGTTAGACTGACCGGCCAGAGCTGCCTCCGAAGAGAGAGACACCCCTTGGTCTTACAGGCTAGTTTTTATAGGGCACAATCACAGACCTCTACATATGTGGGTTTGGCTGATTGGATGTCTCCTACCTGTGTGTTTTAGTAACGGTTACCTGGAACCAATACTAGTAACTGTTGAGGCGTTTATTAAACAACAAAATGGCCTTGTTTTAGGTATGTGTTTTAGTAATAGTTACCTGGAACCAATATAAACAAAATGGCCTTGTCTTAGGTGTGTGTTTTAGTAACAGTTACCTGGAACTGATATCAATAACTGTTGAGGCATTTATTAAACAACAAAATGTCTACCTAGGCAACATGGAGTCACTATGGCTAAGTAGGCCCAGGCAGGCCCTAGGGGGTTAACATGTTTTAACGTGGAATCGACCCCAACATTGAGTTTGAGGAGTTCTTTATAGATCTTGGATATTAGCCCTTTTTCTTTACTGTCATTTGTGAATATCTTCTCCCACTCCATGGATTGCCTTTTTGTTTTGTTGACTGTTTCCTTTGCTGAGCAGAAGCTTCTGATCTTGATGAAGTCCTAAAAGTTCATTTTGGCTTTTGTTTCCTTTGTCTTTGGAGACATTCTTGAATGTTCTAAACAAGGATACTCCTGGTCCATGAGTCATCTTAACTCTCAGATGTTTCCCATCAAGCACTATAGGCTAGGTTAACCACCAGACTGGACTCACTTATCTACCTGCCTCTTGTCATTACTTCCATAATTCACTGTTATGCTGTATTGGAATGTGATGCTGAGTCCTGGTTAAGGTTTTTCTAATGGCCTGTACATTTCTTCTGTTACTGTGCCCAGGAAAACAGGGCTCTAACTCCGACTTTCTTGGTATCTGCATACATATCTGGATGTTTAAAACAGAGTACATTCAGGATATAGTCCAAAATGTGGAATAAAGTGTTGGGAAGAAAAAAAGACACTGGGTTCTGATCAATTCTATCACCCTTCTTTCACAATATATTGGATAGAAAAAGTGGACATAGTGTTTCCATCTTCCTTTGCATGACCTTCTCCCTTCCAATTTTGGACAGCAAGACTCATAGGCTAGTTTTTATAGAACTAAACAGAGCCTGGGACACAGGAGTTACTTAAAGCATAGTTGTTGAATGATTGCTTAAATCAGTGAAAAGATGATCATATATATGCAGAAGTAATTGGTAGAATTTGATTCTTCATGCTTGGTTGTAGGTAGCTATTACGGTTCTCAAGACTATTTCTTCAATTCCCAAACCCTACACTCCTAGTAACAATGTGAAAAGCATTTCATTAATAACAAGCCAAACCAGGGGTGCCTGGGTGGCTCAGTGGGTTAAAGCCTCTGCCTTCGGCTCAGGTCATGATCCCAGGGTCCTCGGATCGAGCCCCGCATCGAGCCCCGCATCAGGCTCTTGGCTCGGCAGGGAACCTGCTTCATCCTTTCTCTCTGCCTGCCTCTCTGCCTACTTGTGATCTCTCTCTGTCAAGTAAATAAATAAAATCTTTTAAAAAAAATGCTGTAAAAAAAAACAGGCCTGACTAGGAAAATGCCTGCAGTGAAAATACCCATTTTTCAACTTTTCTAGAAAGGAACAACCCTCACTGAAACCAAATCTTGTTAAGGTACATTGCAGGGTAAAGTGTCAAATATATAGTTCAAAATATTCATTTTAGGGATCCTTTTTTAGGATTATTCAAAGTGCCATAAACACGTAGGGCTTCTATATTTTCCTGGTATATACACAATTCTGTTAAAGTGGAACCCTGATGCAAATCCTATTATTAAAATATACTCACACTATCCCTGTACCCCAAGTCTTTTAATGCTAGAATGTAAATTTCACGTGCTCAATTTCATTCGGGCTACATCTAGATCATCTACCATAAAGACTAGAACAAAAATACAGCTCAACAAGTATGTTTTGAATAAATATGTCTCTTCCCTTTTATTTCAATCTTATCCAACCCCAAGTCTAATCCATGCATGAACTGCTCCACAAAGACCAGTGCACTTGAGGAGCAATGATTGGAACTTTTGCCTTAGGGGTATAGAATGAGAATTAAGAGCACAGACTTTGGGGCCAGACCATCTGGGTTCAGATCCTAGTTCTACCACCTATCTGAAACAGTAAATTAGATGTGCTATTTATGACTATGTTTGTTTAAAAAAAAAAGACCCTAACTCGTTTTGGGCTTGTTTTGAAGATTAAATTAGAATCTATATATGAAACACTAAAACACCACCTAGTATATCTTAAGTACAGTGTATGCATTAACAGTTCTCAACCAGTAGTGTTATTATCTCTAGCACTAACTTGGCATGAACCAATAGATACCTTTTATGTGATCTTGCCTTGTTTCTCTAGTACCTTGTTAAGATCATACTTTTCTTAATTAAAAGTTGTCAGCTTATTCAGTATGGGGCATTTTTAGTACTGCATGAAATACTATTGTAATTCATTAAATAGTTTCTAATGTATACAATAGGTTTTTAATAAGTGAACTACCTCATTAAATACAGGATTAAGTTGGGTAATCTTTTTATATGAAAATTCTAACACAGCACATTTGTTTATCTATAATTTAAGAATCAGTGACCTATAGCTGTTCAACTGGCATTAATTTTTTAATTCATCTCATTGTTGCAGTATTGTTCCACAAATCCTGTTTAAAATGACTTGCCACTAACCCTACTTCATAATAGTCACAGATTTCTGCATCCATCCAACTGCCTTCTGCATCCTGGCAAGGAAGGTTGACTTGCAACCACTCAACACTAAAAACATGCTAAAATATGCAACCAGAGTAACGTAATTATTAATGGCTTCCCTCTTCACTTGAAAAAATTTACGGAGATTTTCTTCCATGAGTCATGGTCCTATGATTTATGAATGTCTCTGTTTACTTGCCAGTATGCCATTTCCAGGAAAAATTGATGTGGCATCAATAATTAAGAAATTTTAAATTATTGACAATTGCTTCAAGAAGTACTAATTCTATGGTTGTCTGAGGTTTGGAAGAAAGTGAAAGTAAATGGATTTGTAGTCATGGTTCTTGTACAAAATCAAGTAAAAAAAGTACTAAGATACATTGAGATGAAATAGAAACCAATAGTAAGACTATGGAAAAACAGGATTTGGGAGATTCCAGCAAATGGCTGTCATTGGCTTTGCTAAGAAGTGGCCTTGACGGTACAAACTTTGATTCAAGAATGAAGAAACTTAGGGGCTCCTGGGTGGCTCAGTTGGTTGAGTATCTGACTCTTGGTTTCAGGTCGTCATAATCTCAGGATTTTAATATTGAGCCCCACTAAGTTTCCATGTTCCCCAGGGAGTTTTGCTTGGGATTCTCTCCCTCTGCCCCTCCCCCTGCTCATGTGTACTCTCTCTTTGTCCCTCTCTCAAATAAATAAATAAGTGTTTTTAAAAAATGAAGAGACTTAAATTGGCAAATATTTTTAAAACACAAAATATTGATTATATTTTATATTAATAGTATATTTACTAGTATAAATAATATAGCATGCATAAATAAGATACATAACATACTACATATATAAGAATCAGTTATCTGGAATGTGTAGGTATGGCCATTGGTGGTTTGTTGGTAAATGTTCAGCAACCATCTTTCCAGCAGAGGAGAAGTATGTTTTGTATGTGTGCATGTGTTTTTATTTGTCTGTGTATAAATACACATACATATTTGTTTATTATAAATTTTACTGAAATTAAGGATATGTAGCACACAATTTACAAAAGATAATAAAATATACTTTACTCTTTATTATACATTCTGCATGACCAATAGACTATCGTTGATTTTTTTTATTGATCTTTGCCAAACTCATATCTGTAGCCAATTTATGGTTGTAAATGATGACCAAGTACAGTTCTAACATGAATGTAGGTTGATATATTTGGCTGTGTATAAGTAAGATAAAAGAAAGCAATGAAAATGAATATTGGAATTGCTTATCTATAAGTAATGTAAGTGACACCTTTCCTGAATCAGATGATAGTTTTGAATACTGAAAGGATGCTTCCTCAAAATTTTTTATATGCCATTCATAATAAAACACATCACAGAATGCCACAATTTTAAGTTTCATCTACATTATTGACGTTTTCTTCTTCACTTTCTGAAGACAAGACAATCAACAAAACAGTAGACCAAATCTTCAACCATAGAGTTTCCCAACTTGGGGGTTGTAAATTGTCCCACACCATAGATGCTTTCAGGTTATAAGCACAATGGCACAGCATTACACAGTATTTCCACCACACAGATACAATGGATATAATCTTACTTAAGATCATAGATGAGGCAAATATGTAGTAGTAAAATTAGCAGGTGATGACTGTTGAGTACAATTTATTTAATGTAACTGAGTTTGTAAGTGTTCGATATAACTGTCATAGTAAACATAACAAAGTTTTTAATATAATTTATTTTTGTGATTTTGTATGTAACTTATTTATTAACGATGGCTGTGTTTACTAGCTCGCAAAGTTTCCTCCTCTCTCACAAGCTGGTACAAGCCCGCTCCAGCACGCCACTTGGTAAGCCTCAAAAGGCAATGGCTTTTGACATAGGAAGAATTTAGCTGTATATTAACTCTAAAGAGATCCTACATTTGTAGAGGGGTTCAGCAGAAGGCTTATACAAGATTGGTGAGCTGACATGCCAGGAAAAAGCTGATTCAGGAAAAAACTGATTGCTCGGTGCGTCCAATCCACTCTTGGTAATTTTCTGTACTCTCGGTCAAATAAATCAATAACTTGTAGAAACTGCATATAAGTGCAATCACTCTCCAGCAATTTGTCATCCATAAAATGCTGCAGGGTGAACAAAATAAGAGTAAAAATGCGTAAACTCTAACGTGAAGAGTTAAAGTCACATATACTTATGGATATCCTGATACTAACCTCACTAAAACTGTGATGGAGTTAAACGGTGAACACTGGTCCAAAAGACAGGAATGTTGCTAATTTGACTCAGTGTATGAAACATACTGGGTCCTAAAAGAGTAGTTCCTTTATGAATGACCAAAATGTGTTAAGTACTAACTTTGTGTATGTTATTGTGCCAATTCTGTAAGAAACATGAAGTGTTATAAGCTAAAGACAAAAGATCTAACTTTACCGGTCCGGTCATCTCGCGTGAGTTAGATAGGCTTCAGGGACCCAAGATGCCTAAAGTACAAAGTTAACTGAATAATATCACAATCTCTAGCTCTTTCTACAACTCTAACATAACATATAATGAAAAAATAAATACAGCTCTTACCCAAAATGTTTAAATGTTGAAGAGGAAAAAATGCAACATGTAACCATTACAAAATCTTAAGTGTACAATTAAGTATAGCTAAATCAGAACAACATTCTATGTTTTAAATGATACATCCTATGTTCTATAAGCCTGTGAAATTTATCTACGCAAACCACTTCAGTATTAACAGTATCCTGGTCATTTCCACCTGTGAATGATTCAAACTTTGATCATTGAATTTTGGCCATGCCTATTTCAAAAAATAGAGCTTTCAGATTATAGAGACCATGTGTATGGATGCATAATGGTGTATTTCTATAAGCACATGTGTTTTATTTGTTTTGATATGTTGCATTGTTGCTTCTGAAAGAAAATCTACTTACTGTCATATACATAAGAAAACATTAACCTTGAAAGTAGGCATGGTGTGTTAGTCTGCTAGAGCGGCCATAACAAAATACCACAAACCAGATGGCGGAAATGACAGAAATTTATTTTCTCAAAGTCCTGGATCCTAAAAATCCATGATCAAGATGCCAGCAAATACAGTTTCTGGTGAGAGTTCTCTTCCTGTGTCCTCACACGGCCTCTTCTCTGTGCTTGGAAGGATTAGACAGAAAGAGAGATTTCTGGCATCTCTTCCTCTTATAAAGATACCAGTTCTATTGGATTAGGGTCACACCCCTATAACTTCATTTAAACTTAATCCTCAAATAGGGTCACACTGGGGGATAGGGCTACAGTGAATTCATGGGGAAATAATTCAGTCTATAACACAATGAATTTTAAGAATGAGTAAAAACAACAGCAAACAATTACACAACATTTACAACATGCCAAATAATATTCTAAGAGCTTAATGTTTACCAATATAAGCAATCCTCCTGGCAACTCTTTGTATAGTATCTTTGGGCTAGATACTATTATTATCACTATTTTACAGATGAGATAACTTAGTAACAAAAAGGTTACCTTGCCCAAGTTTCTTCCGCTCATAAGGTAGAGTCCTGCTAATAGAGCCAGGATTCAAATTTAAACAGGCTCCGGAGTCTAAACTGAATAAAATCTACTAAAACCATCAGTCATGTTAAGGATGGAACATTGAATGCCCAACTTCTTTCTCAGCTTTATGAAGAAGACTATCAATGCATACTACTATTTCATACTGAGGCTCATTGGCTTTCATGCAGACGCATTTTCATTCATCTGTTTGAATTGTAAGAAGAACATTAAGTCTTCCTGGAGAAAACCATCCGGTGTACAGTGCTTTGTGTAACCAATACTGGCTTTGCTAATGGGCATGTAGTGCTGATGTATTTGCCCATTTGAACAACTTACAGTTATTCTCAGAAGAGAGGCTTACATCAGCATTCTGTATGTAAAAATAAGTAAATGAAAGAACTGAGAAACTGAGCTATGGAGGACATCATTTTATTGAGCTGGCTCGGACCTTTGGTGTCAAAAAGGCTTGTTAATGAACTCATCTGAATAATTCACTAAATGTGTTATGAACATTATGTAGAGACATTTCAAAGACAGTATAAATAGTCTATATTAATATTTTCCAAAACAGATCACAATAATTCATGAATAAGGAGAAATTTGCCATGATTCTCATTTATTTTCCAAAGCTTGACCTATTCAGAAATTAAGTAGGTAAAAGTGTACATCAGATGACTTCATCAAACAAAAGTCTATTTTGAAGTAACTCGCATCATTTTCTTTGGAAAAATAACTCTGTGTTAAATCTTAACAGAGAGAGCAGTTAAATATCTTTAGTTCTTTCCAATGACCTGTATCATTGTGTTGGGATTCTATTAAAACTAACACAAAAGTTATTTTTTTTCCTTTAAAAGCTTATCTTCATCTCAACCTAATTAACCTGAATATTTCTTTATCATAAACTAAGCATAAAGAGCCCTAACTGAGAAATATTTTCAGGGGAAATTTTTGTGAAATTTATTAGAATCAGTATTACTTATATTTCAGTTATTTTAATATTAAAACACTTTTTTTATTTTATAGTTTAGCAACTATAGTCTACCCTTTATATTATTTTATATTGTTTCCCTCAACAGTAATAGTTTCTTTCTAAAACAAATTTATTTACATAAAAAATAAATTGATTTTTTAAAATAGTATTTAATGATAATAAGAGTGCAAATTGCCTGGGTGTCTCAGTGAGTTAAGAGTCCAACTCTTGATTTCAGCTCAGGTCATGATCTCAGGATTCTGAGACTGGGCTCCATGCAGGATGTGGAGCCTACTTAGGATTCTCTCTTTCTCCCTCCATTTGTCCCTCCCTGAACTCTCTCCCTCTCTAAAAAACTAAATAATAGCAAGATTGCATTCACTCAACAGGAATCATGGCATTAGTTTGTGAATGAAAATTATGAAACAACACTCTAGTATATGCTCTAAAAATCTCATATCATTTTTATTACTCAACCACATCAAAAATTTTAAAAATGAAAACCACATGCAATAAACCTGGAAAGTACACAGACAAGGTTAAAAGTCAAAAGAGCATACATGTTTATCACTTATTGCTACCAGCAGGAAATGAGACCCAAATTCATTGTCATATTGTTTAGATAGTCTTAAGAGATTTCATTTACCTACTCTCCTTCTGATCACCTGTAAATTATTCCCGATATTGGTTCACATTGTATATTGACTTATCTGTTTCATATCCATTTCCCTCTACTAGACTGTAAGATATTGGAAGGAGAATTTATCTGTTGCAGATATGGTGCGCCTAGAATTGTGCTATGCATATATAGTGGTTCAGTAGATACTTACAAATAAACTAGCATTAGGTTACATTATTACTTCTACCCCACTTTAATTAACATATTTTAAATACCTCCATTAATTATATAAATAAAACAGTAAAATTTAAATAAATGTACACATTTTTAAATCAGAACAAAGAAAAATACAAATGATACAAGTAAAAAACATGAAAGGAAAATAATAAATATAACTAATGTATATTTAATATATTAAAAGATCGTTTTTATATTGCATATATAACAGAAGGATCTACACAGTAAAAAATAGGCTAGAAATTGAGTTCTAAGCTTCCTGATCACTAAAGGACAATAAGAGAAGTAATTCTACATATATGGCACATGGTTTTCATGTTCCATAGGAAAATATTCTGCTTTTAAGGGAAAGCAAAGCTATTCTCAAAAGTCATTTCTAAAAAAAAAATATTTCATCTTAGAACCCTGAGAGGTGATAGACAATATAGGTAACAACCATCTAGAATGTGGGATTCTTTCCGAGATCCTCAGTTAAATCTAAGGTCATACATTTTAAATGTAACTTAGTGTGCTTTCGGGCGCCTGGGTGGCTCAGTGGGTTAAGCCTCTGCCTTCGGCTCAGGTCATGATCTCAGGGTCCTGGGATCGAGGCCCGCATCGGGCTCTCTGCTCAGCGGGGAGCCTGCTTTCTCCTCTCTCTCTCTATGCCTGCCTCTCTGCATACTTGTGATCTCTTTCTCTCTGTTTCAAATAAATAAATAAAATCTTTAAAAAAAAAAAAAAACTTAGTGTGCTTTCAGTTTTAGACACTGTTGCTTGTAAGACTGGATAACTGAAAGATGTAACTCTAAATTACCGCATCTACTGTTCTCTTCTATGCAGCTACCAGGACCCCTATCAAATTAATAAGCTTAATTTGTTAGTATTTAGAATGTCATTCTTCCTGATGTTAGTTAGATATAAGTATCAATAATTTGCCAAATCAGTGATTTGTCAAAACTGACCTATACCTTAAACATTTTTCTGCATTCTCTCTGTTTCAGTAGAAATGCATCCAAATCATCCAAAGACGTAAGCATTTCAAAAGGGAAAGAACTGGCACTTCAGAAGACTACAACTTAATGTCATTCAATATCATGACATAATCTGTCAGAACGCCCTTGCCCACCTTGCTCCTCATAGGGGTATTGAAATGTATGCATTAGTAAGTAAAAGCAAATTTTTAGGGGTACCTGGGTGGCTCAGTGGGTTTAGCCTCTGCCTTCCGCTCAGGTCATGATCTTGGGGTCTTGGAATCGAGCCCCACATCAGGCTTTCTGCTCAGCAGGGAGCCTGCTTCCCCCTCTCTCTCTGCCTGCTTGCGATCTCTCTCTCTGTCAAATAAATAAATAAAATCTTTAAAAAGAAAAAAAATCAAATTTTTAGTTCATGCAGGTTAACTCACATTATTCCAGTCCATACTTTAAAGATGGAAAAAACCAACAAAAGTTACAATCATATTATTGTTAACAAATATCTGAACACATTGATAGAATAGCCAATAAATAGAATAGACAAACTTAAAAAAAAAATCACTGTTTCCTAATTTAAAGTATCTGCCTGGAAAACTCAGACCTGGAAATAGTAAAGGAGAAAACAGGCATGAGGATCAGCCGGCTGTTTCACCAACTGGCTGGTATAGACTGAATGAATGCTCACACCCTCTTCAAAATCCTTAGGTTGAAACCTAATTCCCAGTGTGAGGGTATTTGGAGGTGAGGCTTTTGGGAGGTGATTCAGCCCTCATGAATGGGATTAGTGCTCTTCTGAAAGAGACCCCAGAGAGTTCCCTCTCCACTTCCCACCTGTGAGGACACAGGTAGAAGATAGCCATCTCTGAGTCAGAAAGCAGATTCTTATAGATACTGAATCTGCCAGTTTCTTGATCTTGGACTTCCCAGCCTCCAGAACTATGAGAAATAAATCTGTTATTCGTAAACTACCTAGTCTATGCTATTCAGCCCAAACGGACTACAACACTGACTAACCACAAATCTGAGAAGAAAGAAAGGTACTCCCTTTGGAAAAGAGAGCACATGATTCAGGGCTCATTCAGCAGGGAATCCTACATGTAGACCCCATTAAAAGACACAGCTGGTGGGAAGAGGAGCCCACTTTTTAAAATATTTTATTTATTTATTTGTGAGAAAGAAAAAGAGAGGACAAGCAGGGGGAACAGCAGGCAGAGGGAGAAGCAGGGAGCCCAATGCAGGACTCGATCCCAGGACCCTAGGATCATGACCTGAGCCAAAGGTAGATGCTTAATCGGCTGAGCCGCCCAGGTACCCTCATTCAGGAGTTTCAAACATCTTTGGTCACAACCTACTTCTACAAACACACCTTACATGTGAGCCAGTACACCAAATATGAATGTGTCCATTAGTTTGCTAAAGCTGCTATAATAAAATACAATACAGTGTGTAGAATAAACCTCAGATATTTATTTTCTCATGGTTCTGAAGGCTGGAAGTCTAAGATCAGTGTGTCAGCAGGTCTGGTTTCTCCAAGGCCTCTCTTTCCTTGGCTTGCCGGTAGCTACCATCTCATTGTGTCCTCAATAAGCCTTCCCCCATTCATACACATCCCTGGTATCTCTTCCTCTTCTTATAAATATATCAGTCTTATTGTATTACAGCCTTACCCTTAAGACCTAATTTAACCTCAATTACCTCCTTAAAGGCCCTTTATGCAAATACAATCACATTCTAAGACACTGGTAGTTGGGACATCAACATAGTAATTTGAGGGGGACACAATTCAGTTTCTAAGAATGTGTCTGTGTATATTACATGACTAAAATTAAGTTTCACAAGACAGTATCTACTCTCCCTACATGCTAGGTGACTTCGGATTTTCTTTTCTGTTCTATTACTTTATATTCTTCAAACAAAAATAACCTTGCCTGTGATCCACTAAACTGATTTCATGACCCACAAATTACAGTTTGAAAACCATTGGCCAAGCATATCTGGCCATATGGTCCACCAAATTCCTGGAATAGGAGAAACGTAGGCACATAATCTAGGTCATCTACATGGGGCAGTAACCACTCAAGAGCCTGTCAATTGCAAAAAAAATGCTAACAATATGTTAAATATTATGTCAAAGTAGACTAAGATATTGGTAAGAATAAAACGGAGCTCTGAATTACCAGCTGACTCATGGAGAAGTAGGTGACTGCATTTGGGGAATTTTTAAGCCCCATCTCTGCCAACAAATAGAGATCACCAGTGTGACTTGGCAAACACTTACTGAAGATATAAGAGACTCAGTCAGTCTGGGGAAAAGTTAATCTTCAGCATGAGTCCTAGATGTAGAGGAAGAAAGGGCTTATGGAAGAAAAATATGCTTTGGAGAGATGTTTCACCATAATCTAGGTCATAATATTTTATTAAATTTTCCTTCAGAACGACTTGCCTTTCCAAATAATAGAAAATATTCTAGAGGCACAATAACTAAAATAATAAACTGCTGTTGTGTGGAGAACGGCAGCATCAGGGGTTTTTTTTGGGGGGGGAGGGGAGATGTGGAAATCCTTATAGCTGTGTTTAACAGTCCACATGGCCATTTAGATGCCCTCCTCTTTGTTTTGTCCGAGTACACAGAAATTATTCTCACTTTGGGCAGGTAAAGGAGGATTTTATTATCTGTACCAATTCCACAGGTATCTTTTTCAAGATTCCTATAAGAGATGTGCACCATTAAGAATCATCGCATTCAGAAAAGCCCAAAATATGACCTTGTCATCCAGTATTTGTAGTTCATTTATAATTTATCCTATTCCAAAGGAAATTTGCCAATAAAAGGGTGTTTAAACCATAAGCAATATTGTCTAGTAACATACTTGACTTCTTGTCTTTATCGGGTTTTCAGAGAAAGAACTAGAAAGTTCACAGAAGTTAACCTAAGAACTAAAAGTTAATATGACTGAAGATCAAATTCTCATATTGAAGAAATGAAAGGTTTTCTAACTCTTTACTCACAGCCACTTTCTGTTCAACATTTATACAGTTACCCAGGTCTGATAAGCAGAAGACTTTCCTAAGATGAGAAATTGGCAAAAGGCTGGTGTCTAAAATCGAGGGCAGCTCCTCTGTGAATCCGTCCCATTTGGTTTGGGAATGGAAGCTATTTTCCTTTCTCTCTTGGAGGATTCTGCTACCTAGAAAACTTTTTCTCCAGTCCCAGGTGTCCTTCTGCTACACTTCTCTCCAGCTGAAACCCAACCTTCCTCTTTGACCCTATTTTATTTACTCTTTGAGAGTGAAATTTCTGACTGTGCAAGCCTCGGGCCAAATATTTCAGCTTTGGACTCTGAGTCTTAGTTTCTGATTTGACATGGCCTGGGAATGCATTTGTTGAATGAACAAGATATCACGGGATAATGTTTACTCTGCACTAGGCACTGTTCTGTGAAGTGGGGATGCTACAGTGGATAGGACCAACAAAGTCCATGCTTTGAGGACTTGCATTCTAGTGGTGTAGGCAGATAACAAAATGGTAAATACAGAAGCAAGAAAAATGCCAAATGTAATGATGGCATGCAGTGAATTAAAATTGGGTGAAATAATAGAGCATCTGTATTAACTTTAACTAATCTTTTCTTTATGCATTTATACCAAGGTCCACAGAAGAGCAACAAGATACTGGCCCTTAAACTGTGAAACACCTATCAAGAATGTGTTCAATTGGGCGCCTGGGTGGCTTAGTGGGTTAAGCTGCTGCCTTCGGCTCAGGTCATGATCTCAGGGTTCTGGGATCAAGTCCCGAATCGGGCTCTCTGCTCAGCAGGGAGCCTGCTTCCTTTCCTCTCTCTCTGCCTGCCTCTCTGTCTACTTGTCATCTCTCTCTGTCAAATAAATAAATAAAATCTTTAAAAAATTAAAAAAAAAAAGAATGTGTTCAATTGTATGTAAAGAAAAACCTGACACACAGCGGACTTAATTAGGAGTTTACTTCTCTCAAATCACAGTTTTTAATTAGCTAATTAATTAATTAATCCATCTATTTATTTAGCTAATCTATACAGCTCAGTGCCCTTGTAATTCACTCAGCCTTTCCCCCGTAGTCACAAAAGGCTTCTCTAAGTTTCAGACATAACATGTGCAACCCAGGAACAAAAGGGAAGGAACCAAGGTATGTATTTTTCAAACTGCCCACTCCCAACTCCCAGAAGAATTAATCGTACAACTAAATCTCATGAGGGAGTGGCATGGCCATCCCAAACTACAAAGGAAAAAGAAAAGTGGAAAAATAACTCTCATGGTTGGTTTATATCAACTAAGACTTATCACCCAGGGCCTGCTATGTTGCTACCTCAAACAAGGTCCAAGTACTTTTAGTGAAGAACTAATAGGAGGTAAACATTTGGTGGGCAACTGACAGTCACTAATTTTTTAATTAGCCATGCTTCCAATCTATAAGAGGGAGAAATATTCTGTTCTTTCCTCTATAAATTCTGAAGAAACTATGATCATGAATATAATTTTAGTTTTTATTCAAGGCCTTCTATACCAAATACTATAATAATATTAAGCCTCAAATAAGATTATGATCAGATTCCCCTAATTCGTCTATAGGCAAATCAACATGTATCTAGATGTTTTATGTTTCTTTGGACAATTCTCTGGTCTTCACTTTCTAAAACTAATAATGACACAGGGAACACTAAAACTTAGTGATACTGAGAAGAAACAATGACTCAGAAAGACCAGCAGACCTCCAGAATGCCTCCACAGTGGAGAAAGTTTTAACTGTTCTCCGTTAGTCTATAATACTGAAGAGGATTTCACAGTGGAAAAACAGGTAAGATGAAAAATAATAATAATTAAAAGAAGTTCAAAGGGAAAGATTGATAAATCTGTGGTGTTAAAATTTAAAAAAATTATCACAGCCTTTGTAATTGGGAGACATAAGATAGAATATTTCCTGACTCAAAGGACACTATTTCATAATTTCGTAGGAAGAAGTAAAACAAAAAGGAACTTATAATAATCTTTTATTCCACCAGAAATATGAGGGTACATAAATGGAAAACTGTAGTGTATGCTTAGTTATGCTGCTCTGATCCCCTTCTACATGTTAGCTACTTGTAGTTCATAGCTCCATCCTTCTCTGGAGAATTTTATTCAGCCAGCGGGAGCCACCTTACTGGAGAGATTGTGCCTCCTTTCTCTGTGCTTCCTCCTGTAACCCCAGCCAGATCAACTTGCAGCCAGTGACACGAAGATTCAAGAGACTCCTCCTTGCTAAAAAGCTGGTCCGCCTCGTTAATTCATGTTCCAACACTCTCCTTGGAATTGGGCAGAAGCTAGATTCCTGATGAGACCACATCCTTCCTAAACTACTTTCCTTGGCTGTTCTGGAGCTCCCATTCCTTCCTCAATAGAACACAGGCACCTGAATCCTTGACTCGGGCTCTGTGAGTTGGAAACCCCACAGAGCACAAATGTTAAACACCCCTTTTCACCTGTGGGAATATTATATTCCTGGAGACATAGCGAGGACCATGGAGGCCTTTTTCCATAAAAGGACATCCTACCAGGGTTTCTCCATAGTCTCTTGCCTATAGCACAGTTTGGTAACAGCAACTTCTGATATTTTAGATATGTTGTTCCTCCCTTGGGTCTCATAGGTTTGTTATTATTCTTATAAATCATTGACAAGCAAGAATGCTCTCTCTTCAAGATGTTCCTCCACTACTCTGTGCTCTCTTTTAGTCCAAACAGTGTCTCAACTACCCTTATAGCTCTCTAATGTACACATTGAGCTCTTTCTGGGAATAACTTATTGGAGAAAAATGTTGAAGATTCTGAAACTGGCAGCAAGAAGCATAGTCTCACTTCTGGATATCCATATCTGAGTAGAAGAGTCATGGCACAAATTTCCAAATTCCCACTTGACCAATTCCTTCCCACCCAGTCATGATACGTGGAAATCAATGTTGGTGTGAGTCCTAGACTCTTCTTAAGCCATCCCCACAGCAGTTTTGACAACTGGTTTTCCTTCTCAGATAAACACACAAATGTGAGCATATGTTTGTATGTATGTATATTCTGCTATATACATATGTGTGTATATATACATATATACATATACAGCAGTGTGTGTGTATGTATGTATATATATATATATATATATGTGCAGATATTTATGTTTAATCTATAGTTTTTATATAGAAATATCAAAATTCTATTCCACTGCTCATTTACTTAAATCCACTCTCTAGTGAAGGATATATTTCTCTCAGTTTTCTTGGCAGACACCCCGCAAAACATAACTTCAGTATTTCCTACATTATTTTAAAAGGCTAAAAATAAGAACAAATCTAGTCCCTTTTATTCTCTTCCTATATCAATAATTTCATGACTTATTTAACCCTGAAGATCCACTAGACTTGTTACTAAATTCAATTTCTTAAAGATGCAAAAGCAACACAAGAAAAGCACTTCAGGGGAATTCCTATGGTTTCTGGTGGTTAGAATCACTTGGTTTCTTTGTCTACTTCATCCTGGGGTTGCTCAAGAAGCTAAAATGTTTCCTATGACACAAGAGCCAAGTTCTATAATGTCTCTTTTCACAGCAGAGTTGACTAAAAGCTTCCGTTTTCCCACATGGAGTGTTCAAGGCAGTAACTTTGCATAGTAAGGAAAGTTGCCATAATGTCATTCTCAGGAAAGTCAAACACACACACTGATGAAGCTGTTGACAGAAATATAAGTGAATTATGGCTTGGCAAAGCATGAGGCCATTAAAGGAAAAATGTCCTCCAAGTCATCCCTAGAGATCAGCAGACTTTATACTTGACAGCTTTTCTTTCCTTAATGGAGTTTCAATGGGAATTATAGTGGCAGAGTTTGCATTAGATGATTCTTTATTTAACGTGTTGAGATATGGCTCCCCATTGGAGTGAGTTCTGGAGACAGGCAAGGAATAAAGACCATGGAGGCTTGCCTAGAAATGGGAATAAAATTCCACTTAAAAATTACAATTGTTGTAAGCAATTATTTAGGGAGAAATACTTCCCTAAATGAGTGATAGATTGGATGGTGCAGTGGTGGTCTCTCATTCTAAATCTTCTGAGTTTTTTATGCCCTTACAATAGACTATGTTAAATCTCTAAACAGAGTTCTAGGGATTTTCTGAACCTAATATTGACTCAATTCAATTTGTTTTCATCATTGGACAAGTTGTTGTTTGCTTTAGATCCAAGACACTTATCTATAGAATCTAAATAATAGCACTGGCTTCAAAGGGATGAGAATTTCAAAAGGCTAAATAATAAAAGGAAACAAAATAAAAACATTTATTGTGTACCTTGTTTTGGCCATATGCTGTATTAAAGGTTCTATTTCACGGTTAATCCTTTCAAGACCGTAAGTGGTCGCTGGTAGTCTTTCTTTCTTGGCACCAGAAGCAAACTATCTTTAAAAAAAAGTTATGAGACGAGACGATGAAACAATCTTCTATTTTGTGTCCTAGAGTGAATGTGGTGGGAACTTCTTATACTGGTCTAGCTTTATTCAGGAATGCATAACTGAGTTTATTCCAATACCTTTCTTTTCAGTAAGATAGCTCAAAAAAATCTTTGTAGTCCTGGCTGAATTTATCAATCAAACAAAAAGAGAAAATGGTATTTAAGTAGTAACATTGATTGAGCATATATAAAATCTTTAGGTGTGTTAGGTGAGCTGGTTGATTGATTATTCTGCCATGAGCTCCATGTCTATCGTGATGCCTTAGGTGTCCAGTATCATGTACAATACACAGGTAAGTTGTATAGAACGTCGTCATTTTTTTACTTTTTATTTTTTATTAACATACAATGTATTATTAGCCCCAGGGGTACTGGTCTGTGAATCTCCAGGTTTACATGCTCACAGCACTCACCACAGCACATATCCTCCCCAATGTCCATAATCCAACTATGGTCTCCCTCCCCCCCCAACAACTCTCAGCATCGTCATCTTTTTATAGCTATAAGTTTTTAAGGAGTAGGCATGGTGTCCTGGATAGAAGATATTAAACCAGTTTGACTGAATTGACATGGATGAGACCCCTATTAGAAATAAAGAAAAAATAAAATCAATTTCTCTGGAATATTAAATTTGAACATTTGGGAGAATTTAGAGAGATTCAATATTGATGTGGAAAATTAATTAAAATGTAAATTAGGGCATTTGGTTGTTAAGGGACTAGAGTTCCCATCCTGGTTCTCTCCCTACCTGGCTTTGTGCCACTGGGCACTTGCTGGGTCTCAGGATTACCTCTAAAATGGAATTGTTGAAGACGTCTTTTAAATCTTCAGTTACCCTTTTTTCTCTAAATTTCAATCTTTTTTAATGCTCAAAAAATGTACTAAATTGAACTTTTGACTATGTGTACATTTCTGCTGTTTATTTGACCCAATTCTTCAACAAAAGTTAATTATGGAGAAAGTGATTCCATTACAGAGATCACTGGGGAGGTAGAAAAGACAACTGGAGTAAATTTAACTTATTAACATAATTAGTACATAGGCATTCTTGGCCATTTGTGAGTTGCCTTATTCCTTCTTCTGAGTATCTGCCATATTTAATATATGCACAAATTACATGGCATTTAACAAATACATTGAACTGTCCTATTTTGTGCCCATGGATCCTATAATTTTCACTGCTTACATAAATTCTTTAGTGTACTGGATTCTAATGTGACTATACTTGTTATTCATAATTTTGTGGATAACATGTAATGAAATAAAGTCTGCTGAATAAATGTTAAGTATTTCCTCATTTTTATTGATAAATGTCTTTAAATGTATGTATTAATTCAAATAAATACATTCCCTTACAACTAAATATCTATGAAAAAATGAAAGTTGGAATTGGTAAGATCAGCAAATACAAGAACAGCTCTTTCTATATGCCATGCATAATTGTTATTTGTGTAAGTGCTTAACACATATAATCTCATGATTTCTACCATAATTGTCTGAGGTCAGTGCCATGCTGAACCTAATTTCTTAGAGAGATTCAGCAAAGTTCACACAGATGGTAAGTGTCAGGGTTGTAATTCAAACCAAAGCAGTCTGAAACCAGAGCTCACTGTGTGATCCTGAATATGAGATACATTTTTGTCTCTCTAAGTTAACCATTGAAAATTAGAAGAAATGATTTTTTTTATAATAAAACTCTTTCTAGACAGAGTTGGCAAATTACAGTCCATGAGACAATTTCAGCCCTCCACCATTTTTTTGAAATAGTTTTATTGGAATACAGCCATACTCATTTAAGTCTTATCAGTAGCTGACTTTGCATTACAATGGCAGACCTGAGCTGTCGCCACCAAAGAGTATATGGCCCTCCAAAGCCTGAAATACTTACTACCTGATCCTTTGCAGAAAAGGTTTACAGAGCCCTGATCTAGAAGAATCCTACTCAAGGTTCTTCTTCTTGAATAATCAACCTTCTTCTAGTCATTCCATAATAAGAAGATGTCACAAATGAGGTGTATCCAAATTCATTCTATCTATCCCAAAATTCAAAACATATGTACAAGTTTGCCATTTTTCTTGCCTTGTTTTTACTCTCCAAACCATTTTATTATCTATTTCCTTTTTTCTCATTTAAAAAAATAAATAAATATTTACTTCGTTTTACTTCTGCACCTATAATTAATATTACAGTCTCCATTTTGACTTTTATGTTTATTAAAATACATTATATATCTTATGTTTATTAACGTGTATCAATTCATAAGTGACTTTCCTCGTATCCTTTTGTGCTGATCCTGGATCGATTTGCTCCCAAATCCAGTCCCCCAGTTCCTCCTTTGCTCCTATTACAGGGCATCTGATCCCTACAAGATGTATTTTACAGATTCCTCAAACAGTGGGCATCCAGAAGGTGTCAGCCAACGAAGAGCTCCTGGGAGATGGGGAAGTAGGGAGAAACCAGGGTACTTCACCCCCTCCCAGCAACAACTCCATAGTGTATCATGGTTCCAGCTTGCTCATTGGTAACAAGGATGGAGTGAATGGGACGACAGCACATTAGTTCCAATAACACTTTCTCTTCCCTCTTTAGATGGTCCAGGCTTCCTCCCATGGCTAATTTCTAGACTGCTTCTCCACCCCATTTGTCTTTATCACCATCACATTTCTTGTGTGACCATTCCCCTGTGTTTAAGTCCTTTGGGTATAAGTTCTTGACGTGATTTCTTTCTTTTTCTTTTCCTTTTTTTAATTTTTTTGACATTTACAATTATATTTAGTATGATCTTTAGAAAGAGACTGCATTCTTGAGATTTTGTCAATTATCACACATGATTTTACCAAAAAAAGGACTGCAACAGTTCATTATTCAAGTCCTTCACATGTGACATACGTTTCAAAAAATATACTACTGCTGGAGCAATATGGTAAAATGGGTTTTCGAGGAACAACAACAAAAAGAGGACCTTCTCCTTGCTTTGAACTCTGTTTATGTACAACATGAATAGAAGGTTGCCAAATTCCAAAGAAAAGTTTAAACTTAACCTCACATTTTAGGTATGATGCATTTCAATTTAACAGAAAATATTTCAAAATTTTAGTCTTAAGATGTGAATGATCACTGGAAACTCTCAAGGGAAATACAGTGTATGGTAATTTTTTAGGTCTCTCTTTGCCATTTCCTCAGGCTTAAGTTAAATGCTCAATGAGAATTCGGCACAAAGACAATATGAATACCTCCCTTAAGATTCCTGCCTTTCCCCAGGATAGAAACCAAGCATGGTTTGTGATGTGATACTGAAGTAAAAACAAACGGTAGTCAATAGACATTTCCAGGTTTAGGGCTCAGAGTACATTGGTCTAAAAAAGCTTTAATATTTATATTATATTTTATGAGTGATACAGTTTTATTCATTCTGTATAAAATGTGATTTTTTGTATTTATTTTAATTTCAAAAAATTTGAGATAAAATACATTTCAGGACAGGGGCACCTAAGTGTCTAAGTCAGTTAAGCAGCATCTGACTCTTGATTTCACCTCAGGTCTTGATCTCAGGTTCAAGCCCTGCTTTGGGCTCCATGCTTGCCATGGAGCCTACTAAAAAAAAGAAAGAAAGAAAGAAATGAACACATTACAGGACATGGAAGCCTCCCTTAAGGAATACTCACATGATTATATGACACCTTTCTACTATTACGAATAGAAACGAGTGTTAGGAAATACTTCTTAATTTCTCTTCATATTGTTTTAAGGCTAATTTTAACTTAAAAACGTATTTGGATGAGCTATGAAGCACTCCCTCCTTTACTCCTCCAATCCATGCTACTCTTTCTTATCCCCACCATGACTGCACAACAAGAGGAATACCTGGTCAGAGGTGAAGAGAGAAAGACAGACATGTAGATAAGGGAACAAGTTTCAAACATGGCTACAGAGCATTCTGGTGGCTTCTGCTCTTGAAGACCTGTAGGATGGGCCACTGGCTGGGTGGGAAGCCCTTGTATGCAGAGCAAGTACCGGGTTGTCATAGGTGATACTCCAGGGATTCTATTAGAATCAGCTGTGTGTTGTCAATTACAGACAACTAACTCCTAGAGCTACTGAAGCCTACAAACAAGAGATAGCTTGTGAGTGTTCAGGACTGAAGAGAACATATACTGATTCCTCAGGAGTGAAAGCCAGTATTTAAAAGACATATTTTTATTTTACTGACTTTTTTCAGTTGTGATAGAAACATTCTATTTTAGACTGATTGTTCATGGAAGTGTGCCTGCCAGGACACACTCTTAGAGCTGTAACTGTGAAAACCAAAAGCCAGAAAATTACAAGAAGAACATTGTAATTTGTGATGTCTCCCTCCTTGGATGTGGAATCCAAGAAAATTTTGCTACAACCTAGACACCCCCTTCCACCATCCCCCACCCCCCGTGTTGGACAGACTGGGAGTATCTGATTAGCTGGGGGAATTAGAACTGAGGATACCAATGGCAGAGATGGACTGAAGAACTGAGGGCTTTCTCTTGCTGGAAAGAGAAATCATACAGAACTTCCTTTTGGAATTACATAGGCCCTTTGAGTCCTTAATCATTCATAAATGGGAACCCCCTAGAACATGATACCAGCTTCTTGTCAAGCAAACAGATAAGGATATAGAGTTCATTCTAGCTGAGTGTGAAAATAAACTGGGCCATAATTAGTACCCTAGCTACTACAGAATATTTATACCTGTTAATGTTAGTCAGCCTCGATAGTCATTAGTAAGCTTTGTCCAGCTTTCACCAGAACAGTAGATTAAAACCTTTGTTACCTTTAATATCACTTGTGTTTTCAAACTGTATACCTACTGGGAAGATACAGTGAATTTGAATTCCCACCCAAGAGGCTCTTTCCAAGTTAACCTTATTTTCTTCTCTCTATTAAGTACCTCCGTTTTTGTTTTTTTTTTTACCACACCATTTACAAAATGCATAATTGTTTACAGTTTCTGACTAAACTGTCACATTCTATCACAGAAATATCATTTGCTCTCTTTGTGGCTGTAAGTTATACTTCAATTTGACTTGATTCTTTCCAATCTGATCAGTGTGTTACCAGCGGTCTAACTGGCTTGGTTATTAGTTCTTCTTCACAGAACCAGCAGAGGCAAAAGGCAGAAGAGTGTGTAAACCATCAAATTCTTGTTGTTGTTACAGTTGTCATTTGTTTTACTTTTCTGCTGAGTCTCACTTAGATTTTTCATTTTTAAATTATGTAAATAATTTTATTTATATAAATATAATAATTATATAAATATAATAAATTATAGTGAATAAGGAAAATACTTGGAACCCATTCAGAAAACAATTCTATTCTTTATCTTTAATTGTCAATTCAAACTTGGCAAATTCATGGGACTCCTGGGTGGCTCAGTCAGTTAAGCATCTCCTTCGTCTCAGGTCATGGTCTCAGGGTCCTGGGATTAAGTCCCACATCAGGATCCTTGCTCAACAGGAGCCTGCTTCTCCCTCTGCCTGCTGCTCCCCCTACTTGTGCTCTCCCTCTCTAATAAATAACATCTTTAAAATAAATTAATTAATAAATTAATAAATTAATAAAATTTGGTGGATTCTTTCTGTAAGTCTGAAAGAAATCTCAGATTCCACACAATTTTTTAACAACTTTATTCAGGAATAATTGAAATACAGCAAATTGCATGTATTTAAGGTATATAATTTGATTAGTTGTGATACCTGAAAGTATAAACATGTACTTTCACACCCATTATCACAGTCAAGATAGTGAATCACTTCTGAAGTTTCATTGTGCTCATTTTAATCTCTCCTATCTTCCCTTTCTACTCTCTACTTTCATCTCCAAGCAAGTGCTGATCTACTTTTGTCACCATACATTACTTTGGATTTTCTAAAATATTGTATAAGTGAAATCATATAGCATGTAATCTTTTATTACTTTAATTCAGCATAATTATTTTGACATTACCAATGTTATGGTATGTATTGATAGTTCATTCTTTTTTATTGCTGATTAGTATTCCACTGAATGGATATACCACTATTTACAAATCTAATCACTCATTGATGGAAATTTCTATTGTTTCCAGTTTTTGTTATTATGAGTAAAGGTACTGTGAACATTCATGTACAAGACTTTGTATGCACATGACTTTTGTAAGTTATGTTATATATAAGAAATCTTTGCTAGACAAAGATTTCTTGTATATAAAATTAAAAGCACAATCTTTAAAAGAATGAATTAAAAACTGTTCTTTGAAAAACACTGTTAAGAGAATGTTAAGCTAAGGGTGAAGAGAAAATATTTGCAAAGTATAAATGTGTTGAAAAACTTATATACAAAATATTTACTTTTAAATATCAAACCTCACAAATAAGCAAACATTCATATTAAAAATTGGGAGTGATTTAAACAGATACCACCAAAGATGATATATAGATGGCAAATAAATGCATGAAAAGACACTCACCAAAATTCATTACTAGGGAATTCAAATTAAAAACATAAAGAGATTCCACTACACATTTATTAGAATGACCAAAATTAAGAAGACTGAACACACCAGTTATTGCAGAGATCACAGAACAACAGAGACTTTAATACATTGCTGGAAAATTCAACATGGTTTTAATGACTTGGGAAAGCAGTTTCGCAGTTTCTTAAAATATTAAACATACCTCCCAAATGGTACCATAATCCCACTCCTGATATTTACTCTTAAGCAATGAAAGTATATCCAGTTGTGCCTAGGTGGCTCAGTCGATTAAGCATCTGCCTTTGGCTCAAATCATGATCTCCGAGTCCTGGGATCAAGCCCTGCATTGGGCTCCCAGCTCAGTGGGTGTCTGCTCTAGTGCCTGGCCCCAGCGGAGGAGAACAGATTAGAAGTTTATATGATAATATAAGTTTATATGATATTTCAGGAGATTTGGTTTCTCTGGAAGTGTTAAATGTTCAAAACTGACTTTTTATTTTTCCTTTTAAGGGTCTCTGTGGGTTATCTCAAGACATACTTTTCATATTGCTTCCAGTTGCTGAAATGTCTCACTGCAGATCCCTGACATGGGTGCTGCACTTTTTTGCAGGAGACTTGTGAATCCCAACAGTTTGGGGAACCCAGGTAAGATGCCACTGTAGGCAGGCTTCTCTGGCAGGATATTAGCTGACTGCAGACCATCTCCCTCTGTGCATGGCCCATGTCTCATCCACAAAGAGTGCTTTTACATGATTTGGTGTATGTGACTCTGGGAGTCTAGGTTATGGCCAAATGACTACCTTTCCTCAGAACTAACCTCAGTCTCTCAAAGGAATAGCTCAAACATAAGTTAACTGTAGCCCTTGAACTCCAGGAAAAATTTCAAGTTCTCTCCAAGGGCTTGAGATGAAAATAATGTACAACCAATCTTTCCTCCATGGGGATTGAGACCAGGACTCTCAACGGCCTTCTCAAATTCACTATACCGGAGTATGAAGAAATACTTTTTTCTACTTTCCAGTTATAGCCTCGGCAACTTCAACTTTTAAGCCTTAAAAGTTCAAGAGGAGTTATGCATCACAAAACTAATTATTGGACATGTCTTTTCAGCTCTACTTCATAGGTTCACATCTTACTTGGAATACAGTAGTGCTTGCTGTTTTTTTCCCCCTTATAATAAAACAGAAATTCTCTTTTCTTATAGATGAGAAATGGAGATTCTATCCTAAAAGAAAACTAGGGATACAGCTCTAAACAGAATTTACTTCCACAGATCTGGAACTGACCTTATTCTAAAGCAGTGGGGGAACATTTCTTTAAGAAGAAAGCAAAAAAAAAAGCAAGTAATTAATAACCTCAAAATATCTGAGAAAATCAAATATCATAGACCATACATGAAAAACTCAATAACATAATGTACAAACATAAAACAGATTCTCAAACAATTTGAAAAGCACTTTTAAAAAATAATCTAATATCTTCAGAGAAACTGGAGTAAATTAATCTATGATAAATAACAAGAATGTACATCTATTAAAGAAAAATCAAATAGAAAGGGGAAAGGCAGTTATTAAACCATTTAATTAAATATGTTAATAAATAATAGTTTAGATACAAATAAAGAACAAATTAGTGAGTAAAAGATAACAAAGAGTGATTTTCCCAGATTATAGATTAGAAGGATAGATAGGAAAAGTGAATAAATAGGTAAAAGGTGAATAGAACAAAATAAATATATTTGATACCCATATAGAAAAAATAAGGAGTAATTAGAAACAATGGATGAGACAAATGGATGAAAAGTAAAAAAAATAAAAATATTAAAATTAAAAATTTTTAATAGATTTCAGAGCAAAGAATATTACCAGGAATAAAGGGTACCATTTTATAATAACAAAATGATCAATTCATCAAATGGAGATAATAATCTTACATGTTTCTTTACCTAATAACAGTATTTTGAAATACATTAAACAAAAATGGATAGATCTGCAAAGAAAAAAAGAAATTCATGACTAGTTGGAAATATTAGCACCCACACAATAAATTATTTTAAAAAATACAAAATTCAGGAATCAAAGAGAAAACATGAAATGCATTATCAACAAATCTAATCCAACTGACATTTACAGATCTTTCACCTAATCATAGCAGAATGAAGTTCTTTTCAAATAAACATGGAAAATTTGACAAAATAGACCATATTCTGGCCCATAAAACAATAATCAATAAATTTACAAGTACATTCTCCCGTAAAAATAGAATGTTAAAATAAAAAACAGAAGGAATTTGGGGTGGCTGGGTGGCTGGGTGGCTGAGTCAAGTGTCTGCCTTTGGCTCAGGTCATGATCTTGGGGTTCAAGTCAGTCTCCCTCTCCCTCTGTTCCTTCTCCCCTACTGTGTGTGCACTCTCTCTTTCTCTTTCAAATAAATAAAATCTTAAAAAAAAAAAGAAAGAAAGAACTCTGGATAGTCCTCAAATATTTTGAAACTAAGTAACATGCTTTTAAACAATTCATGAATCAAAGGAGAGAGAAAGAGAAATTAAAAAGAATTTTAAAATGGATGAAAATGAATACACAGTGTATAAAAATTCATGGAATCCAATTAAAGCAGTACTTAGAGGAAAATTTTTAGCACTAAAGACTTATCAGAAAAAAAGAAAGTCTCAGATCAATGACCTCAACTTCTTCCTTAAGAAACGTAAGAGTGATTGAAACCCAAGTATCCAAAAAATAAAATAAAAAATGTATTAGTGTGGAAAACGATTATATTTGTAACCCTCAAATAAGTACTCAGAGCACTTTCTTAGTTATTTCTGGACATGCTCAAAGCAGCAGACAAGTGAGCTGGTTGATGTGCGTGTGTCCAGCTGAGATGGAACGAGGCCACGCTACTTTTTTGTTACAACTCTTATACGGCAAACAAGGATTCTTTTCACCATTATTGAGTGCCACATTTTTCACAGTTCCACACTCTTTGTTGGTGATTTTATTGCTTAAAATAGTCTCCAAGCATAGCCTGAAGTGTTATCTAGTATTCCTTTGTGCAAGAAGGCTGTGATGAGTTTTACCACCAAAAAAAAAAAAAAGAAAGAAAGAAAGAAAGAAAAAGAAGTGTTTTAGACAAGCTTTTTTCAGGCATTAGTTATAGTGTTGTTGACCATGAGTTAGATGTTCTTAAATCATAAATATTCATATTCATATATATATATATATATAATATAAAGTGTATTTAAACAGAAACACATATAAAACAAGGAAATTCATAAGGACCTAAAGTAGCCAAAAATATAATTGAAAAAGGATAAGTTTGGAACACCAATACCTTGCTCCAAGATTTTTCATAAAGCTGATGTATTTAAGACATGTAGTATTGGTATAAATGATTTGTTGAAAAAAATATTGGAATAAGATAGAAAGTGTCCAGAAGTAGACTATATATACATGGTCAGTTAATTTTTGAAAGGGGGCAAAAGGCAATTTACTAAAAAAAAAAAAAATAATAATAATAATAATCTTTTCAACAAATGGTACTGAAACATTGGATATCCATACGCAAAAAAAAAAAAGTTTAATTTGAATTCATAATTTGAATCATATACAAAACTAACTTAAAATGAATTATATGCAAATGTGAAACCTAAAAATTATAAAATTTCTAGAAGAAAACTAAAGAGAAAATCTTTGTTTCCTTGGATTAGGCAAAAATTTCTTAGCTATTTATTCAAAACTAATAGTTGAAACACTATACATCAATAAAATTAAATAATAAAAAAATTGTAAAATCCTTAGCAAAATGCCAAAGGCATAATCCTTGAAAGAAAGCAATAATAAATTTGATTTTATCAAATTCCGAACCCCTGCTCTTTGAAAGACACTGTGAAGATAATTACAAGTCAAGACTGGGAGAAAATATTTCAAGTCACATACTGGAAAAGGGCTTGTATCCAGAATACATGAAGAACTCTCAAAAGTCAATAAAAAGAAAACAAACATTTAAAAATGGGCAAAAGATTTGGTCAGACACTTCACAAATGAAGATATACAAATGACAAATAGGAATATGGAAAAAATGCTTAACATCATTAGTCTCTAGGCCTTAAGGAAAATGCAAATTGGCATATTAGACTGGCTAAAAAGAAGTTCTTTAAATTGACTCTACCAAGTATTGATAAAGATGTAAAGCAACGGAAACTTTCATACATCATGGGTGGAAATGTAAATGGTAGAATCTCTTTTGAAAATTCTTTGGAAGTTTCTGAAAAAATTAACTATGCACCTACTTTACGACCCAGCCATCTGACTTCCAAATGCTTGCTGGAAAGAATTTAAAGTTTCAGTCTACACGAAGACTTGTATATGGATATCCATAGCAATTTCATTTGCCATAGACGTCAACTAGTGAATGCATACACAAATTGTGATTTATCCATACATCAAAATTCTACTCATCAACAAAAAGAAATGAAGTATAAATACATACAACAGCATAGATGTTAATCTCAAAATCATTATGCTAACGTGGAGGGAAAAATAGAGTATATATTATTTCATTTACATAAATTTCTAAAAACTGAAGATGATCGTAACAGAAAGTCGCTCAGTGGGTGCCTGGAAGTAGGGGACGTGGGGTAAGTTTCTTGAAACTAAAGTCAACATAAAGAAAATATTTGTCATTCCCAAAATGTCCTTCTGTCCTTTGAAGATTCCTTCCCTTCTCCCCTCATACACTGCTCCCTCTACCTACATACAATTACAAATCGCCGCTTGTTGCACATCAGTAAAACTGCTCAAAATATCTTTAGGGCATATTACAGAAACGACTAAAAGCCACTCATTCCTGGGCTTGGCAACCTGCAGCCTGTATTTCAGAAACAGCCCTTTGGGTGTTAGATGGGCCCACCTGAGCTGACCGTGACTTGATTCATAGCTCCAGGAACACGGTGATGCCCTTTTCCTGCACTCACTACTGAAAGCTCAGCACGTCCAAGTTGTTGAGCAAAACCACCCGCAGGGAGTAAAAGTGCCAGTTGGAAGCAGCCGCTCCACACGCAGCCCAGCAGGGCTCAGCTCCCTCGCCCTTCTCGTCCAGGATCCCGTGGCTCCCTGCCATTGGATCTGTGACTGAGTCTCCACTTCCAAAGTGTGTAACACCGTGCAAAACACCTTGGTACTCAGAACTTCATTTTGCTTACCTGTAGAGTGGTGAATATCATATCTACCACATGAGGGTTGTTCAATAAGGATGTAGTGAGCAGCAGGCCAGAAGCAATTTTTCACAAAAAGCATCATTCATCTATCATTACGGTTAGAGCAATAACAAGATGCTGTGGTGCAAAAGAGGCTGCTGGGGCTTGGGTTGTAGGACGTCCTTTACGTGTCAGAGAATGGTCCTAAAACCTGCATGCACTCATATTGTTTCCATTTTTGACAAAATAATTAAATACCTTTAAAAAAAATTAGGTCACAGGGCACCTGGGTGGCTCAGTAGGTTAAAGCCTCTGCCTTCGGCTCAGGTCATGATCCCAGGGTCCTGGGATCGAGCCCCACATCAGGTTCTCTGCTCAGCAGGGAGCCTGCTTCCCCTCCTCTCTCTCTGCCTGCCTCTCTTGTCTATGTGTGATCTCTGTCTGTCAAATAAATAAATAATTTTTTTTTTTTAAATTAGGTCACTTTTACCTGGGAGAGGTCCACAAGTAGTAAGGCATGTAGTGATAGGTTAACTTCAGAGCCATCTTAAGCACATCCAGCAAAATAGACACAAGGAAGAAACGGTTACTACGCTATGGGGAAGAAAGTGTTCTTGAACAAAATGTCTCTTGCTCTGTTACTGAGATGTGGAGTCTCACTAATTAGAATGAATTAGCACTAGTAGTGCTCCCGTGAAATGGATTGAAGACTGGCTGACACTTTAATCAACACAGAGTAATGATAGATGACAGTGCGCTGAGTTGGGGTGATGTGATTAATAGAATCTATAGAAGTCCAGTTGGCCTCTTACTTGGCTTAATATTTTCCTGAATGAATTCAAGAAGCCAATATTTTAAAGCACATCAATTTAAATGAATAGGAAATAGTGGTGGTGACATATGTTTTAAACCCTCGAGAAGTCAAGCTGAAGATAATATTGCTTCCTTTGGCTCTTACTGAACTAACTTGTTTACAAAGGGTTTTTCATATTCTTTTGTTTATCCTTCCTATTGACATAATGACTTAGGCAAAGCTGGTATTAACCCCACTACATAGTAGAAAAAACAAAATTCAGAAAGCTTGGGTCACTTGTCCATAGTCAAATAGCTAGTGTGTTTCAAAGGTGGGTCTATGTTTTAGAACTCTGCTGTGGGGTGCCTGGGTGACTCAGTTGGTAAAGCATCTGCCTTTGGCTCACGTCATGATCCCAGGATCCTGGGATTGAGTCCCACATCAGGCTCCCTGCTCAGCAGGGAGTCTGCTTCTCTCTCTCTTTCTCTCAAATAAATAAATTAAATATTAAAAAAATAAATAAATAAAACCTAAAAAAAAAAAAGAAGAAGAAGAAGAAGAAGAACTCTGCTGTACTTTTATCAGCTTGGCACTTAGTACCTATTCTAAAAATAATATTCTGATTTTGTTTGGGAAAAACCACCACTCCTCCTCCCTTCAGGCATATACATTTAATGTGGCTAACACAACTGATAAGTTGTGTTTTGGAACTCCTACTAGATTTGTCAAGGAAAAAGAGGAAATCTCTTTTTTATTTCCTTTCCTATATAAGTTGCTTAGTGGAAACAGGAGTATCGAAAGTATGTCATATGGAAAATGTCTGCCTACCAACTCAAAATTAAAGAAGAGCAATGCCAACAAAAAGAGGGGGTAGAGGAGGAAATGAGGGATTGGGCGAGAGAAAGGAGATCATTTGGGGTCATTGTTTGACTCTTGATTGTAGTGTCTAGCTGTGCCCAAAACCAGACCTACTCTTAAAATTTAAGTTACATAAACCAATAAATTCCTTCTCTTTTTGTTTCATCTAGCCTATTTTTTTTTTCTTTCTGTCACTTTTACCTGACAAATAAGACAAGAATTCAGATCTTGGGAGCCATATTTCGGTGTTCCTCACTACACTAGAATTCCTCTCTTGGAAAAAAGTAAATAAAACAAAATTATGATAGCTCATATTTATTAAGTACTTTGTATATGCCAACTACTCTTCTAACTACATATATGAGCTCTTTTAACCCTTACAACAGCCCTATGACTTAAAATGTAGAATTATCTGGTGAATAAGCAACACACAGAACAATTAAATACATATATATATATACCAAATAAATGGAGGAGCCGGGATTTGAACCCACTCAGTCTGGCCACAGAGCCAGTGCCTTTTATTGTGAGGCTATACTCACTAATTTTTTTATTAAAACCTGGATCATTCTCTAATCAATATGAGACCAGTAGTTGAGTAAATATTAGTTTCTAGTAAGCGGTGAGTAACAAACACGAAAGAAGGAGGAGCAGCCTTAGCCCACGCTCTGGGTCTACCCAAATTAGGGCAAAATCCAATTGAGATGAAAAGTCCCTCCTCACCTGATTTGCTTTTTCTCTGCATATTCCTAGTTATCACTGAGAAATGAGCCATGGGAGCCTTGATAAAGCTGGCACTCCAGTAGGAACAAGTACATCGTATTATATGTTTTAAAGAATCCATGTTTTCCTGAGGCCTCAACTTGCCCACAAATAGGCTGTGAATACCCTGTGCAGGAAACCAACCCAGTGGGTTAAGGCTGGTCTCTGCTACAAGTTCCACTTTGGTCCTTCCCCTGACTGTGATCCAGTGACACTGAAATGCACCAGTGAAATCCCCTCATACCTTTCACTTGAGCATTCCGCCATCTGCCCAGTGGAAACACTTCCCCACAGTCCCTCTCCTGCTCTCAGTTCCCCACCCCTGCTTGGTTGAGCCCACTCCCTTGGAGGTGCTCCTATGTGCTATGGTGTGCTATGCTTCCTTCTTCTAGGACCTGTGAGTATGATAAATTTATCTCACTCTCAAATGCCATGCTGTAGTGTTTCTCCATGTCCATACTAGACTGATCATCAAAATCCCCAATTTAAAATAATAGAATTGTTCCTTACAACGCATATGCACATCTTAAGATTTTTTTCTGCATTCTACCCCTGGGTTCCTTTTCACAGTCTGCCAGGTCATGCCTAGGTTCACTTAGTGAATCTAGAGTCAGAGGATAATGACCTCAACTAATTACTCTGAAATAGAATTTTACATATTATTGAATGTGTTCCCACAAATGTTGTTTCATTTGATCCCCCAACAGATCCTTGAGACGGGCCAGGCAATAAAATCCTTATCTGTGAAGATGAGAAATCTGAGACTCAGGATAGGTCTTGTTCAGGGTCATCCCACTGTTGGGTAAGGAGAGAACCAGCTTCCCTTCCACTACACCATCTTACTTTTTAGAAAAGATTTAATTAATTTATTTGAGAGAGAGAGAGAGCAGAGTAAGAGAAGGAGAACAAGCAGGGGAGGAGGGGAAGAAGGGAGGAAGGGTAGAAATAGGGGAAGAACCAGACTCCCCACTGAGCAGGGAGCCTGACATTGGCTCTATCCCAGGACCCCAGGATCATGACCTGAGCCTAAGGTAGATGCTTAACCAATTGAGACCCAATACCATCCCACCTTTTATTATTTTCTTGGGTGAATTATGCTTGCTTTTAAGTCTCATTTATAAACTATGACCCATTTCTATCTCAGATATGTCCAACCTCAAGCTCACAGTCTTCATCTCTAAACCATTCTCTGATGTCACTGGATGTCTTTATTTGCCCTTTAGATATTTCTACTCAGGTTTAGTGGCATTCTTTGTTGCCATCCACCTCTAGTTTCTATATACTTCCCTGTAGATGGACTTTAGAATTTCAAGCCATGATCCACATTGACAATCTTTAATTGAATATGACCAACACCAGTCTTCTTCCTGATACTCCCTCATGCAGACTGCTTTCCTCCTTCCCCAAAACCTTCAGTCACTCACTCCCATCCTCCCCAAACCTCTCACCTTGAACCTTCAGAATAGTAAACTGGTCATAGATGGTAAGGACTCCTTGTCCACCATTTTTAGCAACTTATGGCATTCTTTTCAATCTATCATTAAAAAAAAAATCAGAACATACACATGTATTACCAATGTGCTTCATACATAGAATAAGAAGAGACCTATATATCCAGGCCTCACCAAAATCTACTGATGAGAAAGGTCATCAAGATGACATGGCCACTGGTTGACCTGTGAGCTAGACCCCTACAATCAAAAGCTCCTCACCCCTTCCCTGACCTTGGAATGCAGATTCTCCTTGCCTTCTTTACTTCCAGAAACTGTCTCAAGGACACAACCTTGAGATAATAATATGGTGTGGAACCATCTGAATGATATCTTTATTGAACTCAGTTAAGGCCTCCATATAAATTTTTAAGACTTGGCAGGCAGATGCAAAGATCTACTTGTCTTGCAGCTGCCCAAAGCAAGTGTCATGTGTATGTTCCTTTGCTTATTAAACCTGCCACCTACTAATCTGAAATGGCCTGCCTTTTTCTTTGGTCTCTCCCTGCCTTCCATGTATGGAGGGCAACTTCAGATTACATCTGGGAAGCTCCCAAAGAAGTTGGGAAGCTCCCAAGGAGGGTTGCAAACCAACATGTACTCTGGTCCCAGATTCAGCATTAAACATTTTTCACCCCCCAAGAGTGTATACTCATGAGGTATTCTATAACCTTAAAGCTTACAGTACCATAGAATTAAGAGGAATCTTATGGATGAGGAAACTGAGCTCTAGAAAGATAAGGAGGACCTCTACCACTCAGGACAGGCTAATTATTACAACCTACAACACCAAAATTATAATGGCTTAGCACAATGCTACTCCACCTCTCACTTAAATCATAGACCAATTTAGGATGGCAGATCATACATTAGGGGCCCAGGATCTTTTATCTGAGTCTTTGGATTCCTCTTTTTTTAAACTAGTGGCTGGAGAAAGGAAAGTACATGAAACAGGAGGTTTTTTAATGGGCCTAGACTGGGAGTACCTCATGTCAGCTCACATTTCATTGACCAGAGCTCAGTTACATGGACACATCTAACAGCAAGGGAGACTGAGAAATATAATGAAGCTTTAAAAAAACAAAGATTTTATTTATTTATTTGACACAGAGAGAGAGATCACAAGTAGGCAGAGAGGCAGGCAGAGAAAGAGGGGGAAGCAGGCTCCCTGCTGAGCAGAAAGCCTGATGCAGGGCTCGATCCCAGGACCCTGAGACGAAGGCAGAAGCTTAACCCTCTGAGACACCCAGGCACCCAAAGCTTTTTTTTTTTTTAATTGCAGCCATCATGTGGTTTATAGGTTACCTTAAATATTTTATTTTTAAAAAAGACCATTTAGAAATTTGTAATAAAGAAATCAAGTCACATAGTATTAGAAGAACCTAAACAGAGACACATGTCTATTGCTTTATAGTTCAATATTTTTACCCCTTCTATTCAATCACCATTTCAACATAATCCTCCATCTCTGAAACGGTTCAAGCCATTCCATGTAAGCCTCTTCATCTCTCCATCTTGGTTACCAATTTTGTCTCTTAAAAGTGTCCTGTTATATAAAGTTCTCCACAGTCTTCCAACTCTTCTTACTCACTATGGGACTGCATTGCAGTACTGATTCAGTTTTTCTCTCTACTCACGTGCCCCAGCTGAGAGTAGACCCCAAGGTATTTGAAACACTGACTGAAATAAAGCTACAGTACGAAAGTTGCAAACAGTTCTCTAGTTCTCAAGATTAAGGATTTTAATTCCTCTTTGATGCAGCTAATTCTCCCCCAAGGAAAATCACTTCAAGTAGGCTCTTCAATTATTCAAATATTAAGTCAGAAGTTAAACTGTGGTGCAGACATTAACTTAAATACCTATGTTTTACATGGACCATATGACTTTATATGTTACTATAAGACTTCCTTAGTTTTCTACGTGTAAATTTATTTATCATAGTAATTTTCTATTTATTTTCTATGGAACAATTATCACAAAATAATGACAACGCGAATTCATTACCATTCATCTCTATAGCTTACAAGTCTGACAAGAGTCTCACTGGGCTAAAATCAAGGTGCTGATCAGGTCATCTTCCTTTCTGGGGCTCTAGGGGTGTATCTGTTTCTTTTCATTTTCTGTCTTCTGAGGCCACCCGTATCCTCAGCTGTGGCCCCTTTCCTCCATCTGCAAACTCAACAACATCACACCTGTCTGGCCATTCTGTAGTCACACCTCCCTCTGATGCTCTTCTGCTTCCCTCTCGCACTTATAAGGATCTTCGTTATTATACTGAGCCCGGTGGATGATCCAGGGTAATAGCTCTATTTTCAGGTCAATTGATGAACAACTTTAATTCCCCTTTGCCATGTCATGTCATACACTTACTTGCAATTTAGGGATTAGAACATGGACATCTTGGGAACCATTATTCTGCCTACCAGTTATTGTGTTGGGAGAGGTACTGAAATGGAGAGATGGATTTCAACGATATATGAATGGAGACTTGTAAGGCACTGGCCCAAATTACTGTGTATACTTGTAAAAGTGAGATGCTCATGAAGATGGCAGTAAAATATTTGCATCTGTAAGAGAAGGGCCAGAGGGGAGAAGTGGAAATAACTGCTCTTATGAAAGCCTTTGTAAGTCTCCAAGCACAAGGAGTGTTGATCTAGCACAAGTTTGGAAATTTTAAAAACAAGTCTGGGAATCTGAGAAATAATTGAGCTCACTCTTCTGATGGATCTTGAGTATCTCAAGCCCATTGTTCAGAGGATAGAAGCTACAGCTAAAACTTGGTCTAAAAAAATTAATCCCACTTCAAAACATCCTCAGAGACTTCAAAGTATATACCTATATCTGTATATCTATCTCACTGTTTTAATTCCTCTATGAATTTAAATTTCCTTCTATCATTAAATGTGATCAGAGCAACCAAAAAATATTCATTTGACTTCTGCTGCTTTTGTCTCTGTGTTTCAAGATAGAATTTTGAAGTATTGTTTTGTTGTTCTTGTACATTCTGCTATCCCTTCGTTCATTTAGGCTTCAGCTGCTTGCTCTGTACATTCTCACTTAGTGGAAATGTTGTAGGAGTACCGAAAGCAGAAGTTATTGGAAAAACATCTCCCTTGTCAGCTGTTGTTTCCCAAAGCCAAACCCCCTGACAAAACTGAGGTATGTTTCCTGGAGAAATAGAGAAGAAATTTGACTTTAGAGGAGTCCATTTGAGAAATACATAAAAAGAAGATCTGGAAAAAGACCTTTCTGAAGACCAAAATAAGAGACAGATACCTGTGGTTGTCATTTGGGGCGAAGGCTTGTACACTGCTTCAGGTAAATATCTCAAGATGGGGCCAGACTTAGGAAGGGGTTATTACACATCCCCTTAGGAATTTTAGCCATGAGACCCCAGCCTCAAAAGACGCTCATGCTTCAGGTATGACCCAAAGCAGCAGAACCAACTGGGATTCCTGCATGTCTCTACAATGATTTGTGTCACTGATAACAGATAACAAGAAGGACACCTTCTTGTCTTTAGGACCTGGACAGATTCCGATGAAATCTCCAGTGCATTGCCCTTCTCTGGAGAAAGGTGGCAGCAACAATGATGATTTGGTGCGAACGAATTGTCTAGCCCCTTCCCAACCACCTCTTTCCAACAAAAGGAAACGGAATGCTCAAAAGTGAGCTAATTTTAAAAAGCAAGGGATGTGCTGTTTTATGCTAGGTTATTACCTGGCTTTAGTTCCCTTCTACTCTTTTCTCCATGATTTTATTGTTAGCAACAGGTTGTCTACAAACACTACCTCTGAATTATTACAATTATAGTACAGGCCCTACCTCTGCATCCACCCCCAGTAAAGGAATCAAAATAAATTGTTACTTTGTTTCTCCTATCTACCAGTAGCACTTTTCTGAATATCTTCTCTCTACAAGGTCACTAATGATCTTCCTGGATTGCAGGTACAACCGTGACCTTGACAAGACAGCAACTTGGATGTTCAAACTGAAATAATTTAGTTATATATATATATATAATATCTATATATTATATATATATAAATTCACTGGGGTATATTATATATCTCATCCCAGTGAAGGATTCATGGTCTTCTTAGGGACTGAGAGCCCAGACTGCAGCAAAGAAAGGTAGAATGAATGACTGAGAAAACCACTTCTCCCTATAGCCATGGAGATGAGAAGTACCCTTTTCTCCTCTCACTAAAGTGTCATAACAATAGAATTGGGCAATTTTTTAGAAATAATAGCAAGAAAAAGAAAGAAATATATGGAGTATTTTTAGAATTGAATTAGTCAGAAATAAACCATCCAATGATTTTTATTTTGTCATAAGAGATGCTGAGTTCTGTTTACTAAGAGGAGAGTCTTCCAGGTCTTCGTATTGTGGGGCCAATCCACATTTTGATTAATAATCAATAAAAGCTTATTATTTGCATATCAGATGCTTTTAAAGTTCTTATAGATGAATGTTAGTAAAGTATTTGGAATGAAATAGAGAAGATGTGTGCAAATGAGCAATGATAAGAAGTTCATGCTTACTACTATATGATAAGTAATCTTCTGAGTATTTTACTACATTATGTCATTTAATTCAGCCAATCAAAACAATAGCAAGAAATTACAAATTAAAACCATGGAGATTTTAAGCTCATCCGTTTTATTTAGGGATAACATTAAACTGTTGCTATTATGCCAACCTTACTATTTTGTAAGCATTTACATTATAAATTAGTAAATATTTCAATAACACTTCACATCAATGAAATTACTGTAAATTCTATTTTACATATAGCTGTTAAAACCTGAATGTCCTTAGATTTTTATTTAAATACTTAGAAACATTAAATAATATGAGTGGAGGCATTCATAGATAATGTTCAAAATCCAAAAGAATAAGACCCACTTTTTTTTTTTTTTACTTTATTCTGGTACAAAATATTTAAATACAATACCCCTTTCTTTTCTGGTTAATTATTCTCAGTGACATTTTGAGATCAGAATCAGCATATAATTATTCTTTCTCTAAAACCCCTGAAATTAAAGTTAAGCTGACAAAAGAATATTTAAATCTAAGAACTTTTGAAAAATTACCTCTAAGTGAGTCAGCTAGAACTAACTTTATTAAGATTTTAATTTTTAAAAAATATCTTTGATTCTTCAAGGTGAATAAGAGGTCTGTGATATTGAAAAAACTTGGGGGTGGTACAGAAAAAATCTGTGACTAAAAAAATGAAGGTATTCTGAAATGTTGAGAATTAAAGGACACTAGAGATTCAGCTCCACTGGCCTTCTTCCAGTTCCTTAAATTGCAAAGATTTTGGCTACTTCAAAGATTTCCCATAAGCCACTTCTTCTCCCTAGAATGTTTACCCTGCCCCAACCTCCCCTCAATTCTTTGCCTAGTGTCTACTTATTCTTCCAGTCACTTCTTCTGGCAAGCCTTCCAGACCTCTCAAGCTATCTCATGCCTCCCTCTAAATGCTTGGTATAAGCATCCATTCCCACAGCTTTTAATTATATTTTTAGTTATGCAAATTTTTGTTTGTCACCCTTGCAAAATTGTAAGATCATTCCCAGGAAAGCAAGTGCTATGGCACCCTTGTTTCCTGCTGTAATTTCCAACCCTCACCATCATGTCCACAATATAGCATATGTGCCATAGATATTTAATGAAAAAATGAAGAAGATAACAGGAATTTTGAGAGGAAAAAAAATTAAAGGGATTATTATTAATAAAATCAATAATGCAAAAATTATTTTTAATCTCCCATAATTCCGTATCAAAAAATAATATCAAATTTCTTCATTCAACAAATATTTATGGAGCATCGGATCTATGCCAGGAAATGATGGTGAACCAGACCCCATCTCTGCACTTGGGGTATTTGTTAGTCAATGAGAGAAACATACAGTGAGAAACAATTATGAAGTACTGTGATGAGCATTACAGTAGGGTAAGGACAGAGCACCATGGAAGCCAATCAGAGGGGTATCAATTCCAGTATCTACCGCTATGTTACAAATCATCCCAAAAGAGAGTGGCTAAAACAATCTGTTGTTTTTATATTTCATAATTAGGTGGGTCAGCTGTTTGAGCAGAGCACATATAGGATGGCCTGTCCGTATTCCGTAATGGCTGAGACCTCAGCTCTCGTAATTAGAATTGCTGAGGACTGGAACAGCTGCAGGCTGGCCACATACTTCTCTCTGTCTTGTCTGCCGGTCTCTATCTCTATCTCTTTTCTCCACCCTTTGCATGTTGCTAGCTTCAGATTCCTCATAATATGACCACTGTAGTAGGACATCTCATATGGAGGTTCAGAGCTGTAAGAGGCAATGTTTCAAGACACAAGGAGTCAACATTACCAGTCTCTTACAATCTGGGCCTTTGGTCAAAGTGAGCATGAATGGAAGGCCCATGTCAAATTCCTATTCCATATCTTGAAAAGGAGCAGTGTCAAACATCTTGTGTCCATCTACAATCCACCTATAGTACTTAACTCGGGCTTTGGGGGGTTTGTCAAGAGAGGGTTGGTAGAGGACATAAAATCTCTTCTGACACCTACAACAACTATGAGTTAAGAAGAAGTGGAGGGTAGAACAGGGGAGGCATTTCAGGCAGAGCTCAGTATGCACAAGTCTTAGTGCAAGAATACCCACAGTCTGGCCAGAGGTAAGAAAGCTGGGGTAGGAAGGAAGGGACACTATGGTGGGGAATGATAAAACTGACTAGAAAACCAGTGATGCACTTATGATGGATCAAGCAGCTCTTCTCTCAACATAACCGTTTCAGTGGTAGCAGTCAGGATGAAGACAGTAAGTAGTGTGTACAGGAAAAAGAGGATGGAGTTGGGTATGCAAGTTCAGGACAAAATGTCCAGCCCAGACTCTGACACTTTCTAACTGTACCATCTTGGACACATTCCTTGAGCTCTCTGAGCCACAGTTATTACAACTCTAATAGGATGAATCATTTCTCTTCATCATGATATATCATATTAGTTATTTTGGTAGCTAATATTTATTACACATGTGAGGTATTGGCTAAAGGCACATATCTTATTAAAAACCCTGCACGGTGGGTAATTTCATCTCATTTTCTAAGAAAGGAAACAGGCATAAGTAGGAAAATTTTTTTTCCTGAAGTTTCCAAAGTTTCAATGGACCATGAAGTTGGCTAGTCTGGCCCCAGAGACACTGTCCTTCTTAACCAGTTTTTTATGTTTCTATGAAGATAAAATAAGGTGCCCATTCTAAAGGTCTACCTCAGAATCTAGCAACCAGTAGAGATATTCAATACTTGATAACTTTATCATTTGAGTAGGATACCTACTTCTTAATAGCGTGTCTTGAAGATTCTTAGGAGCATGTCTAATAGTGCATGCCAATCTTTGTTAATAGCAAAATTAGTTAGTATGCAAACTCAGAAAGTCACTCAACCCGCATTGAATTCCAGCTCTGTACAAGTCTGTTCTGGTCTATGATGTGAGACGCATGGATAGAGCAGCTGGGATCTCGGCTCAGTTCACTGCAGTATAATCTAGGCTATGGGTTCCATCGGAGACAGACTCTGAAGCAAGGATTCAAACGTAAATAGTTTATTTGGGAGGCAATCCCAGGAAACAACCACAGGGAGTGGGAAGCAAAACAAGGGAGTAAAGAGAGTCCGAAAGGTGCTTTCCCTACCCTCTGGGTGATAGAATTTTACTGCATACACAAAGAGTCAAGAACTTCAGAGTTATCCCTGACAAGGGACAGAGAAGCTGGTATATCCATTCCTCAACTTCCTGCCCATCATTAGCTGTAGGCTGCTTCTGGGGGTATTAATTCTCTAGCACTCAGCCCACCTTGCTCTTGAGCCAAAAGCACATGGGCAGCCAAACAGCCCTCAGACCAAGAGTCAGAGGTATTCAGAGTTAACATTCTGTGTGTGGAGGCCAGACTGGGTCAAGGGCCTGTGGAAGGGGCCCTGGCAGTATCTGCAATGATAGGCATGTAAACACAAGAATAATATAAATTAGGATGTGATAAATGCTCCAGTATTATAAGGACTAATGAATGTTACACATCCTCCCTGTTGAAAATAAAGGAAAAGATAACCCCTTCCCTTCTTAGAGCATTCACTTTAGAAAACTTGTCATTATATTTCTCCATCATCCTGTAATGTTTTTGAAAGCAAATTTCAAATACTTATATTTTTATATATAAGTATATATAATATACTTATTATATATATATAATATTATATATATATTATATTATATATATATACTATATATTAATATATAATCTCCCTACATATAATCCTGTACATGGAAAATCTCGGTGGCATGTGATATATAAACCGACACCTACCTAATTCCACATCTGTGCTGTGGGGATGCGTCACCACAGGCCGTGCGACATAACAAGCCTACCTTGGAGACACTCAGAATCCTCAGCCAGCAGGAAATCCTTACTGATCTCAGGTGAAGAGCGACGTACTGACAAGCAAAGCTGTTTGGGCAGCCCGCCCCCGTCGCCGTCACAGACCTAAACAGAGCATTTATAAGGGAAAGATGAAAAGCTGTGATTTTCATCACACTAAGAAAACTGTGAAGACCATTTTACAGACTAGAGATGTTTTGTGTCGACCCCAAAACCACCAAAACCTCAAAAGGACTGTTACATGAGGTGAGGAAAAACAATACGGATATAAATAGTAAGACAGAAATTATCTCAGCACTTGAAATCTCTTTCGAATCTTTTCTATTTTACTGGGAACTATTACCAGGGGAAACGAATGGTTTCTGTACTCTCCCAGTAGACAATTTTCTGGGGCAATGGGCATTGGAAGTGAATGATTTATTGTTCAGCAATAGCTATTGCAGAAGGATTAAGCATTTCTGATTTTAAAGTAACAGGCAAAACGGGCCTATGTATGTGATTCATAAGCCACGTTAATAGAAAGCCAAATAGCTAAATTATAGTCAGCGATTCGTTCTCTGTCTTTGGGAAAAATCCATCACAGACTTCTGGTTTCGGTGACTTCATTTTTCACATTTGAGGCATTTCTCACCTAGTACTTTTCAAGGGCATCATAATTAATTCAACTTTCATTTGTTTGTGGTACAAATGTTTACTGGATTCTTGATAGGTGCCAAGCCTGACATTTGACTCTAGAGACTCAGTATTGAAAAGACAGGGACCTACTCTCAGTAAGCTAAATAATCAAACAAATAATTAAAAGTAAATAAGCCAGCACAGTACAATACAGTAAGAACTTCACTATGGGGTGATTACTGATCCAACTCAGCAAACATTTATTAAGTGCCTCTTTGTGCCAAGCAATATGTTGGATGCTGATGAGGAGACAAAATAAACCACCATTGTTGGAAACAGGACATCATCTACTGCCAATATGTACCACCGTTCATTCATAATTCACAGTATGTGCTACAGCGTGGACAGACACTTAGAGATTTACAGGTAACACCAGCTGCTCTTCAAACACAATGCAATGAAGGCCATTATCTTTGGGTAATATGCATGTCATGAAGGATTTCTCTGCAATAATTATTATACTATCAATGTCTTTAGATCATGATGAATCCCACATTCGATATCGTTTACCAACGTGGTCATAACTGGAAAGAACTGCTGCTATTCATAGTTAACGCTTTTTAGTACTTTGAAGGATGCATAAAATCTGTCCTTTCTTGTTCGTTTATTTGCTTTTTAAAAAGAATTTCCACATCACGATATTTCAGAATGGGAAATGGCAGGTTAAGTTTGGCCCCGCATAGCAGCCCCTTTTGAGGGAGAAATGAATTTCTTTTTCAATGCATTCTCTAAAGAATTCTTTAGATCCTTTAATTTGTCATACTCCTATCCCTTTTTACTTTGCCGCATCTATTTTGGAATGTGGAGCTTAAGAAACTCCCTCTTAAAAAAAAAAAGTTACTTTTCCTTTTAATCAACTAGAGAACACACAATCTTGAACCCTTAAGTGTCTTGGAATATGGATTTTTTTTTTCATTATTAATGGCACGTTGAAAGGATTCACCCTCAGTATTTTGGTATTAATTTCAAACAAATTATGAATCAAGTGATTATGGAGGTTGTAGACATTATAATTTCTCCTAAGGCTCAAAGATCATGGTATAAATTTTGAGAAAATCAAGTGAACAGTGTAAACGTGTGATTACATATTCATCTTCAGTTAGAGTAACTTACGATCTGCTTCTAGGATGACAAAAAGATACTCACGAGTCTGTGGTTCGGAATTCTTTTTGTTTGTATATGTGAAACAGGTAAAATAAAATGTGGTTAAAATTCACAGCCCACACACTGGTGGTCAGGAGACAGAGCAGAGACTGGGCTCCAGTCCCCTCAACCTTGACTGCAAAATCCAGCCTTCCTGGACGGCTGAAACTCTCCGCCCCTTGAAAAGCATACAATGCAGGTGCGTCCCTAAAGGAAGGACTCCACTAAGAAGGCTGATAAAAGCCAACCGCATCAGTCTCTGTCAAGGTGGACCCCAGAGCCGACCTTTCACGGATTTTCTTTCCAATTATCATACTAAAAGTGACACTCAGAGGTGGAGGTTTAACATGCTAATTAGATATACAACTCCTGATAATGCCTGACCTGTTAAGTGCTCAGGTCCCAAGAAATCCCCACCTCTAAGGGCTTAAATGTCATTCCTTTCCTGCTTCAGTCCCTTTAAATATTTCCCAGCTTTTGTTCAAGGAACCAGCCAGAAGGACCCTTTCCTTTGTGTTGCCTCCCTTGTCCTCCAACATGAGTCCCAGTAAAAGCCTTGCCTGGAACTCCCGTTTGGCCTCTAGTCAATTTCTATTGCTTGGCAGCCCGAGGACCACAGGCATCCAGTCCGATGAGCTGCCCTGACTGTCAGTGATTTCCAGTTCTTCAAAGATCCACTACACTTCTGGGATCCAAAAATTAGCCAGTGCTTGATTCTTATGCATGGTCAAATTTTAACCAGGAAAGATATAACCATTTAAGGAAAACAACAACAACAACAATGTTTTAACTGAAGGAGACAAGTCTACGATTGAAGTATATCCAGGTAAGAAGTTACTGAGTCAATAGCAATGGGCTGAAAACACTGGTCCCAACATCTGGCATGATGTGAACTAACGATTCCGTATAGTCTTTGTTAACTGATTCATGGTCTAATTCTTATCTCTGATGTTAATTATGGCATTTTAAAAAATCGAATTTTCCACTTAGGCATTTTCTATCTTTTATACTTTTGGTTAGGACAAAATCACCCAGCTTGAGAACTACTTTGCAAGAGTTCACCGGACATTATGGAAAATTGGAAAATATATTGAATTTTTACTTAATGGGAAGATAAATACACTTGATTATCTGTGGAAAGTAAGCCTTATACTCACTAAAAGATCCAAAAAAGAAATGTGATACATGATGTTTCATGTTAAGCTTGTCCTTCCAAATGGGTATATGGAAATATAATCAGAAATTTAGGACTTGACTCTTTTACTTTTAAAATTTCATTATCTGTTTCAGAGAGGGAAAATCAGAGAGGTGGTCAGAATCTGGAACCAAGTGAAAGCAGATATCACAGGGGAAAATTACGCTAATAGTAAATTATGGGAATTAAGAAAGATCAGGAAAAAAGTGACTAAAATTTGCAGCTGAGACACTGGCAGAGTATGGAGGCTTGTGGAAGTATGGCTTGCTACTCTAGCGCCATTCTGAACCCCAGGACACCCATGTTCTTGGCTGTGATGTAACCATAAAGCCTCAGGCACATTCAAGACAGTGCTGTGTGAGGTATATTGGCCCATTGGGGCAGTGTGAATGGCAGTTAACTACAATAGAATCAGAAGCTCTACTTGGTAATAATTCTTTATGACATTTAGTAAATATCCTTTGCTTATGCCACCTAACATCCCTTCAGTTTTCTTCTTTTAAAACAGTACTCCAAATTTCCTTTACACCTACTTCAATGCCATGCTAGGGAATTTGGGAGATTTGCTTCAGCAGACAGCTTTAATTATCCATAGTAATTAGTCAAGGGATGAACACATGACAAAGCCAGAGATAGTGAAACATGATGGAGCTTCTGCCAAGAATCCAGAGGAAAAAGACTCCCTCTCTCTCCCCAGACCTGAAATCTGGTTCAACGTAGACAGTAACTCCTACAATCAACTTCCCTCTCATAGACACTGAGAATAGAGAAAACATATGGAAGAGAGCATTGCAAAGCTGAGAGACACAGAAAAATAACATGGGACAAGGCCCTAGTTTGAGGCTGTGGCTTGATCAAGCTACAGCTGAAATCAGACTTAGCCCAGGGCTTTTCAAGTATATAAACAAAAAACTCCTTGTTTTTATTAAGCCAACTTCATTAATACTAATGGTCCTCTGCTTAAAATAAAGCAAGGTTCTTCAACATAGTAGAAGAGATTTAGAATCATACACGTTTATGTTTAAATCCTAATTCTACCACTTCCAAACGTATAACTCAAGGTAAATTAATTAACCTTTTGACAGGTCAGTGTTCTTATAATTTATAAATAATAAAATCCAAATGATTAACAATAAGCTTATGGAAAGCTTTTCTATAGTATATGCCATATAGTAGGTACTCAATAGATGATGGTTATTGTTTTTGGTTTTTGTTTTTTGCTTATACCACAGAAATAATGAATCATTCCGAAAGGTCTTTATTGGCATTTATGAAAAACTAAGTATATTGTGGGGGGAAAAAACCAAAGATATAATTTTTTTTATTTTATTAATTAAACTCAAATGTTCTAATGCCTACCAGTTATATGACTTTGAGAACATCATCCCACCTTTGTCATCCCACTTGAGCTCTAAAGTGACTGGATGATGAATTCCAATTCCTCTCTCGGTACCAAATTTTGATCTGATAGTTCTTAAATACAATAGTTACAAATGAATAATATGTTAATCAACATGTTTCTTATATAAAAATGGAAAAACCATAGTTCATCCTCTTTATCTTGTTAGTTACCCTGAAGTAGTGATTGAATAGATAACTTAAAAAAAAATACCATTTGAGATTATAAACTCCTTAAATATAACTTCTGTCTGCTTTCTTTCTTTTCTTCATTTTTTTCTTCTAAATAATCTAGCTATTAGGAGGGAGCAGTCAGAGTTGGGGACAGTGGCAGTCATTTGGCATAAGATGTTGGAGTCAACAAGATGAAGAGTGTGTCTACTCACTAGTGAGTGCCCCTGGTAGGTTGTTAACAGAATCCCAGCAAGATAAGGACAGCATCCACATAAGGAGCAAGGGGGTTGTGATAGTGGCAGTAGGTGATTGGAAACATGCTGAGAGGCTGAATTCACTAAGTTATAGATTGAAGGTTTTGGAGAAGTGGAAATGCTGGAGTTTCAAGCAAATGGTCAAGAAAGAATTCTTGAGACGTCTTTGTGCAAAAAGATTTTTTAAAGCACAGGAACAGGAACAGGGCAGAAGGAGCTGCACTGGAATTGTGAGAGGTGACTGATTCTATACTTTCAAGTTGGGCAGGCTTAGCAAGAGTGTCAGTCTCTAAGAAATTTTAGAAGCAAGGTTTGCAGGACCTTGAAGGAGTTACGGATTGTTGAGGAAAAGTCATTTATTATTGTCTAGTAAAACCTGAGTTATGAGACCCTTCAGATGTCTATTGGTGGGCCATATGCTTAGAGGATAATTGTTAACATATAACTTGGTGGGGTGGGGCACAGAGATAAAGGAAGTTTCTAAATGAATTTTTATGTTAAAGTAGACTGACTTATGTATAATGGGTGGTTGGAATAATGTTAAACTAAGACTGCCTTTTGCTCTTAGCAAAGTGTCAACATCAAGGGAACTGAGTTTCTAGAGGAAGGTCACTCTACCTGTTTCAGAGACTTGACAGTGGGCCATAGGCAATAGAAAAATTTAATTTTTTCTCTTGCCTTTGTTTCCCACAACAATAAGACCTCTGTTTTTCCAAAGAAGAGAATTTCAAATAGGAAAAGGGAGTAAATTAAAATGAACACTTTGTTACAGAACTAGAATTGAAGAAATCAGTTGAACTCATGGATAGATGTGGATGTAGATAGATAAATATTATACAAATATTTATATGTTTAAATGTATATATGTATTTACATACATACTTCCCCTTAACTGTCCACTGAGAAGGACTAGAGTAGTTACAGCCTGATAACAAAAGCACAACTTGTATATAGATCATGGTTTTTACTGAAAGGAACTAGAACTTTTTGGTGGAATGGCTTATTTTTAAAGCTGGGGCAGAGAATAAAAAATGAACCTGAAAAGTTTTAAAAAAGAAAGAAGAAAATGCTTAAATGATGGAGACATGCTAAAAGAACAACAACAAAAAGCCTAGCTTATAAAGATTATTTGGCCACATTTAAGACAATTTGAATATCAAAATAAATAATGACCGTAACAAATTAAACACTATATAAAAAATAGGAACCCATGAAGCCATACCCTATAAATAAGTGAATAAAAGTATTCTGATAAAAGAAAACATTTTCTTTTGGCACAATCTCAACTTATAAATGTAGAGTGAATGCTAGAATTAGAAAATCACAATTTGGCATAGTAATATTAATTTACCCAAGACATATCAGTGGATGCTAAAATGATTAAAGTTTATGAGCAAAGGGAATTTGCATAGTCTCAAAGTACCTCTCTACAAAATACTTATTAATCACAAAAGGGCACATGAATAATTTTATATGGAGAAACATAGCAGATGCCAGCTTAATCAAATGATCAAACTTACCACCACCAGTAACTGAACAAATTAAAATTGTGTACCACCTAATAGGATACAGTGAAAAGAACACATTATTTCTTTGGTATTATTGCCAAAAAAAAAAAATGTATAACTTACATCTAATCATGAGAAAACATCAGACAAAATCCCAACTGAGGAACACTGAAGGTAACTGGCTGTATTCTTCAAAAAATAAGATCTGGAAAGACAAGAAAAACTAAGTCGACTGTTTTTTTGTTAAAGGGCTTTAAAAAAACTGCAACACGTTCTATTGTATACCTGAAACTAATGCAACATTGTATGTCAACTCTATTTCAATTGAAAAAAAAAAGAACTTTGACATGCAACCTTGGTTTAAACTCTTTTGAAAACAGGTGAAATTTAAGTAGCTTCTGTAGATTCCATGGTGATCATGTAGCAATGTGAATTCTGATGATTGTGTTTTGATTATGTAGGAGAATATTCTTGTTTGTAGGAATTATACACCAAAGTATTTGGGGTAAGGAAATATTATATTGTCAACTAATTCTTAAATAACTAAAATAAAATTAAATTCTTTGTGCTGTTCTTGTAACTTTTATCTAAGTTTGAAATTATTTCTGAATTCTTTTAATAAATAACAAATTAGAAGTAAATATCATGAAAGCTAAAAGCCGGAGACAACTGAAATGTCCATCAAAAAAACAAGTGTTTAAAGAGATTGTAGCATATTCGTACAACATAATACCACTGTAAATAAATGGAATGAACTATTGACACGTGCAGTAACATAGATGAATCTCACAAGCATTATGCCAAATGAAATAAAACAGACACAAAAAATAATTACTGTGTTAATACATATTACTGAGTGATAAGAAATCCTAAACCAAGAAAAACTAAACTATAATAATACATATCAAATCTGTAGTTGCCTGGCTCTGGAGGGTGGAAGATCAGAGATATGGGCAGCGAAGTGGCACAAAGGAACTTTCTGGAAGGATGGAAATGTGCTGTGCTCATTGGAATAGTAGTTAGGCCGATGAACACTTTTGTCAAAAGTCACAAATCTGGGGGCACCTGGGTGATTCAGTTGTTGAGGGTCTGGACTTTCGGCTCAGGTCATGATCCCAGGGGCCTCGGATCTAGCCCCACATTGGGCTCTCTGCTCTGTGGGGACCCTGCTTCCTGCTTCTCCCTCTCTCATTCCCCCTACTTATATTCCCTCTCTTGCTGTCTCTCTCTCTGTCAAATAAATAAAATATTTTTTTAGAAAAGTCACAAATCTGAATTTTAAGGATTTTATTTATTTATTTGAGAGAGAGAGAGCACACATACAAGCGTGTGCAAGCAGCTGGAAGGGCAGAGGGGGAGGAAGTGGGAGAGGGAGAGACTCTCAGGCAGACTTCTCACTGAGTATGGGGCTCAATTTCACAACCCTGAGATCTGGACCTGAGCTGAAACCAAGAGTCGAAACTTCAACAGACTGAGCCACCCAGGTGCCTCTGCATTTTATTATATGCAATTATATCTTATTAAAGTTGATTTTAAAATAAAATATTTCTGGTAATAATGAAGCAATGACAACAGAGGAAACAAAATAGCAAGAAAAATGTCAATAAAAACAAATTTTAAAAAGCTAGTTGCGACTGTTCTTTTTGGAATTATTTTTAATAAACAGCCACAAAATGGTAAATTACCTGTTTACTGAAAATCAGCTAATAACTATAATAAGCTTATAAGTATTTAAGTTACTTATGTCTCTCAATTTCAATGCTATGTTTTAATAAAATTCTGTATAAAAACAAAATTTCTAAACCAAACCACTTCATTATGTAAATTTGCTTATTCGTGGTGTTCCTTAGCCTAATAGTTTATTTAATTAGGTTTTGTTAAAATAATGTGTTTTAACACCAAACAAATTCAGTTAGCAAATGGCTTGATTGGCTTGGTCAAGGAGGAGAACTCTGGCTTCATTATCCAGATCTCCAATAAATTATTTGAAATGTTTGGCACCAAAAGCTTTATCATGACTCTAATGTACCTGAACACAACTTACGCATTCTCCTAAAGCTAAAAGCATTTTTAATTGTTACAGTACAATCATCTTTTAAGAGCATCAAACATTCAAGGAGACAGTGGCCCTTCATATAGGAATGATGAACATATGGGAAGAAGAAAAAAGAAAGAGAGAGAGAGTGGGATGCAAACCATAAGAGACTCTTAAGGACAGAGAACAAACTGAGGGTTGATGGAGGGAGGTGGGTGGGTGGAGGATGAGCTAGCTGGGTGATGGAGACAAAGGAGGGCGCTTGTGAGGAGCACTGGGAGTTGTATGTAAGTGTTGAATCCCTTGAATTCTACTCCTGAAACCAACATTACACTGTATGTTAACTAACTAAAATTAAAATAAAAACCTGAAAAAAAAAAAAAAGAAATACATAGTGTTAGGAAAGGGAAAATGATTTATGTGATATGAGTCTTGCAGGAAAAGTATAGCAAAGTTTATAGCAGATGGGCCTTATATTCTATAATCTTTCAGTTCCTTGCAGAGAACTCACTCAAAGGAGTACTGAGAAGCTGTTCAGAGCTGGTATTTCAGAGTTTACTCCCCACTCACTCCTTTTAAAACAATTCTTTTCAGATTCATGATACTGGAATAAAAGAGGAAAGACATCTAAGATTTAAATATCAAAAATTATGCACCATAATTTTGCTCCTCAATTCATAGGTGGATTAATCAGTGCCCTAAGTGCCACCCCTAAATTATTTAAAGGAAACTAAGTAATCTAAATTCTTTTGCGGGCTGAATTATTTAAGGCATAAATGTTTCCTGTTGAATGCTTTCGTGGTCACATTTTGTGTCTTGGCCTAAGTGAATAAAAGTAGCTTTAATGGTATAATACAAAAACAATGGTTAGAAATAATACATGAAGTGATTGTCATAGTTTTTTTCCTGTGAAAAGGATGAAGTCGATCTCGACAATAATCTACATTTCTTATTTATTTATTTAGTTTTAAGTCAAGACTTGTGCCAACAAGAAGTTGCTCTCTTTGGTCTTTAGCTTTCTCTCACTCTTAAACTTACATGAAAATCGGTCACAAATAAACGTTCCTCTGCCAAATTTTTAACTCACTTCTAAATCTGCCATTGCTAGTTCAGGTTTCCTAATACCTATTACAATATTTTATATTAGGAATAATACACTTACCAGTGTGGCCAATGCCCTTGTTGAATAGAAATTGGCAATCTGTCATTTGATGTGAAATCTAGTGCATTCTCTCTGGGGTAGAGCTTTGATTATATTGCCAAGAGATAATATTGTGCTTTATTTGTCTCTCGGGCTTAGGAACAGACTACCTTGAAGTCTTACTAGAACCTCATTTTTGTCATTAAATTTAATTATCTCTCATTTAATGCTGCTTTTAGCAAGTCCAAACCACACAGTTTGAGTTGCAGATTTTATTTCTCTTTTCATCTTCTTATCAGTTGGGAAGATGGGATTCAGGAGGACGGAGGTCAATTAAAAGTTCATAAACCACAGGACAGCAGGAAAAATAAAAATTTGGAAATGACCAAATAAATCAGAAAAGCAGTAAGCTATAATGGCATTATTTTGTTCATTAGATCCTCTCTTGAATTAAATAGATATTTAATTATATAATATATAATAGATATTCTCTAAATTGAATAGTATTTTAAATGTAATAAACATCCCTTGTTGCTTTATGTTGCAAGTAACAGGAACCAGCTCACAAATCACCAAAGGGGAAAAAAAAAAAAAATAGGTCAGACAGGCTGAGGAGATGGAATTTACTATATGGACATAGGGATATTTCACGGAACCCAAGAGCAACAATTCTGTCTCCAACAGAGATGGAATTGTAGGAGTTGTAGAGATCTAGGGCTCTCATCATACTCCTCAGCCTGCTTCTCTCTGGACTTTATTTCTCTCTCTTCATAGATCGACTTCCCTGCCCACATGGCAGCAAAATTTGGCTAACCCAGAGTTACCAAATTCAGATCTGGTATGAGCAGGCTCACTGAAAATTCCCTGGAGGAAGAATCATTTCAACCTCCCTTGAGCCAGCTGCCTTCCCACGGTCAAATCAACTATGAACCAAGATTTCATTATGTGGCTTTGGGGACTAGGGTTGTCATAAATTTCCAGAGCAAAGGAGAGTCTATTGGTTCATGAGCTGGACAGATACTCAATATATGCTTACCACAAAAACTTATAGCTCAACCATTTTAAAGCAAATTGTCCTTTTAGGTCATATCCTTTAATAACTGGGATCCCTAAAGTAATTTACCAAACACTAAGAAATTAGACTTCCAGAATTCTATATTTTGTCTGTGCAAGTATAAGATACTTTGTAAAATGAGTGTCCAATTTTCTCCCTCCAGTGCCGAGGTTTTTCAGGTTTTTATATCTGAAACACAATTTCCTGTCCTTCTACGAAGTTGCTTTCAAAAACTAGGCTGGAGAGTTTGCTGTCAATTTATCATGACTGCTATCACTTCTGACATCTAACCCAGGACTACAGGGAAGGACTGTAAAGGTAAGGACTATATTCTGTATTTTCTGCCATCCTTTTCTTTGTGAAGTTCTGGGTTAGAGCTTGCCAATGAAAGGCATTTGTGTGAGATTAGTAAGGAGCCCTTGTTTTCCAGAGAGGGTTGCTGTCAGATGTGTGGACATCATGAGGCCCAGCCATTGTAGGCAGTTAAAGAACCACCAGCCTCACCACTGATGAACGAGCCTGTTGATAAGATCTTCTTGGGGATGCTTAAGGAGTATGGCAGCTTCCAGGGGAGGACTTCAGAACCATCTATATGACATTTCAGGCTAACTCCCTCTACGTTGGCTTCCTGGATTCCAGCTCCTCCAACACCTGTGTATCTCTTTAATTCATAGATCAAACCTTAATATCTGTATATGCTTGGCTTCTGTGTTGGTCCCTGTACCATGTCTGATAAAAAGATTATCAAATTCTGCTATCAGCTGTTATTTATATGCTATGGAATGCACAGTGGTCCAAAGTTTATGCTCTTAGTAATTCTCAAATTAAATTCCAGGCTTTCAGTTACATCATTTTCATCTTAAATAATAATTGTGCTTATATAATCTGGAGTCTGGTCACTTTCACTCCAAACTTTTCAAAAGTTTTCAAACTCAGAAGTCCCATAAAACATCTACTTTATGATCAACTAATTGGAGGAAAAAACATACAGTGGATAAAAGACAGTCTCTTCAATAAATGGTGCTGGGAAAATTGGACAGCTATGTGTAGAAGAATGAAACCCGACCATTCTCTTACACCATACATAAAGATAAACTTGAAATGGATAAAAGACCTCAAAGTGAGGCAGAATCCATCAGAATCATAGAGGAGAACATAGGCAGTAACCTCTTTGACATCGGTCACAACAACTTTTTTCAAGATATGTCTCCAAAGGCAAAGGAAACAAAAGCGAAAATGAACTTTTGGGACTTTATCAAGATCAAAATCTTCTGCACAGCAAAGAAACAGTCAACAAAACAAAAAGGCAATCCATGGAGTAGGAGAAGATATTCGCAAATGACACTACAGACAAAGGGCTGATATCTAAGATCTGTAAAGAACTCTGCAAACTCAACACACACAAAACAGATAATCATGTCATAAAATGGGCAGAAGACATGAACAGACACTTCTCCAATGAAGACATACAAATGGCTAACAGACACATGAAAAAATGTTCATCAGCATTAGCCACCAGGGAGATTCAAATTAAAACCGCATTGAGATACCACCTTACTTACACCAGTTAGAATGGCCAAATTTAACAAGACAGTAAGCAATATGTGTTGGAGAGGATGTGGAGAAAGGGGAACCCTCTTACACTGTTGGTGGGAACGCAAGTTAGTACAACCATTTTGGAAAACAGTGTGGAGATTCCTTAAGAAATGAAAAATAGAGCTTCCTGAGGACCCTGCAATTGCACTATTGGGTATTTACCCCAAAGATACAGATGTAGTGAAAAGAAAGGCCATCTGTACCCCAATGTTCATAGCAGCAATGGCCACAGTCGACAAACTGGAAAGAACCAAGATGCCCTTCAATGGACAAATAGATAAGGAAGATGTGGTCCATATATATAATGGAGTATTATTCCTCCATCAGAAAGGGCGAATACCCAACTTTTGTATCAACATGGACGGGACTGGAAGAGATTATGCTGAGTGATATAAGTCAAGCAGAGAGAGTCAATTATCATATGGTTTCACTTATTTGTGGAGCATAAGAAATAACACGGAGGACATGGGGAGATGGAGAGAGAAGTGAGATGGGGGAAATCAGTGGAAGAGGTGAACCATGAGAGACTGTGGACTCTGAGAAACAACCTGAGGGTTTTGGAGGGGCATTGGGTGGGAAGTTGGGTGAGCCTAGTGGTGGGTATTATGGAGGGCACATATTGCAAGGAGCACTGGGTGTGATGCATAAACAATGAATTCTGGAACACTGAAAAGAAATTTAAAAAAATAAATAAAAATTTTAAAAAATTAAAAAAAACATTGTATTTCTTTTTAGAAGGGTACAATATCACTACTTTATTTTTAAAGATTTTATTTATTCATTTCGTTGACAGAGAGAAAGACAGCAAGGGAGGCAATACAAGCCCTGGGAGTGGGAGAGGGAGAAGCAGGCTTCTTGCTGAGCAGGGAGCCCAACGTGGGTCTTGATCCCAAGACCTTGGGATGAGGACCCAAGCCGAAGGCAGATGTTTAATGACTGAGCCACACAAGTACCCCTAATATCACTACTTTAAAAAAAAAAAGATTTTATTTATTTATATGATACACAGCGAGAGGGAACACAAGCAGAGGACGTGGGAGAGGGAGAAGCAGGCTTCCTGCTGAGCAGGGAGCCCAATGTGGGGCTCAATCCCAGGACCCTGGAACCATGACCTGAGCAGAAGGCAGACGTTTAACGACTGAGCCACCCAGGCACCCCCATATCACTACTTTCTTAATGTATTTTCCCCCCTCATCTATCCAGATGCCTGTGGGAATGAAGTTTGGCAACAGATATAAGTTAGTTTTGAAAACTGACATTCCTCGGGGCATCTGGACGGTTCAGTTGGTTGGGCATCTGCCTTCAGCTCAGGTCATGATCCCAGTGTCTTGGGATCCAGCCCTGCATTGGGCTCCCTGTTCAGCAGGAGGCCTGCTTCTCCCTCTCCCACTCCCCCTGCTTGTGTTCCCTCTCTCACTGTCTCTCTCTATATGTCAAATAAATAAATTAAATCTTAAAAAAAAAAAAAAAAACCTGACCGTGCAGTCAACATGGAAAAGCTGCCTTCAAAACTTCTACCTTTCTCTCTTTCTGCACTGCTTTGGATGTGACTGCCAACCCAACTGTGTGCTCTAAAGGCTTTCAGAGGCAAAAAGATCTCTATTTTTGGAACACCTTTAGAACTCCTTTGGAACCTTCAGTACCCACTCCTGATAGGATCCTTAGCATATAACACTTTGACTCATCCTTCCATACTTTGCTAGCAAGTATTTGCTTTCATTAAAACTAGTTTGGCTGCTGGGTTTGCCTTGGATATTGAATTTATATTAAGTTCACATCAGAGCACCAGGAGAAATAGGCATAGTATAAATAAATCAAATCAAATGAATAAAGCATTAGGTGGGTTGTGCAATGGGGCCAAAGTGTCTGTATGTTTGCAGAAAATTCAATACGAGATGAATGGTTTTGGAAAACACATGCACAGCTAGGAAAGGGCTCCAAATGAGCCGGCCAAAGGCAATACTTTCATTCACACTTCAGTGGCCCGTCCTGCTCAAATTTGCATGTTCCTTGAAACCTAGCCGTTGAAGCCCTCTTTTTCACTTTGAATCCCAAGGCGCTGGGTTCTACTATGACTGTCACACATTAAAATAAACATGTCTATTGGTAGTTTATTATTCTCTTGGCTAGACTGTTTTGAAGTGATGAAATAATGTTTTTAGTTAATTGGAAGATACTAATGAGGATAGATTCATAATTATCAAGTCCTGTCTTTATGAAAGTCTTTCAGCAGAATTTGACACCCACCAGTTGGTTAAGTTTATTATTACAGCCCTATTATGGTTTCAGGTGGAAATTTGGTTTTCAAATGGCAGAGATTTCCTTAACTTGTTTTCTTGTTATAGAATAATGTCTACACTAAAACAGGGCAGACTTCCAGGATAAGGTGTGTCAAGCAATGAAGAATAGTAGCAAAAATACAGCTCACCAGCATCCACACCTCCTTTCAGACCATTAAAAAAAAAAAAAAAAAAAAAAGTCATTGCATTTCACCTAGATCTGCTATGTTGGCAACAGTTTGAAAAATATTGGTAAGACTACAAAACAAAAACTGGCCATTTTATTTCAATCACATTTAATTTCGAATGTGTTCATCAACTTCGCTGTCCCCTATTTTGGAAAAAATTATAAACATAATAACTACATGTGTTGATTCTCGATGTTTCCCATAACTTAGGCAGATATGATACCACACACTCTAAGTCATCCTCACTTATCGAAAATTCAGACACGGGCTTTTTAGAGACTTTACTTTTCAAACTACTGGGGAACTGTCCCGGGTATCAGCAGGAGACACATATTTAGCAAATACTCTGGTTTATCACTTGGCTCTTCTTAAGACAACAGTTTGAAGAGGAAGAAAACATGAAAAAAAAAAAACAAAGGTTTCTATTCCCATGTTCTGAACCATGAGCAACAGAAAATGGCAGAAGGCTGTCATCTATGCAGAAAAAGTGAAATAAAACTGAGAGTCCGTTAGAGAAGAGTTAGAGATGCATCCCCCTCAAACTATATTTAAGCTCTGAACATAAGAGGCAACAAGAATTTCAAAAAAAAAAAAAGCCTATGTCTACAGTAGATCTCAGAAAAAGACATTTTACTAAAAACTTACCATCAATTTCCTTGTCAAAATTATCTACTCATGTGGGTTTTGTTCTGATTTCGGAATGTCAAACCCTCCATACTGTGTTTGAGCTCATAACCTATACTGTCATCCAAAAAAAAAAAAAAAAAAAATCTAGAAACACTAGTAGCCTTTATGTTTGGACTTCCTAAGCAAAGAATAATTGATAGAATTATTCGGAATAACATTGTACAAATACAGTCCGAGAAAGTATATGGAGGGGGTGGGGGAATGTATTTACACATGTTGTGAATTTTTGTTCATATTTGTTTCATTGGATCATTATTTTTAAAAATCACTGAATAATTTAGTTTAAAATCTCTTTCAAAGCTGTCAGATGGAATGTCAGCACTAATAGAATCTACCAAGTAATATGTAAGTCTTATGTCACTTTTCTTAAATAAGCAGAGCTAGGTATTAGAAGAAGCACAAAGTAATAGCATTCCAGTTTTGGTTTGTTTTTTTTTTTAATTTTAAGGTTTGTCTATTGTATTTGAATAATGATGAATATCTTTCATAGCATCTTGCTGGATTTCAAATTAAAAGATTCCTGGTGTAAGAAAAGCAAACACTTTGCACTTTGAACGAATGCTTTGAACTAGTGAGAAAAATAGTAACACACTTATACAACAATAAATTCCAATGATAAGTCAGATGTTCTATAATTTAACTTTACATTCATTATATGTTTATGGTATGCCAATTTCAAACATCCCAGAAGGTATGAGCTCTACTGTGTAGCACTGAACTTTACAGTACCTGAATTAAAAAAAAAAAAAAAAAATTGGAGGGGCTAGAATAGTAGTGAATATGCTCTAGTGTGAAGAAAGCTACCCAGGTTATCAGAAACTGCAAAATTCATGGATTATAATTGTATCTCTGATGTTACTTAAAACGTAAGTGTAAAAGTCATAGAGATAGTTTATTTCTTTTGTTTTATAAACTAAAGGCCTCTAATCCTGTCTTAATATTTTTCAATAATCTTTCTTGAGTATTCTAATGAGTTTCATCTATTTGTTCCCTTTTAACATCCCTGTGGCATTTGGAAAGCACATTGCATTTTTTCCATATACAACATCAGGGATCAGTTAGCAAACTAGAGGGACAATTAATTCTCTCTGAAGAACAAAAAATGTTTAGATGTAGACTGATGCCATGCGTGGGAAATTCTAAGTAATGCCTAAAAAACTTCTCATTTATAATCTGAACTGTGATTGCCTTACCCCTATTTAGAAAAGTAATAATTTTTTTTCAAACCATGAAGTAAAATTTAGGAGTGAATTACCACTTCTACATATACACTTTTTAATTCATGTTATAGCTGCACTTTGTCTATAAAATATTTATATGTTTTCAGGAAGGAAGTACATACAAAATACTATTGGCAAGAATTTCGTCTGCCCTATTATGAAGGGAAAAAAACATGGAATTTTGCCGATGGTTTTATGAAGATGAAAATATTACCAGTTGATATAGACTCTCGTTTAAATTCAGTGATTCCATGGGTATAGCTTTGGAGGTTATCTAATACTTTGTATTCACTTGATGGTGGGTCTTCAGAAGCCTCATCACTACCATCCAGGGAAAATCTATGCAAAGAAATTAATCTCTGTATATTTCATAGAGCTTTTTCTGGCCACTAGATCTACTGAGTGGTAATTACACTTGGAAGGAGAAAATGGATAAATGTGCTGACTCCCTGAGTGTGGTTTACCCTCCTCTTTCTGAGCCATTGAGCATTGCTCAGATTAGAGGGGAACAATAGAGGGAGCATAGAAACCTAAAAGTCCTCAACCTGACAACAAATGTAGTCATTTGCATGACTGTAGCACATGTCAGGTCACTGAACTTCATTTACTCTTCCTCTTCTAGCTCCTTATAAGAGGATTTGAATGGGACCAAAAAGAAACAAATGATTTGTTTACAGATTTTGACCAGTTGCAGTGAGAATCAATTCCTAGGCTCTTCCGCCTTGGTATGTTTCCATACTTAACAGGTTTGGGTGGCAAGAGATTAAAAAAAAAATGTGTCAGCGATCAGATAGTCACTCGGCAATTATTAGTTAGGAATATAGTATAATTTAAGCCTTATGCTTAGCATTGACTATATAAAGGTTAAAATATATTACTAACACCTACAGAAGGGTTGCAATCTATACAGAATATTATATTACTTTACCAATCAATCAACCATTTTCAGCACCCAATTATATAAATATATTTCTAGAAAATTCAAGTGAATCAATTTCAGTATTTTAAGAATCAGCAATAAAGTTCAAAAAATGACCGATACAAAACACCTTCAAAAAACAGCCACTTTTAAAAAGAAAATTGCACTCACCATAGCACATACCCACCCCAATGTCCATAACCCCATCCCCCTTCTCCAAAAAAAAAAAAAGAAAGAAAGAAAATTGCATATAAATCACTCAAAAATACAATTGGAAAACATAATCATTCATCATAATAATGTTAACAAAAGAAAGGAGGAGAATACATGAAATTAATTCTACCATAATTGGGGCACCTCGGTTGCTCAGTTGGTTAAGTGTTGACTCCTGATTTTTTTGGCTTAGGTCATGATCTTGAGGTTGTGAGACCAAGCCCTGTGTGGGCCTCCATGCTGGACATTAAGCCTGCTTAAGATTCTCTCCCTCTCCATCTGCACTTTCCCCACCTCTCTCTCTTTTCTTCTCTTAAAAAAAAAAGAAAAAAGAAAAAAAAAAAGTAATTCTACCATAATTAAAAAAGCCAAACGGGTAGAATAAATAACAATAATTCTAACAAAATATTTAAATTACCTACATAAATAAATAAAACTTTACTGAATTATGTATTTTAATAAATTTACTCAATAAATATTTACTGAGTTTTTATACAAAATTGTCTTTATTCTGGCATCTTGGGATAATGAAGTGAACAAAATTTGTGCCCTAATAACAATTACATATACACTACAATACCAGGTACCAATAAGTGTTATGAAAAAAAAAAAAAAGTGGGAAACAATACAGGGTTGGGAAAGTGATAGTTTAAATAGGATAGTCAGGAAAGCGCTCTCTGGTTGAGGTGACATTTAAGCCAAACTCAAATAAAGTGCTGAAGAAGAGATAGTTCTTTGTTTCTTGATCTGCAAATAAAAAAATTAACTAGCCTGGGTGGCTATCATTGGGCCTCTGCCTTTGGCTCAGGTCATGATCCCAGGGTCCTGGGATTGAGCCCACATTAGGCTCCCTGCTCAGCGGGAGACCTGCTTCTCTTTCTCCCACTCCCCCTGCTTATATTCTTTCTTTCCCCCCATCTATCTATCTATCTATCTATCTCTCTGTCAAATAAATAAATACAATGCTAAAAATTAGCTAGAGGAAATAAACATACAGAAAGATACAGAGTGATGTTAGCAGGATGGCAGAACAGGAGTTTCCATCATTTGTCCCCTCATAGAAACATCAATTGGAACAACTTATACATGCAAAAAATACCTTCACAAGAGCTAAGGATTCCAGGTGAGAGATTATGGCACCTGGATGGAGCACAGAAACAAGAAAAGAGTCATTCAAGAGTGTAGGAAGGACAGTTTCACCTTTCCTGCATCACCTTTCCCCCAAGCCTAGGTAGTGAAGCACAGAGAGAGATACCCTCCCTGTGGGTTGAGAGAAGAAGAGTGACATGAACAGCAGACTTCTCCCTGGACCTCAACCTCCAGACCCCTCTTCAAAGCCAGGCCAGCTCCAGTACAAAGAGCTGTACCGTGCGAGGCTCTCTGTCTACCCCAGCACCTGAACGACCTCTGTGGCCCAAGGCTCCAGCAAATCAAGAGTCCAGGTCCTCTTCTCTGGACCCAGAATCTAGCACACCCAGCTCCAGGTCAGTCCTCACAGCCTCAGGAAGCAGTTCTATGGCCAAGAAATCAGGCAACGAACCTGCTCTGGCAATAAGCCAGCCTCCTACAGACCCAGGCATCAGGCCTGCCTCATGGACCTAGATGCCAGGCCAGCCCTAGACTCAGGACAAGTCTCATCCTCAGAGACCCAGGTACCAGGCCTGATTCCATGGTCTTGGGTGACAGGCCAGCCCCAGACTCAAGACAAGTTTCATCCCCAGGGACTCAGGCACCACAGATACCCTGGTATCAGGTTGACCTCATGGACCCAGGCTTTAGGCTTCATTCCATGGACTTGGTCTCCAGGATTATCGCTATGAAGCAAATCTCCACGCTGGACTCTGTGTACCCAGGCATCAAGTTTACCTACCCACTGACCCAAGAAATGCAATTTTACCAAAATTTCAATGTGTGTTTTTACAGAAATAGAAAACAACAATCCTAAAATGCATTTGGAACCACAAAAGAAACCAAGTAGCCAAATTAGTCTTTAAGAAGGAAGAATAAAACTGAAAGTATCAAAGTATCATAGTACTTGGTTTCAAAATATACTACAAAGCTAAAGCAACCAAAACAGCATGAAACTGGCATAAGACCAGACTTAATAGACCAGTGGAGCAAAATAGAGAGCCCCGAAATAAATCCACATATATATGGTCAATTAATCTTGAACAAAGTTGTCAAGAGCACTCAATGGGGAGAAGATCATCTCTTCAACAAATGCTGTTGGGAAAATTAGATAACCACATGCAGAAGACTGAAATTGGAGCTTTCTCTCACTCTACATACAAAAAATTAACTCAAAATGAATCAAAGACTTAAAGGTAAGTCAAATGCAAAACTATTAGGGAAAAAGCTGCTTGACATTGGTCTGGGCAATGATTTTTTTGGATATAACCCCAAAATCCAGGCAACAAAAGCAAAAATAGACAAGTGGGACATGGTCAAACCTAAAAGCTTCTGCACAGCAAAAGAATCAACAGAGCAAAAAGACAACCTATGGAATGGGAGAAAATATTTGTAAGCCATACATCTGAGAGGTTAATATCCAAAACATATAAGGAACTCAAGTAATTCAATGCAAGAAAACAACCTGATTTAAAAATGGACAAAGGATCTTCAAATGGACAAAGGAATAGACTTTTCTTTTTCTAAAGACATGCAAATGGCCACCAGATGCATGAAAAGGTACTCAACATCCCTAATATCAGGAAATTGCAAGTCAAAATCACAATATATCACTTCATTTTTGTTAGAATAGCTATTATTCAAAAGACAAGAGACAAGTGTTGACAAGGATGTGGAAAAAAGTGAACCCTTGTTCACTGTTGGTGAATTTATTTATCCTGCATAACTGAAACTCTGTGTCCTTTTCCCAACATCTCCCCATTTTCCCAACAACATAGTGACTCTAGTTAGTAATCCTACATTGTATACTTGAAATTTGCCAAGAGGCCAGATCTTTAAATGTTTTTATCACCCCTACAAGCACACACACATGTACAAAGATAGGTAAATGAGGTAATTAAAATCAGTTAATTAGTTTGATTGTGGTAATCATTTTACAATGCATGTACATATCAAAACAGAACGTTGCACAATGTATATATACATACAATTTTTATTTGTCAATTATACTTGTATAAAGCTGGAAATAAAAAAGAATGATCCAAATGTACACAAGTTCATACAAATACAGGTGAAAAGTTCTAAATTAAATAACATCAAAGTGTGCATTTGTGCTGTTTTTTTCCCTTTAGTTTTATCTTTATTTTGTAAAAAAGGGTCATGTATAAATTTAATATTCAGAAGTTAGTAATTATATGCACTGCAAATCACTCCTGCAACTCAGCCAGGCAAAGAAAATCTCCTGGCCTAAAAGCCTACTGCAACATGACTGATTTTTGCAAGCAATTGCTCAAATAAGCATCTTCCATATCATCAGGGAATAAATATCTCTCACTTAAGAATTTCTGCAAGCCCTTGAATTTTCCAAAATTCTGGGGAGATCCTGGTTTCCTGAGCTAGCATCTGATCATTCCACTGGGGGTATGATTTTCACAGCCACCAGTCACTGCTGAAGATGTATCCTGCAGAGTCCAGTGACGGGTGCTTGTCTTTTCTTAGCAGGGGACACTCCCTAATCCAGATTCCTGTCCAGGATATAGTAAAATCACCACCCTGTTCTTTTTAGTTCACACTCTCATTTCCAGACCCTGTTCTCCAAAACACAATAAAGTTACCGACTGTTAAAAAGCTTTTCTCATCAGCTATGTGCTATGCTGAAAATATCTACCCCCCGCCCCGAACAAGGACCCACATCTTTGATTCTAGCCTAGGTTACTCCTAGGCCCCAAAATGAAATTATAGCTGCATTAAAGAAGGAATGAAACTAACCCAGAGACAGAGACAGTGACTGACAATGATTGATGAGGTTTTGATATGAATTTAAATATGGACTCAGTTATAAAATTAATTACCAACTCCGCACTCTGCACAATAGCAGGGGAAGGTGAGGGGGAAGAAAAGACAAAGGTATATGGATACATATAGAGATAATGGGGACACTTAAGGCATATCAATAGCTACTCTGATCATTGTTTCTACAGTGGGTCATGACACTTGGTGTGTGTTTCCAAATTTCTTGCTCATCTTATTCTATGTTAAGTCTGCCCTCTGTCAACACCTCAGTGGACTAGGTTCTTTTCCTAGTAGAGTGACCCAAAACTTTCTTTGCAGGTTATCTTACTTTTTAGTTGTCCTTCTTTTATTACAGGACTTTAATCCTCCATTACCCTTTATCAGTGAGTTACTTGTAGTTACTAGTAACTAGAAGAAATGTCCTGAGTTCCAGATATCCTCCTTCTTGCATATGTGATGTAAGCTCTCATACTATTCTCCATAGACAAACAGGATCTATCAATCAGCCAAAAAGTAACTTATTTTCTGTAGGTTTGGTGTCCTCATAAGCTAAAAATGGCCTCATGGAAGTCTCAACTTTCAGTTCAATAGACCATTGTTTGGGTCCAGATGCCAGCACTGCTCCTCCAAAAGCTAAGATATTAATAGTGTCACATCATGGGGATAAAGATGAAAATATGTTGAGCTAAACCATAAGACTAATATTTACAGGATCCATTCCTACTTCTACCTCTTGGTTCCCAGGTTCATGTATTCTTTTTTAATGTATTCTGATTATTACAAGCAAAATAAAACAACCCAGCACCATTCACTGTCATTGGTTAAAAGTATATATACCACACCCTGAATTCTTGAGTTATTATTCCCCACCCCCAATACGTCTTTTAAAATATAATCACTTTATTTTTTCCAAACCAGTCTTTCAAGGAATAAATAGTTTGACTGAAAAAGTATTCATTGCCTCCAGGATGAATACAAAGTTTTGTGCTTTCAAAGCTTTTCACGACCAGTTTCTAAACTATCTCTAATCTTATGTGGCAGGTACTGAAATAAATACTTTAATTCTCCCAGGAACCCTGTGAGTTAGGTATTAATGTTACTCCCATTTTGCAAATTAAAAAATTGAGGCACAGAAAGTGTAAGAAAATTGCCTCAGATCACACAGCTCGTAAATATCAGAAATGGGATTCAAAACCAGATTGTCAGAATCCAGAGCCTGTGCTCTGAACCCCAGTGACTCCTGGCCTGGAAGCATCATCTTTGGGGTCACCTGGAACATGGAGTGATGTTTGCCATCTTGCCAGGCACTTCACAGACAGACCATGGGCCATGACTTCCATCTCTATCTTGGCTAATAGAAATCCTAGGTATTGCCAAAGGCCCTGCTTCATGCTAAGCCCCCCAAGAAGGCTTCCATGGTTATATATTCTGCTTCTTTGAGCAACTTATAATATTTAGTGCCCTTACCAGACATCTGAAAAGCAATAATTTTGTTATAGGGTTTGTGTCCCATGGTAAAGACAAAGCTGCATTATTCTCACTTTGCATCCCTCACAATGCCTGGTATGTCTCTTGACTGAGAGTCACATGCTTACTTTGGGTTCCAGAAACTCAGGGAGTTTTCCACAATTACTTCCTCATTCTCATTTCTGGAAACATGGAAGGAGAAGAAAGTGGGAAGAGGACAAGTTTGGTGGAGGAAATGCAGCAACTGGTAGCCATTCATGTATTTATAATGACACAGGCTTCATGGCAACTACTGGAAAAAGAAAAAAAAAAAAAAACCCAAAAACCCAACAAAGAGAACAGACAATTTTACCTTAGGGAAGAATGTTCTGAAAAACAGATACATTTCTCTTTCTTAAGAATAAAGCCTGCTGTAATATTTCCTAACCAGCACACAAAAATGTGACAGAAGATGTATTGACAATTCTATCTCCAGGTAAACTCTACAGCAGACAGCAAACCACTCAAAATAGACCTCTAAAGGTCGAAGCAAATATGTAAACTTCAGAGCAATGAGGTGGCATCTGCTTCTCCAGGAAACAGCACCTTAGGTGTTGTCCTGGGGCTCCTCAGAGGGCCTTGTCGGGCTTCCCGATGGCTTTATTCAGCAAATGTGAAGCAATACACAGTATATGCAATATGTGGGCCAATCGGCAAAGTGTAAAAAAAATTTAAAAGGTCACTACTTCCACCAGTCTTAACATTTTTTCTTTTATTGTAATGAATAAGCCCTCTTTCCAGATTTCCATGCCACCACTTTCCCGATTTTGCACTTTTTGTTTTCTCTCACCTTGATTTCGAGTCCTCAGATAACATCTATTTTGATATTCTTCAAACAAGGTTGCAGAGAGAAAAGGGTTAAGATCACAGAAAATGGAGAGAGAAAAAATGAGAAGAGTGCAGAATGCTAACTGGGGCAGGTGCGGTGCAGAGAATCGATATGGATTTTCCAGATATTGATTAATATTAAGAGTAGTCTTCAGTTTTGCTGCATATAAGCGATGCTTTTCAGGACATCTTACATTCTTTTATGAGAGCTATAGTCCCATTCAAAGTCACCTTGCCACCAAATCGTGCGTTCTGAGTTTTTCAGTGTGTTCTGTGCTAAGTTTAATGAAAGAATCCAAAAAGTTCAGAATGGGACCAGAACGAGACATTTCCGACAGAAGGAGTGATCCTTCTTTTCCTGGAGGAACTGTGCTTTAAGACAAGAATACCTGCCCAGAGTAAAAGGAAAGCTTTGTCTCATCAAGGAATGTCCAAAGAGGTTGACAGTTCTCTAAAGGAGAGGGCTTCTTGATAAGTATCCTTTGAGATTGCTTCCAGTAAAGCACAAGTCCGCATAGCTTCATGCTCTCTGACACTCTCTCTTTTTTAAAAAGGATTATTTTTTTAAAGTTTAATATAAAGGGGCACCTGGGTGGCTCAGTGGGTTAAGCTTCTGCCTTCAGCCCAGGTCATGATCTCAGGGTCCTGGGATCGAGCCCCACATCGGGCTCTCTGCTCACTGGGGAGTCTGCTTCCCCCTCTCTCTCTGCCTGCCTTTCTGCCTACTTGTGATCTCTCTCTCTCTCTGTTGAATAAATAAAGTCTTTAAAAAAAAGTTTAATATCAAGTACACATAAGGTGTATAATATTTTGATTTGGTATACACATACATAGTGATAGGATTAATACAATCAGGCTCATTAACATATCATCTCCTCACATAGTTACCTTTGTGTGTGTGTGTCCGAGAAAGCACCTGAAACCTACTCTCTCAACAAATTTCTAGTATTCAGTGCGTTTGTATTAACTATAGTCATCATGATGTGCATGAGATCCCTAAGACTTATTCATCCTACATAATGCAACTTTTTTACTTCCTCATTCTTTCTGACACCCGTTTTGCCTACCACCTCTACCCTCCTAACCACTATTCTGCGCTCTGCTTCTATGTATTCCTTTTTTTTTTTTTTTTTTAGATTCTACACATAAGTGAGATCATGCAGGGAGCATTACACTAAGGGAAGTAAGCCAGACACAGGAAAAGACTCTCTCAGGAAGGCAGGTGTGGGGGTCTTCCAGCCTTGCGGGGAGCAACATGCCTTCCTGGGTAATTGAGTCTCTGGTCAAATGCCGCAGGCCAAACACAGCCTGTGTTAGAAATTCAGGAAGCTAAGCTAGATAGCAGCTGCTGATAAGCCTGAAGGGCGGTGTGGAAGGTAATGGCAAATAACCTTGAGCATATTATCAACAGCGCCCCTGGTTACTGTTAAGGTCACATCAGTCCTCTAAAGCCTCCACGTCACGTACACTCCAGGCTGGCAGATGCTCCCCATTCCCTCGTAATACATTCCTTCTGATGCTCTCTGCCTGCTGATGCTTGCAACCAGGAGAAATGCTCTTCTGCCAGCGGACCAATAGATCTCCCAGGATTCAGTTGTTTCTTCCCAAATCAGTAAGATTTATAACTGCATTAGTAATCATATACATAATTATATAACTAAATCACATTAATTTTAATTAAGTGAAATTGTTATAACTCAATGTCACATGGACTGGTTAACTATGAGAGCAAAGAGATGTTTATTCTATGGAAAAAAGTTTAATGCCTTTAGAAATAACTTTATAAAATCAAGTACTAAAAAAAAAATGTCAAATTATTGTGAGTGAGGAAACTACAAAAGATCAGGAGAAATAATCACCCAAATCTAAAAAGATACTACGTTCAGACTACTTGCCCAAATAGTCTTTAAATTTTCACTCCACTTTGAAGAACTCCAGACTGACTTCTTTACTGGGTGTGAGGCTTGTGCATGAAACACCAGCCAAAATTCTAATCAATTTGCAATAATTTAGCCTTTTTAAAAAAGACCTTGGGATGACAAGAAGATTAAAAAACAAATATGCATTTATACTTATTAGGTATATATCATTTTTTTAAGCTCTCCCCCACCTTGAATCTTTGTTAAAAATGTTTTCATGGACCATCCTAGCCCTGATGGCATCACTATGTGTCCTTTGCCAACAACCAGCCCTGCCTGGCTTTTGAAATACATGGAGAATTGCAGGCGGGATTGTATGAAATTCTAACAGCGTAGGAGCATGGGGCAGACTTTTCATTCCTATTCTGTTGCTTTGTGTACATGTTATCTTTGAGCAAGTTTGTTATTTGCTTCATTGATTTCCCACTTTACACCAGAAATAAAACCAGCTCACATGAACACTTAGGATAATACCACAAATTAATATGAATTTCAAGACTTTAGGAAAATGAATTAACATTCTGAATCAGTTTCTTCCCAGTATGGTAAAGAACAAGTGAGACACCTTCTAAAAACCCAAGCCTACAGAAGGTGTCCAATAAATGTTAATTCATTTCCTTATCTGATTAATAAAAAGATACTATTGATGTATAAAATTATGGTAATTATGAGGTTGTTCTATGCTTCTTTGTAGTGCTTTGTGTTTTTAAAATAGATATACTTTCCTATATATTCTAATTAATTGCATGGAACGCATTGTGGGATAAATATAGATAAGATCCCTTATTTATATTTTATAAAACAGAAATGGATAGACGTGAAACTTCTAAATCAAGTTCTTTCAGAAGGGTAACATAAGTTTATGTTTAAATAAGCCTATTTATAAGCTTATTATTCTCACTAACTTCTGTAACTCTATGAGATGTCTGAGGTTGTTGTTGTTTTTTTGTTTGTTTGTTTGTTTCATTACTCTTCCATAATGTTCTTCTTTAGAGGCTCACAAATAATCAGCAGAAAACATAACACTTTAATTCCATGCCAATGCATGAGAAAAGAAAAAAAGAAACAAAAACAAATTCCTCCTGAATGCAATTGAAAGAGAGCTTTTGTCCAAAATGGGACCTGAAAATTAGAATCCCCTGTACTATTTTAATTCTCCATCTGGGTTATACCCCAGACAAGGAGGACGTGGGGACTGTGGTTGGATTTGCTGACACATAGCCAGTGCTGGAGTACTCAGGAAATTTCTGGATAGACTGTACTGCTTCACAGAATCTCAGAACCATATTGGAGCTGAGAGGAGAATTTGTTCATTGATTAGAGAAACTCTTCCCCCTTTCTTTCTTTCTTTTTTTTTCCTTGATTTAATTTAATTTAATTTTTTTGTGTGTTCCAAAGTTCATTGTTTATGCACCACACCCAGTGCTCCATGCAATACGTGCCTTCCATAATACCCACCACCCAACCCCCAAACCCCTCCCTTCCGAAACCCTCCATTTGTTTCTGAGTCCACAGTCTCTCGTGGTTTGTCTCCCCCTCCAATTTCCCCCAACTCACTTCTCCTCTCCATCTCCCAATGTCCTCTGTGCTATTCCTTATGCTCCACAAGTAAGTGAAACCATATGATAATTCACTCTCTCTGCTTAACCTATTTCACTCAGCATAATCTCCTCCAGTCTCGTCCATGTTGATGCAAAAGTTGGGTATTCATCCTTTCTGATGGAGGCATAATACTCCATAGTGTATATGGACCACATCTTCTTTATCCATTCATCCATTGAAGGGCATCTTGGTTCTTTCCACGGTTTGGCAACTGTGGCCATTGCTGCTATGAACATTGGGGTACAGATGGCCCTTCTTTTCACTACATCTGTATCTTTGGGGTAAATACCCAATAGTGCAATTGTGGGGTCATAGGGAAGCTCTATTTTTAATTTCTTAAGGAATCTCCACATTGTTTTCCAAAATGGTTGCACAACTTTCATTCCCACCAACAGTGTAAGAGGGTTCCCCTTTCTCCACCCCTTTCTTGACAGAAGAGAAATCTAATCTCAACTAGTGATAATTTGCACCGCTGTCTTATTCTGGTCCAGTCATATTTAATTTCATCTTTCTGCCCCTTCCCTCCTGTGAGACAATTGTTCTATAGATCGATTTTGTCCTAATCTATAGCTTCATGTAAGTGGAATCACATATAGTATATGTTCTTCAGGTCTGGCTTAGTTTATTCACATAATGTTTTTCAGATTCATCCATGTTATTGCTAGAATCAATAGCTTGGTCCTTTTTTATTATTGGGTAGTATGCCCCTTTATTAATATATCATAATTTTCTTATTAGTTCTCCTGTCAGTGGGCATCTTGCTTTTTGCCTATTACAAATATAGATTCCATGAAACATGTACACAATGTGGACATAGGTTTTTTTATTTTTCTTGAATAAATAACTAGGAGTAAAATTATTGAGTGTGCAATTACATTTATTAGAAACCATCTAATGATTTTCCTAACTGGTTGTACCAATTAACATTCTCATTAGCAATGTGTAAGAGATCCAGTTGTTCCACATCTACATCAACACTTTAGATCTTCAGTCTTCTAAACAGTTAGCTTTTTTTTTTTCAAGATTTCTTTTTCTTTATTTATTTGAGATAGAGAGAGAGAGTGAGCACAAACAGGGGGAAGAGCAGAGGGCGAGGGAGAAGCAGGCTCCCCACTTAGCAGGGAGGGCTCCATCCCAGGACCCTAGGATCATGACCTGAGTCAGAGGAGATGATTAACTGACTGAGCCACCCAGACGCCCCTAAAAGGTTAGCTATTCTAAATGTGATACAGTAATTTTGCATTGTGGCTTTAATTTGCATTCCCCCAATGACTAATATATTCCCTTGTTTTCAGCCATCCAAATGTCTTCTTTTGTGAAGTTCCCACTTCTTTATTAGATTGTCTTTTTTTTTTAAAGATTTATTTATTTATTTATTTATTTATTCGACAGAGATCACAAGTAGGCAGAGGCAGGCGGGGGGGGGGCGGGGAGCAGGCTCCCCGCTGAGCAGAGAGCCTGATGCAGGGCTTGATTGCAGGACCCTGGGATCATGACCTGAGCTGAAGGCAGATGCTTTAACCCACTGAGCCACCCAGGCACCCCTAGATTGTCTTTAATAATAATTTTTCAGAGTTCCTTATGTATCCTAAATAGAAGTCTTTGGACAGATATTTGTACTGTAAATATCTTCTCCCAGTTTTGTCTCCCCTCTTCATTTCTTTTTAATGAGATTTTATCATTTTCTATAGTCAGGTGTCTAGTGACTTATTCAAAACAGCTTTGCCTACCTCAAGACTATAAAGATACTCTCCTTGTTTAGCATTAACATTTAGATCAGAATTTCTCTGTCTTGACACTATTGATATTTCAGGATGGAGAATCCTTACTGAGAGGTGGGGTTATCCTGTATTTTGTAGGATATTTAACATCATCCATGGCCTCTAGCTACTAGAGGCCAATAGCTGGAGTGGTGGCAATGGTAGTAGTAGTAGTTTTCAATGTCATTTTTTTCCATATGGGAATCTAATAGTTCCAGCCTTATTTGTCAAAAAGACTTTCCATTCCTCAGTGTCTTGAACTGGCATCTTTCTTGAAAATCAATTGACCTTATTGTGTGTGTCTATTTCTCCAGTCTATTTGTTTATTTCACTCTACTTATTAAACATTTTCTTGAATACCCTAGATTGTTTGCATTTTTATATAGATTTAAAATTACAGGTCAAATTCTGCAAAAAGTCTGGTGGAATTTAGTTGAGATTTCATCGAAACTATATGTATTTTAAAATGTCATCTTCCGATCCAAAATGCGGGATGTTTCCTCCTGTATTTCAGTTCTATAATTTCTCAGCAAAGTTTACATTGTAGTTTTAAATGGGAAATCCTACACATATTTTGTAAAATGTATTCCACATTCTTAAAGATGGCTGATAACATTATAAATTGTATGACTTTAATTTTATATTGTTTGTTTCTTATGTATTTTATTTCTAATTTTTATAAAATGACCTCAAATCCAACAATATTAACTTCACCTTGAAGTTCAGTAATTTGTAGATATTTTTGGATTTTCTACAATCCAGTCGTGTTGTTTACAAATAATGAGCTTTATTGTTTCCCAAACTTTATGACCTTTTTTTTCCTTGTCTGTTTCATTGGAGAGGACCTTCATCATAATATTGAAGAGAACCGTTAAAAGTGGACATTTATGTACTCTTCTTGATCTTAAAGGAAAGGATTTAATCTTTTTACCATTAGGTATAATGTTAGCTATAGATTTTCATACTCAATGAGTTCCTTTTTATTTTTAGTTCAAGTGTTGAGTTTTGCTCTAGCAAGCAGCCAAAGATACAATGATACCACAGAAATTTTGTTTTTGGTCTTCTGAAGGCAAAGGTGTTTTGTTTTTTCACTTAGCTTTACAATATAGCCCTTAATCCTTGGGCTTAACTCTAAATATGGGGCTCTTCTGGGATTTTAAGGAAATATATACTGTTTAACACTTGAACTCCAGATTCTGACTTTGCAACATAAGCAGCTATTGAAATCTCTGCTCTACTATCTGGTCTCTCAGCTACTTCTTTCCTCTGAGTGATAGTGTGATTTATAATAAATATATATTTGATCTTTGTGTCTTTTCTGGCACAGAGCTAAAACCCTTAAAATTTAGGACCACTTCTGAGTTGTGGAACATGTGGGTATGCTGGGAGAGTGACATGTTCAGAGAGCACTTGGAAGTTCCTTTCCCCACACTTCACCATATGTGTTTCTTCCATCTGGTGCTCCTGAGTGATAACCTTTTATAATAAATTGGTAATCTGGTAGATAAGATGTTTCTCTGAGTTCTCTAATTAATCTCAGATTGAGAGGTCTTTGGAACCTCGTATGTCTAGCTGGTTGATTGGAAGCACAGGTGACAACCTAGGCTTTTGATAGACATCTGAAATGGTGGTGATGGGAGGGCCATCTTGTGGGACTGGCCCTTAACCTCTGGATCTGATACCATCTCCCAGTAGACAGTGTCGGAATTGAGTAGAACTGTAGGACCTCCAGCTAGTAACAGAGAATTGCTTGGTGGTGTGGAGAAAACCCACATGCATTGAAACTGGTCCCAGAATTTTACTCTGCATGAGTAGGTTAAGAATCAGCCTGGGATTTAAGTGGAGTTAATAAGCAGATTTGGTGGCTCCCCTCTGGTTCTCTCATTTCTTAGAATTTTCCATTCAGTTCCAGGCATCCTGCAACCCCAAATGTCAATATTTATTTCTTTAATCCAATAAGTTTTCAGTTTCTTTATGAGCTATATTCTGTGCAAACTGGGAAGTGTTCTCAGAGAGGCTGGATAAATGTAAGTTCATTCTGTTTGTTTCCCTTCCCCCAGTGATTGAATCCCTTCCAGTTCCTTTCCGGTAGTAGCTGCTTTCCAAAGCCTTTGACAGTTGTTTATTTTTCATTATTTTGTTCAAAATAAATGTGTTATTAGTAGAAGACTTAGCCTGCTATAAACTGTTCCTCTATTACTGATTGTCCCTCCCCGTACTGGATTTCTTACCGTTCCTCCAACACACAACTTTTCTGACTTCTGGGTCTCCACATATGCTATTCCTTTACCTTTACCTGGAGCCCAGTCAACCTTGCTCTGTGGCTAACTTGTTTCCAATTATCCTTCATGCAGGAGTTGAAACATCAACTGTTCAAGAAAGTCTTTTCTTACCATCTTTAACACATCTAGGTTGGTTCTCATGCTGTAATTCCCATAGCATACTGTACCATTTGTTATGGTATAAGACTCATCTTTCCTATACTTATTTAATACTTTCTTCCTTTTTAGAGTGTAAGCTGCATGAGAATAAAAACCATACCTTATACCATGCTTCACCAATAAGAAAGTATTCGGTAAAGATTATAGCTTTCTTTAATGTCAAAGTATATAATGTTTTGATTACCTTTTCACAAATATTGAGCAAGTGATTTATTAAAGTTATTCATAAGGGAATCCATCAGGATACAGATACATGTACAGGTAGGCATCGACCAATAATTACAACAAAATTTCTTTTTGTCCACTTTGCTAACGGTGCCTAGGTGTTCAAACTATGTCCAGCTCGGAAGTACAATAGCACCTTTTTGGAAAGCTTTCAGTGATAGTAGCACAAACCAAATATTTAAAAAACTAAGTCCAGATAAGTCTTCTGGAAGCTTTTAAATCATCACCAAGAAATCCACCCGATAACGTTAATGATCTATCATTAATGTCATCAACTCCAAGACTGCTTTACAGCTTTAAAAAATTCTACTAAGTATAAATATGATTATATTCTTTTCCACTCTCCAGAGCCATCTTCCTCTCTGTAGCTGAGACACACAGAAGTGCATTATGCATCTTGGGAGTTGGATTAACTCATTTTAGACAAAAGGGTGACATGGCCATAGGCACTGTTAGATATATTCTGTCTTCTCTTCAGAAAAATCAAACACATTTAGCAAATCAGAGTTCGGATATCCTGGGATACTCCTGGGTACTCCATTAATTCCAGGCAGAAACCATAATCTAGCCCAGGGCATGGCACATCGTTGGGAAACAAACCTTTATTTAGTAAATCGATGAAAATGGCCATGGCAAAAATTCAAAACAAAGGCAATTACAATAAACAAAGTTTACTGATTAGTCCATAAACATGACCTTTAAAAAAAAAGTATAAACCATACAACTGACTTTGGTTAATAAATCGAGGTACTCCCCCGGTGGGAGGTCCACCTAACCAACACAGCTCTTACAGCGCTGAAGACCATTCTCGTTGCAGACAGTACACTTCAGAGCTTTGAAAGAGTCTGTAAAGCAGTTTCGAAACACTGACATCTTGCTCCCGTGGCAGACGGAGCATGGAAGAAAGCCAAAGCCTCCACAGGAGGGGCACTCATGTGGATGCTGTACTCTCTGTAGAGGAACAGGGAGGACAGAAGACGTGTTAGCATGAACAACTCAGTCAGTCTTCCTGTAGTTCTGTATTATGGATGGTCGTAAAATAATATTGGCATGATATGGCTGTGGACTTGAAATCACCGACCATTTATGCACATTAGACCCAGGGGGAAGCTTGCTGAAGTTCTACTTATTATCCCATTGATGGCCATCAACCGCACAACCTTGGTTCGTGATGACTGGTACATTTTAGATGAAAGGGTCCATAACCCAGGAAATCTATCTTATGGAAACATGCATTTACAAACCAAGCAATTCAGGAAATGGTTATTTGCATTAGAGGAAAGTACTGTAGCTTTCCCTTTAGTAACTCTTAACAGTTTTCTAGTTTTGTTTATAGAAGAGTATCGCTAATAGTGAGTCTGGAAAATCAGAAAATTAAAAGCTGAATAGTGGAGGAGCCACTGTCAACTGAAGATTTATTGTTGTGCTGCACATTTGAATAATGCTTTGGTTTCTTAAAAGCGCTTTCAAATGCCTTATTGCATAGACCTTCCCTAAGCTCATCCTTTACACATACAGACACCTTCTACTACAAAGCAGGTAATTCAGGCATCTTTACCCTCTTTTTATATTTAAGGAAATAGGCATTGAAATCTTAAGACATTTATCTAAGTCCATAAAACTTCCCACAATGGCTATCTACCACTCTACCTCAAGTAAAGATAAAACACCCTTCTACTAGAATGAAAATAACTATGCAGTGTGTTGAGGATAATATTTTGAAAATTATTCACACACATTTCTATTTGCTTCTTTGAGCACATATCCTTTGCTGGCATCCACTAGTGGGACTAGTGGGGGGAGATTAAGCAGGAGTCATTACAGAATGAATACAGAGAGAAAAGTGAATTAAGACCAAGCTTCTGACTTGCAAAATAGGAGTCTGCAGCAGTGTTTGAAAGCTTGGCTTTGTGAAGGGAATAATTGCTAAAATAAGATTGGGAAGGGGTGCCAGAGTGGCTCAATGGGTTAAGCTTCTGCCTTCAGCTCAGGTCATGATCTCGGGGTCCTGGGATTGAGTCCTCCGTTGGGCTCTCTGCTCAGCAGAGGGCCTGCTTCCCCCCTCTCTCTCTGCCTGCCTCTCTGCCTACTTGTGATCTCTCTCTTTCTCTGTCAAATAAATAAATAAAATCTTTTTTAAAAAATAAAGAAAGAAAGAATAAAATAAAATAAGATTGGGAAATACAATCTATATACACACACAGAAACACACTCAGACAAACATATTTTACATACACATACATATGGCTATTCTCTGGAGATTCACAACTGCACACACTAAAGTCCCCAAAGCACCCAAATGAAAGGAAACCATTAACTAGGTTTAATCCATCGTTTCTCCAGCTCATACAGCTACGATAACCGTTTTCCCAGGAAACAACTATGATTCTCTCACAATTAATACCTTAAGGAATGCACTTTGGAGAACAAACATGAAGGGCATGATTGCCTGAAAATCTGTATGTTCCCAGATTCATTTTCAGATATACATTTTCTCTATATGGCAAAGTTCACTTGCAGTTACAGTTTGACTTAGCTATTAGATCAAGATGGCAAAATCTATGCAATATCTCATTGTTAGTGGCACAGAATTACTTTGATGGAAAGTAGTGGCTGGCAAGCTGAATGAAGCAAACAAGGAATTTTATCAAGATTATAGACTCAAAACTGCCCCCAAAAAGTTAGATTAAGGTGTACAGCAATCTAATTACTTTCTAGGTGGGTTTTTGTTATTCCTTTTTGCAAGAATTGACCAAAACATGGTATAGTGAATCAATAATTTTGCATAATATTAAAAAGTCTTTAGAAAAAAATCCAACAACTTCGAGTAAAAGCAAACCTAGTGATAGGAAATGAAGGGAGGAGAGGAGAAGGGAGTTGAGGGAAACTGGAGGGGGAGATGAAACATGAGAGACTATGGACTCTGAGAAACAAACTGATGGTTTTGGGAAGGAGGGGGGCAGGGGGTTGGGTGAGCTTGGTGGTGGGTATTATGGAGGGCATGTGTGGCATGGAGCACTGGGTGTGGTGCATAAACAATGAATTCTGGTACACTGAAAAGAAATTTAAAAAATAAAAAATTTTAAAAAATAAAATAAAAAGTTAGGGGAAAAAAGCAAATTATAAGAGAATTAGTAAATAATGGTGTTCTTAGTGAATTTTAGAAAGAATATGATGAAGATAGGCCCTTGACATTCATTAGAGCTATGTTAGAAGTTTATATTAAAAATACATAATGACTTGTACAGCAAGAGCCCTGACTGGTCAGAACAAATGTTGGGTTGGCCTAAGTTCTAAAGAAAGGTCCTGCAGGGCCCCTGAGTCCGGAACTTCACTTATTCGTGCTAGAATTATAACAAGGTCTGGTTCCAAGCAGAATAAGGTTATCAAATTTTGCAACTAAAAAGATGAGATGCCCAGTTATTTTGAATTTCAGATAGACTACAAATAAATTTTTGTATGGGTATTTTCCAAATATTGCCAGACTATGGAAACTACCCAAATGCCCCTTGATACTTGAATGGATAAAGAAGATGTGGAAGATATATGCAATGGAATATTACTCAGCCATCCAAAAGAATGAAATCTTGCCATTCCCAATGATGTGGATGCAGCTAGAGAGTATTATGCTAAGCAAAGTAAGTCAGAGAAAGACAAAAACCATATGATTTGACTCATATGTGGAATTTAAGAAACAAAACAAATGATCATTGGGGAAAAAAAGAGAGAGAGAGGCAAACCAAGAAACAGACTCATAACTATAGAGAACAAACATAGTTATCAGAGGGTAGGCAGGGTGGCGATGGATTAAATAGAGGATAGGGATTAAGGAGTGCACTTGTGATGAGCGTCAGGTGTTGTATGGAAATGTTGAATCACTCTATTGTATGCCTGAAACTAATATTATACGGTATGCTAACTGAAATTTAAATGAAAACAACCAAAAAAGAGCAAATCCCACAGTCTTTCCTCTTTAAGAGTAGTTTTTAACCTTTATTTACATCCATGCTTGTCTCCAATACTGTATTACATGGGATCCTCAAACCAAAAAGAATTAAAACGATACGTGCTGTGACTGAAACAGAAGTGGGGTGGGGTGAGCAGGTCTGGAGTTCGCACTGCTCCATTAGCCTCCAGGAATCTCATTCTGGTTAAGTTACCCAGCACAATCTACTCCATTTGTTCTTCCAATAAAAATAAATAATTCAGTCATTTCTAGCTGTCTCCTTCAGAGAGCACTTTTGTTATAACGTTATACTTTCATTAGACTTTGGTTCCAACTTAAAAGAGTCTCAACAAAGAAAAAGAACTGGCTTGGATTCGATGTATTAGATGCAGCTAAGGAGATGGTTCTGCCCTCAGGACAGATGTCAAAAGAACTAGAAAAGTCCCCTGAACAGGCACAATGTTCTAGAAAGGAGGAAGAAGGAAGAACCAAACGTAGCAATAGTCATTATTCTTAGCAACAAAGCAGACTTCCACATTCAATGAAGAGGTTTACTGCAGCAACATTGAACTTGAAGCAATTAGCTCTTCCATGCCCTGTAGCCCAGCAAAGTGAGAAACTATGTAGACCTGGGTGAGAATAGCACACGGAGGACTGAGTCTACAGAATGACCCTCCTTTGAATAGTGGTTTGGGTAAAGGCATGTCCCTTTGGGGTGAAATTCAAAAAGAAAGGAGGGAGAAGTCATTCTCCCATTTTACCTATTTCTGTTCACATATACTTGGTGAGAGACTTTAAAAAAATAGACACTCAGTAGATGAGACACTTTCATGTATTCCTCCATTCCACAAATACTAAGTGTCTACTTGCCAGGCACTGTACAAGGCACTGGGGATAAAGCTGTGAGCCAGACACTTTCCTGTTCACTTCAGAGTAGCTCTCAACCCCACCCTTAGGTCTTTGAATAAGTCTACTCCATACTGCAATCATCTGAATAGAAGCACAGAAGAACTCCAGACTTTCTAACAAAGGACCAAGGACACAAGGAGAAAAGGGTGGAAGTCATGAATGGTTGTCAAATAGATTTCCTTTGTAGCACAAACTCAAATTCAGAAACATAAAGAGATTTTCCCCTTATCTAATACAGAAACATCAAAGGCTTTCAATGTTTTCCTTGAAATTAGGAAATGAATGTATTTATTATTTTTAACCTCAGATTGCCCACTCCTATTCTAGTAGAGCTGGAAAGACTCTTAAGTATTCCAGCAAAGAGGAAGTAATTTATCTGAGTTCCTGTAACCATAAGCCTCATCACCCAGATTGTCTATGAAGCGAATTTATCCACATAAGAAATTGTCAAAGAGTGCACACTTGGCATATAGTCATCTCTGGACAATTTACCTCTGTCTGTGTATTTTGTTTTAAACTATATTCAACAATTTAATTCAGCAAATGCTTGCTAAGTGGCTGCTAAACACCTCTCTGTCTGATCAGACTGGTAATAGACACAATCTTTCCTGATAATCAGAGTTTCCAGTGTCCTCCTTTGCAGACTTGAGAAAGAAGCCACCGAACAAAATCCAGACACAAAGGAAATTTGTAGCTCATGATCCTAAATGTGTAAGTTAAACCTATGAGTCTGATTCTTGAACCCAGGGTGATGGACTGCCACAAATGTACTTAAAAAGATGTTCAGATTTCAGAGAAAGGCAGGCAGAGTACATGGCCTGATTTCCCAGGTGAGTAGGTGGTGTTCTGCTGCAGTGGTCTATAACCATGCCATGGGCACCCCCAGCGGAAAGGGCGATCATCCAGAGCTACGCTTCTCCAGGGAGGTTTAGAACACTTTCTGACAGCTCCAATGCCCTGTAAAAATAGCCATAGCATGCTCCATGTGTAGCTGAAAATCTTACCCCTGTTCCTCATGAACAATAAGTAATTACCAGCCCTGAGGGGAGAGTCAGATTTTATAAGAAAAAAGTACAGGCAATGGACACTATATTGGCAATCTCATTAGAAATGACAAGAATGTTTGTTCATATCTTTAAAAAAAATAGCAAGGCAAAAGCGTACTTGGAGCTTCTCTACCATCTGCAATCTTTAATGCAGTATCTGCCATAACCAGGTGTTTGCTAATACATCTCAAGGCTCCCCCGGCTTTCTCTGTGTGGACACCAGCAGGATCAGCCATTCATCATGGTTATTGTTTAGGGGGAGCCTGAAACACTTCTTTGCTTCTAATCTTCAGCTTGTTTATTCATATGAAGAAATACATAAATACATAAATAAATAAATTTCACTCAAATGGTGTTTTCATTTCATCCTTCTCACCCAAGCATTATCCTACATAAAATAATAATTTTTCTCTCCTTTTTCAACAGTTCACTGCTTTGCCTTCTCAAAAAAGAAACCTTGGATGAAGGAGGATTTACTCATCTTTTCACTCAACAAATATTTATTGTCTATTATTTGCCAATCCCTGTTCTAGGCACTAGAAGAAAAGAATAGAACAAAGTAGACAAGGATCTTGTGTCCACATACTGCTCATACTGTGTCCCCATGGAGCTCATACTCTCATACTGGAAGAATCCCCTGCAAATTTCATCTCAGGAACAGAAACCCCACTGGTGCACCTAGCTCCACTGAGCACAAGTATACATACCAGCTATTGCAATATTCCAGCTGCTTCTGCTGGCTTTGATCAGCTCCTCATGTGTAAGTCCACTGACAATCTTCATCAATGAGTCAGGCTCACTCGGCTTCCCAGAGCCATTTTCACTTGGGCTGGATGTATGCTAAGATTCTTCAACCAGGAAATTTTAAATTATTTGTTGACTCCATTTTTAATGGTCTAACTGCAACTGCAACTGCTCTGCCTCTTTGCTCACCATCATTTGGAATAACTACTGAAAACTAGGACCTGAATTATGAGGACTAGGACAGGCATCATCTACCATGTAGCACCAAGTTACAGCAAGCTAGAACCTGGCAAGATTTGTCTGGTTTCTCTCTAAAATTATGACCAATTTACCTATCTTTCAGGATGCCCCATCCCTAGTTTCAGAGCCTAATGTTAAAATCTAGCCTGCTCCCTGGATGTAATGCTCTGTCTACTTGAGCCTTCGGTCATACCTCATATGATCAGATATCGCAGACAGCTATATGCCACTTAATTTGAGAATCATGGAAGCATAGATTCATGCTTTGGAGTCAAGGTGATTGGAATCATGACTCAAACACTATGTGTAAGGTCTTTAGCAAGTGATCTAATCTTCTGTGCCTCCATTTCCTTGTCAATAAAATAGGGACAATAACAGAACCCAACATGTAGAACTGTTGTGAGGTTTCAATGACTTAATACATGTAAAACATCAAGAATATTACTTGCTACATAGTTAAGTCTCCAATGTTTCCAACCTCATGAATATTTAATTCCTACTCCACTGCCAAAAGTCAACTTGAAGAATGAGATTGGTTTAGACCTGAATCCTGCATCCCTAGCCACTTTTCTTGGCTCTTCCAATTGCCTCTCTTGAAGGTATCTTTACCTAGGTTAGTTTGCCTTAATCCCTAGCCTCTTTCACAGGCAGAGTTTAGGGCTTTCTTGGATGGCCACAATTTCTCCACCAGTTTTGCCATACGGGAAAGGCAGCCCAACAGAGTTATAGCACCTTACGGCAACTACAACAGCAGAAGCCAGTACCATACAATTCTTTTCAACATCAAGAAACGTCTTAAATATTTGCACCTTATTTATGTCATCTGTAGAATAGAGACAGACTTAGTGAAGAGACAAAAGCTTCTTTCCAAAATTCTTTGAGCTGAGAGAGAAAGGTTATATATATAGCATGATGGTGTTAACCAATCTGAATTAAGGGATTATAGACACAAAAAACAAAAGTCCATGAGCAGCTAAGCCAATCATCAATCTTCAAGAACAGTAATGAGAAAGATGTATCCTTTATGCTCTAAAAGATGCTGTTAAATGACAGAAATAAAAACAGTATGATATTGGTACAATAAGAACCGACAATGGAACGGACTAGAGAGCTCAAACCAAGACCTGAATGTACATGAGGATTTACTATGGTATAAAACTGGCACAACAAAGCAATGAAAAAATGGTAGATTATTTAGTAGGTGATTTGGGGAAGCTATTTCATTATAAGTAAGAAAATGAAGGGCAACCCTGTCAGGACCCTTCTCACTCCTGAGAACTCGTTCTGTATCTTCACTTCAAAAACTTCTATCATTTTATTCACAAAAAAAAAAAAAAGAAAGAAAAAAGAAAAAGAATGAAATAAAAAGAAAAAATGAAAGGCATTCCATATGAATGAAGACCTAGATGTGAGACATTATAAAGTTAATAGAAATATAAAGTTAAGAAATATAAGAAATATAAAGTTAATAGAAAGGAATATAGGATAATACCTTTGTGACCTTAAGATGAAAGTTCACTTCATTATGAGGAAGAATAATTTGATTATATCAGAGGATTTCTATTGGATGAAGGACATCATGAAAAAAACTGGAAAAAGGAAAGGAAATATTGGCAATGACTAAAGCAAACAAAATATTAATATTTAGAATACAGAAGGAGCTTCTGACAACCAACCAAAACAAACAAACAAACAAAAAAAAACTTTTATGATGTAAGATGTAAGAATATACAATTCACACAAGAAATCCAAAATCTAACAAGAATAAATGAGATACCTAAACTCAGTGGTAATCAGGAAAATATAAATTAGAACAGGAAGGCAATATATATTTACACTTACTACCCTAGCAGAAATTAGAGAACAGTACATTAGAGAAAAATGTAAAAAAATAAAGAATGCAGAAACAAATAAAAGAATGTGGCAACACACTAAACTTCTTTCTCTACAAGAGGGAATATCTCCAAAGTGAACCATTTCAGAGATACATCTACTTGGAAAATTAAGTGTATTTTCCAAGTAGATGTGTCTCTTAAGTGTATACTTAAGCAATTTCTACTCCCAGAGAAATTCTTAAGGGAATATGTTCAAGGCTGTTCTTGGAAGCACTGTCTGAGAAGGATGTTGAAGGACATCTAGGTATCCATCAATGGAAGAGTAGGTATGTAAAAAATAGTGGGTGGTCACCATGGAGTGGCACTGTCCAAAACGGAGCCACTGGCCACATGGGGCTATTTAAATTTAATTTTAAATAAGGAAAATTAAATAAAATTAAAATTTCAGTTTCTCAGTCACACTAGCCATATTATTCACTATAATAGTAGCTATAAAGTGCTTGGTAGCCATATATAGCCTGTGGCTCCTACTTTGGATAATGCAGATATAAAATATTTCCACCCTAGAGTAGTTAGAAGAAATGGATTAAATGTTCATATAGTAACATAGATGATCCTTAAAAACATAGCACCTAGTAAAAATAATTTGCAATACCGTTAGGTACAGTATATAACAGTGGTACATAAATTAAAAATGTACACAGAAAATGACACACCTTAACCAAGTTAAATCATTTAAATAAAAAGATATGCCAGATTAATGGTTTCAAAGGGTTGGAGTCGAGTATAGGAACAAAAGGAAAAAAATAAATAAATCCATCCATACAGATTTTCAAGCTGAGAGGAGTGGCAGAATATGGAGTACCTGCCCTCATTGTGCTTGTCCTTGGGAAAGATCACAGTATGAAAAAGGCATGATTCCTAAAACCAAGGAACACATAGTTCATTTGGGACATGAGTCAAATAGCCATAGAAAGTAATAAAAAAGCAAAAAGAAAAAAAAAAGTGATAAGCATCCAACAAAAAGAGGGTTATAGGAATTCCAAGGTGAGAGAGAACCAGGTATGATTTGGGGGAAGAAGGGATACTCTATGTGGGTCTTGAAGATGGTGGAGTGAAATGAGGAGCTGGACCAAGAGCATTCTAATCAGACTAGACAGCTTGCCCAAAGGAATGGTAGGAAGAAGCCACACATAGTTCTCTCTTTCAAGTGAAATACAAAAAATGGTAGAGAATCAGACATGAGGTCAGTAAAGGAAACTAAAGCAAGAAGAGCCAGTACTAGCATATAGATACTGGGTGGCCATATTGCCCAGTTCACCTGGGAATGCCCTGGTTCATGTGTGCTGGCCCAGAACAATTATTAGTAGAGCCTTTTCATATTCAAAGTGTCCCAGTTTGGGCAAGAAAATATATGACTTTCCTACCGATAGAAACAGGCTGATAAAATAGTGTAACAGAGGGCTTCCTCTTTTGATACATTATATATTTTGATTTAATACATTATATATTTGAACCAATCACTGTTCTGATGCTATAATCATAAGGATTAGAACAAAATTAAAGTGTGTACTTTTGGAGAAACCATTTTCCTGTAATCTTTAGAAATGATAAGCTGGTCCATGGAAAAAATAATTTAAATGAAAATTGTAAATGTGCTTCAAAACAATTGCCTGATTCTGAAACATTTCATCAACATCTCTATTATGACGAATTAGGCTCTAATAATGCTGACTGGAATTCCCAGCTAATAGTATGAGGTTGGTAGAAGCTAACACCAAAGTCACTCCAGCAGGAACAAATCTAATGGCAGGTGATATCAAATTAAAACTGCCACACATATCCTGTTCTATATTTGAAAGAACATGGAGAGAAGAATTGAATTAGGAAAACTCAATTACAATCAGAATGTGTTTAACATTTTGATTACTAAAAATAAGATGCTAAAAGCACAATTACCTCAATTTTGGTTAAGAGGTCTTGCAGTTCTCCTGATTCATTCATTGACAAAATTTTCTCAGCACCCTATTAACAAGAAAGGGTTGGGGGGGAAGAAAATCCATTTTGTTAGTATTGGAGGAAACAAAGTTCTAGCCAGGAAACAGCTTAATCCACAAGATATTGAACACCATTCTTCCCTTCAGGTCTAAGTAAACTTACAACCAGGAGGCCAAATTGGGGAGTAAATTTCTTCTTCCCTTCACATATTCTCCCATTTGTTAAGGTTTAGTGGAAGCCAAAGGAAGACTGCCAGCAGGAGGTGAGAGCCAGGAAGCCCACAACTGTCAGATTAGGTCCACATATGGAAGGTTCCAGCACACCCTCGGAGTTGTTCAGAGAGCCTGAAGGCCACTGTGCCACCTGGGAAAGGAGACCATTGAGCAAATTCCCAGCTGGGGCTGTCTCCACCCTATTCCCATCAGTGCTGACATAACCCTTATAGCCATGCATGTAAAGATAGCAGCAGCTAATAGTAATAATGAAATTAATAACACTGACACATTAATTAATTAATTACATAATTAAGCACACATTATGAACCAGGCACCCAACATCATCTGATTGGAAGTGGTAGACTCTATTAATAGCACAAAGTGAGCCTCAGTGAGATTAAGCAACAATTCCAGGGCCAGGCAGAAAACAATGAGAATGGGAGTTTGAGCACAAGCAGGGAACTCATTCCACCCAGAAGGACACCGTGCCATTTGGGACTCCAGAAAGGATTCAGAACAAACCTGAGCCAATCCCAGAGAACCGACACTTTCAACAGCCCCCTTGACACAAAACCTGAGCCTGACACTCACCCTAACCCATGCCCTCAACTCGGCCCTCGGGGAAGGTCACCACAAAGCTGGCTGGTCAGACCTTCCGTGCTCCTAGGCCCTAACCCTAACCCTAGGTTGGGTTCTGAGAGGTCCATTCCCAGAGGCCTGGCTCCAAAGTCCCAGGGACTAAGAAATACCGGAGGACTCAGCCTGCAACATGGAAGGAAACAGTGCCATATGGAACTCCAGAAAGGATTCAGAGCAGGAGAACTCTGAATGCAAACCTGAGCCAGTCCCAAACTTGACCATGAAAAGGAGAACAGGGACAACGTTTGCGCTTTCCAACAAACTCACAGTGTTTCTTCTTTTCTCCTTTCCTGTCCAGCCTCTTATATTCTCCTACTCGATTTCCCAAAGTAGAGGCATTGAGAAGGAAGATTTAAATTACTTCTGATCAAAGGCAGAGACCATGTATGCCTTGTTCACCACATCTCCCTGGCACAGAATAACAACTGCTGGCACAGAAGAGAGGTTGAAACAATTTTTGATTAATCAACAAGAGCAGGAAAAATCGCATCACACAGTAAGTAGTTCTTGGATTCAATTCGTGCTGGGCAGGGCAGAAAACACAAGGACTCACTTAAAAATTCTTTAAAGCTCTTCGTTCTTAAGAAGGTTAGAATAGGTTTTTATGCAAATACCCAACAAAACCAGCCACAATGTAGAATGGAAAAGAAAAGTGTCAAGTGGGCAGTGCAGAGAAGGACAGTGAGGAAATCCTAACATGGGGGAAAGGATCTGCTTATTGAGGGCAGAGAGGGTGTTCTGAGGTTAGCGGCATTTGATCCGGACCCTGAAGCTGAAGGGGGGTTTCTAAGACAGTGTAGGCAATTTTCATACTGGTGTAGAGGAGCATTGAGTTCTGGGTTTTATTTTACTTCAGTTTATCTTATAAAATTCATGTCATCTGAATCACCATCAGAAATGTCAACTTGATATATTAAAAAGTACTACGAATGAATACCCAGGACTACAGAGAATGTATATAGATCAGGTTATTTTGTTTCCATTGGGGGTGGCTTGGCCAGGAGTACAGACAGACATACCTACAGTGGCAACCAAGGTAACAAAAGCACCGAACGAAACATGGAATTCTAAATCATAGCAATAACTGGCACTATTTTACTTGGGCTGCATTCGACTTCTTTAAAGGAGTCAGCTACGCGCTAAAATGGAAAAAGCTCCTGGGGAATCTGGTCCATGAACAAATTCAGCAAGGAGAATATATGACTCATTTTTCTTCAATGAAAGCACATGCACCACAATGACCCTAGACAAAATGAATGTACCAGAGAAGCTATCATGCATCTGCTTTCCAGCACTTTTCTTATCTCAGCCGTCAGCGGAGCCTTAGTTGTTTAGAATACAATGCATAGGCATTCTCATTACCCATCAATACATGAAATTTGCCCTGCAAAGGGCTTTCTCATTACCCGTCAATACATGAAATTCGCCCTGCCTCAGCCAAATAATTCCAGCACCATCAGTAATACAAGAGCAGATTCTGCGTTTCAATAGAAACACCGGCTTTGCTCACATTAAGCGATATACCTAAATGCATGATAGTCACCGCTCTTCAAGACACACCTGGGGTCTGGTGCATAGCCGATATACTAAGTGCTGAAGGTGGGAAAAATTCTGCTCTGTACCTAAGACCGGGGAGCTGAGTACTCGGTCCCTCTCTCCATGGCAGCTACTCAATATGGCATCCGCCCACAAGTCCGCCCGGCTGGCCCTCAGATCATTTCCTCGGAATGAGCACTCTGCTTTTTTGCCAAGTACTGAACGGAAACAGTAGTCAAAATCCCCGCCTCCCCACTGGGTCCTGCGTCCCCAACCTCCACCTGACCCTGTCCTTGATGAACCTAAGTGCAAGCTTTTACACGACAGGACAACGAAGTCGCTGTCCTCTCTGCTCCGAAGCAGCAGCAGGATGGGGATCTCAGCTTCACTGGCAAGTCTCGGGAAAAAATGAGATTCCTCCCATCCTGAGGCTTGGAACATTTCTCAGGCTATCTCTCCACCTACCCGGCTCTGCACTGCATTTTGCTGTTCCAAAGGTCTCATTCCCTGCAGTTTTCCATCAAAAACATTCTAATTATTACTTGGTTTATAAAAACACTTTTGTGTCCAAAAAAGGGAGTGTATTTTGGTAAGTGTTGACACTCTTAGGGAACACTCTTTTCCTGGGTGGTATTTGGCTAAGAGTATCACGTGTGAGTTGGTTAGCTTTTAAAATGTAAGTCTACCATTCAGTTCCACGCAAGTGGAAAGTAGCAATTAACTAGTCTTTCTGTTCCTTGGCATAGATTACCAGGACTTCCAGGACACCAATGGGAATATTTCTAATGTATTTTTCCAATTGATTCAGAATTTTTTTCTGAAAATTAATACAATCTTGAAATTAATGATCACAAGAAGGTGCTGGGTGCTTTAGAGAAGCTGACACTTTTCATCATCAGGGCAAAGTAAGCATTATTATCTCATTTTTTTTTTTAATAAAGAAAGTAAAGCTTGAAGAAAATAAGGAACATGGCCAGTACCTTTTAGTTCATCAACACAAAGCCTGGTCAGATCTTGAATTCAGGTCCCCCTGCCTCTAAGCCTGCACTCTTTCCATGATGCTTAGTCACTGACAGAATTTATTAGTTGAAGAAATGCTACAGATAAATCCTAGTCTGAGGAACAGGATGGTCTATGATTGGGATTCGCTGTTGACAAGAAAATCAAGCGAGTGCAAGCTTCCACTGCAATGACTTTAAACAATCCATTTAAATGTGCTGGAGAACCCAAGAAACAGCCCAGTTTTGTTCTTATGTCAGTGTCATGCCTTATTTGGTTATTTCAAAAACATTGCATATTCCAGGAAAAAAGGTTAGCTCATTATCAACTTCAATACATAAAATTAGCTCTATTCTCAAATTCTTCCCACCTTAAAATTCTGAGCAGTGAGCTATGACAAGTGAAGAAACCACTTTATTTTACATGTAACAAGTTCCTCACACTAAGGTAAGTCAAGACTCCATAATCGTTTCTCATATAAGTCACCAAAAAGAGACTCACACTTTCAAGGAACAAGAACAAGTTGAGAAAAGATATCAGCCCCTTGCTGATTAGGACTGCCAGACTCTCACCCACCATTTTTGATCCATGAATGTGCAAAAGTGTGCCACCATACTACCCATACTCGTGTTCACTCACTTATTTCCACATTAGACACAATTTGGAGCCTCCATGGTGGGTTAGGCACTGTGCTAAGTGTTAGAGATCTAAACAATAAATAAAAAGGCTCCCTGTTCCTGAGGGAACCTAAAATCTTTTGGAGGAGACAGATGGTAAACAAAAGATCACACAAAAAATGTAAGTTTATAACTGTCATAAATACCCACAAAAGAGATGTCAGTACAAGATGTTGTAAAAGTATATATAGAAAGGTGTGATTAACCTAATCAACAAGATTAGGGGAAACTCTATAAAGTAATGATTAAGTTGTTATCTTTATGAAAAAGAATAGGTAACTGAACACATAGATGGAAGGAAGGAAGGAAATTAATTAGGGCAATAAGGTGACCAATTATCATATGTACATGACTTTTGGTGGTCACCATTTCCTTTGATCCAAAATAAGAAAAACCACGTTCCAGGAAACATGCTATCAGATTCCACATAGTATTTTGGATTGGTGCCTTGGAAGAAACGGAGGGAAGACACCAGGCCACAGTGTAAACCATCAATTTTACCAATAAGCTGAGGAGAAGATAAAGTCGGTGTAAGCCAGCTTGGATTCATACTCTTCCAGATCTCTGTGAAGAGTTGTAGGTCAAGGGTTTCCAAACATCATCACCAAAAACCAAAATAAACAAATACAAACAAGTATTCTTTTTCTGAAGAATTAATTAAAATCACACATATAGATTTTAGCTGTCTCCAGGCTGATATATTTCCATGCTGATATCCAGGCTCTGCGAGTCCACATTGAACAACCATGTTTGGAAACCACTGACCTGTTTCCGAGATGTCCAGAAGAACTAAAGAAATGTTCTCATTAACCAAAACCAAACACAACTTTTAAGGTGCATATATATATATATATGTATATATATATATATATATATATATATGTGTGTGTGTGTGTGTGTGTGCATATATATATACACACACACACATATATATATATGAGCATATTGTGAGTTATGCTTATATATTATATATTATTTTGTTTTGTTTTCTATTTACATTTATTCACATACCACTTCATCTTGCTAAGAAAGTTGCCCACAATGAAAGATCCATACAATGATATAATAAAATAAAATTTGAATAAAAATTTAGGACATAAGAAATATTCTAAATACATTTCAAAATGATAGCTAGGATTGAGCCTTTAATTTAATTCTAAGCCAGCTCCTGGGTTGAAACAAAGTTTTTCTTAGCATAGTCACCAAACAACTCAATGCCTTACTATAATACTTTAGATGATCTGGTTACTATAATAAATAATATCCCTGCTTTTTCATTAACCATAAAAACAGTTTCCAAATAAATGCCAGCACAGACAATTGGCTCTTGACTCAAATAGGGCAAGTTTTCATCCTTCCTGCTGGCTTCAAGCAAGACTCCTTTTGCCTTTTGCTTAACTACCTCCCTGCCATATATTTCTCCCTGTTTTACTGAACACCTTACATTGCTTGCTGCAGTATCTTCTGGTGATGGGGATGAAACCCAAACTCCTCTGCATGGTTGAAAAAACCTCTAAGATCTGGTGGTCCCAGCCCTCCCAGCCCTGTCCTTTAATACCTTATACTCATGATACTCTGAATCTCTCTCCTTCTCCTGGACATACCAGGTCCTTCCATGAGATAATATGCCAATACATGTGTTCTGTATCTTTGCCCAACATTTCTTCTATCCTCCCACACTGTCCTGGAAAACTTCTCGACGTCCTTCCAAACCCATCGCGATGTTGCCCTATCAATGAAGCTTCTTTGATTTTCCCAGACAAAAATCAGTATTGCTTCCTCTGGGCTCTCAGACCACATTATGTCCCACTGCGCAGTGAGCCCAGCAGTGATGACAGGGGCTGCGACTTCTTCAGGGACCCAGTGCTTTGTATGGGGCACCAGAGACACTCAGTAAGTATTTTCCACATGAATGTCGTCAGCCATTTTCTAGTAAATACAGCATTAAATTCCGAATGGCTGTTTCTTATCGTGACGGCTGATTTAAAAAGGACAGAAAAGCAAAGACATAAATCAAAATGCACGTTGGTGAAGGTAAATGGGCAAGCTGATTTGGGTTGATGATAGAATGCCAGACCCCTAGAGGAGTGAGAGGAATGAACACGGTGCAAATGCTTTCCCCTAACCATCGCTTCTTTTAGCCAGGCACTTGATGAGAAGCGAAGAGCCAACCCCTGGAGGCTACGGTCTGACGAAGATGGGGAGGCTAGGACTGCCTAGTGTCAGTTGCTAAAGGATCTTTCTGCTGTGTAATCAGGAGAGCAGATGGCAGGGCTGGCATTCAAGGAGCTCAACCAGTACCTAGCACGGCGACTGCCAAAGGATGCTCTCAATAAATGTTTTGTTTCTGGGGCTGCCGTGCCCACCAGAACGGGAGGTTACATCAACCCTGGAGACAGGCCACCTGAGCCCTGCTGACAACGGCAGAATTTACTTCAGGAATCAGCTCTGGATCATCTCCAGGACATGAGCAAACTCCACTGAGACCCTGGAGTTCTACACCAAACACTTAGGCCTGGAAAATGTTCAAAGCAGGTGTAGCGGTATCCCTCCAGTGTCTTATAAAACACAGTAAAACCTCCATAGAGAATCTCATTCTAAAGAGCACGGTCTTCTGTGTCCCTGGCAGGAAGAAGAAACTACAAAATCAACTGTAAACTAGTGGACTTGTTTTGTGTAATTATATAATACGGACTTTGGGGTTTTAAAAAATGCCTGCCAAAGACAGTGATTTAGGTTTTGGGTAATTAATGCCCAGCCATCTTTTTTTTTTTTTTTTTTTCAGTGTAGCTATAAAGAACAATTTCTCATGGGGGCCCATTTTGATCTTTTTATAATAAAGCCATATCATCCAAGTAGATGATCACGGGGATATATTGTTCTCTTTTCTATTCAAAAGTCTATCTCTTTTGTGCCTTTATTTATTTATGTGTTCTTGTTCCTTTAACATTAATATCAAATTATATAAAAGTGACATCAAGTCACTAGGTTAAAAAAAAAAAAAAAAGATAGCGGGACACCTGGGTGGCTCAGTGGGTTAAAGCCTCTGCCTTCTGCTCAGGTCATGATCTGAGGGTCCTGGGATCAAGCCCGGCATCCAGATCTCTGCTCAGTAGGGAGCCTGCTTCCCCCCCCCCCTCTCTCTCTGCCTGCCTCTTTGCCTGCTTGTGATCTCTGTCTGTCAAATAAATAAATAAAATCTAAAAAAAAAAAAAATAGTACTAGGGGCTAAGCTAGAAGCCAGAAGACTATTTTATTTAATAGACTTAAGACTGTTGTCTACTGTGTCACAAAATTCTCTGCATAAACGGATTTTTAGAATGCAGTGACTGAAGTTCACCAGAAGTTTTTTTTTTTAATTCAGATATAATTGACACATAACATTTTCCTAGTTTAAGGTATACAACATAATGATTCAATATCTGTATATGTTTGCAAAATGATAACCACGATAAGTCTGGTTAACGTCCACCACAGCACATAGGTACACATGTTTTCTAGTGATGAGAACTTTTAAGATCTACTCTCTTAGAAGCCTTCAAATACACAATACGGTGTTGTTAGCTATAGGTACTATCCTGCGCATCACAGCCCCAGCAGTTTTTTATAACTGGAAGTTTGTACCTTTTGACCCTCTTCACCTATTTTGCCTCCTTGTCCTATGTCCACCTTTGGCAACCACCAATCTGTTCTTTGTATCTATGAATACATTGGTTTTTTGTTTCTGCTTTAGATTCCGCAAATAAGTAAGGTCATACAGTATTTGTCTTTGTCTGTCTGACTTCACTGATTACCATGATGCCCTCCATTCCATCCATGTTGTCAAAAATGACAGGATGTCATTCTTTCTCATGGCTGAATTATACATATACCTATAACATATATGTGTATCACAATTTCTTTATCCATGCATTCACTGATGAACAGTGAGGTTGTTTCCATATCATGGCTATTGAAAACTTTGCTGCAGTGAACATGGGAGTGCGTAAATCTTTTTGAATTAGTGCTTTTGTTTTCTTTAGATAAATACCCAGAAGTGAAATTGCTGGATCATATGGTAGTTCTAATTATAATTTTGTGGGAAACTTCCATACTATCTTCCACAGGGGCCGCACCAATTCACTTTCCCTCCAACAATGCACAAGTGTTCCCTTATATCTACGTCCTCTCTAACCCTTGTTATTTCTTGTCTTTTTGATTATAGCCATTCTAACAGGTGTGAGGTGATATCTCATTGTGGTTTATATTTGCATTTTCCTGAAAATTAGTAACGTTAAGCAACTTTTCATGGACCTATTGACCATCTATATGTCTTCTTTGAAAAAAAAAAATTTTCCAATCAGATCATCTACCCATTTTTTACTTGGATTGCTTATCTTTTTGCTATTTAGTCATATGAGATTTTTTTTAAGATTTTATTTATTTATTTGACAGAGAGATCACAAGTAGGCAGAGAAACAGGTGGGGCGGGGGGCGGAAGCAGGCTCCCTGCTGAGCAGAGAGCCCAATGCGGGGCTCGATCCCAGGACCCCAAGATTGTGACCCGAGCCAAAGGCAGAGACAACCCACTGAGCCACCCAGGCTCCCCAGTTGTATGAGTTCTTTACATTTTGGGGTATTAATCTTTGATCCGATATATGATTGGCAAATATTTTCTCTCGTTTGATAGGTTGCCTTTTCATTTTGTTGATGGTTTCCTTTGCTGTGCAGAAGCTTTTTGGTTTGATGTAGTCCCAGTTGTAAATTTTCACAACCAAAGGTTTTTCTGAATAAGACTCCAGATTCAATTCTAGTGCCCCCACTTACAAATTAATTTAACTTAGAAAAATAATGTAAACTCTTTAAGATTCAGTTTTCTTATTTGTAAATTGGGTATAATTATGCTTATAGTCATTGTAAGGATTACATGAGTTGATATATAAGTCTAGAACACTGTATGACACACAGTAGGCATTCAAGAAATGGTAGGTGCCTATTATAATAATAATAATTATTATTATTGAAGTCTTTTAGACATATTTTAATTTAAGATTAATTTTGAGTGTACAAAATTTGGTCTGCAAACATTTCCTATCTAGAGTCAGTAAATAATAAAAGAAAAGTGGAGACCAACAAGATTATTACCTAGTTTTTGGATGATACCACCATAAAGTAAAGAGGATGTAATAAAAAAAAAAAAAGGAGGTGGAGTGTCATACAAACTGGGATGAAAGTGACTTATTAGAAAGAACAGTTGCGTGTGGTATAAAGAGCATTGGGTGTTATATGCAACTGATGAATTGTCTGAATTGTTGAAAACTGCATCTGAAACTAAGGAGGTACTATATGTTGGCTAATTGAATTTAAATTACAAAAAGGAAAAGAAAAGGTGATAGGAAATTTGAGGACTTTCTAGCTAAGTTGTAGAATTGCTGAAGTATTCTTTATTATGAGAGATTTAACTAGCTTTCATCTAGGGCTCTCTGGAAAGTTAGAAACTAAGGACAGTCAGTGAACAATATTACTGAAAAAAAACTGAGTTGATTATTTTTCTTGGATAACATGGATATTTAATCACTCAGCAGGAAAAATATATGAGAAAGATTCACATGGTGAGGGGAATTGAGAAATATAATTAGTTGATCAAAATGTCAATTATAATTCCATTAATAGGAGGGAGCTCCTACTTAAATAGACCTAAATCCCAGAGGGGATCCCAGGATATTTAGACATGGATAGCTACTGAAGATTCATCACTGAAGCTTATTTATTCAATAAAAATTACTCTATCTTTCTTATTATGAGCTTAGTGAAATAATCACCCCTACCTAATTGTTACCCAGAAAGACTTTTCTGCATCGTCCTGAAGTTCGGGGTCATGAAATGAAACAGATGTCCCATTTTTATAAGGTACTATAATGCTAAAGAGTCATGAGTTGTCTAATAATGGTTCTTTTTAAACTCATGAGAATAACCTAATGCATCTTTTCAGATCCCAGCAGGAAACGTGGATGCCCAGAGTTTAATTGAGGAGCACTTAATGAAAGGATAATCCACAGAAGTGTGGGCGACATTTAGTAAACACTTCACTTGGTGAAACACTGGGGATGGGCAAAAACTAAATTGTAACTAACCCTAGGTCTAGCAATCTTGAGGAAGGTATTACATGGCAGAGTCTAACAAAAGAGATAGCCATGGGAAGGGGGCTGAGACGAACTCGGCAACTGCCAGACCTACATTTCAGCTTGAAGGGAGCAGAGAACATAGACAGCCTCTCCATCCAGCCTCACTCAGATTTCCCCCCTTAGACTCCCTCTGACTGAAGTCAGAAGGCAGAATATTCTGTGTGGGGGCATCTGTCAAGTTTGCCTTTCTTTGGCTCAGAACAGGCGAGTGAAAGGGAGGGAATGGATCTGGAAGGGAAAACAGAAAGTAACCAGCCCACCAACCATGAATCACATGATTCCTTTCTTTCTACTGGAGTTGCTCGCCATTTGCGTCCATTTATTACGTGTCTTCAGAGCAAGAGGATACATGAGAATGTTTCTGAAAGCCTTGGGTGAAAAGAAATGAACTGCGTGGGTAACAAGGTATGTTGGAAAGGCTGAACTGCTGGAGTTAAAACTGTGGGTTCGGCCACATATTAAATCCTGTCTCTGCTACTTAATTGGGTGTGCAGCTTGGGCAAGTTACTTAAGCCCCCAAAATCTCAGTTTTCTCAGCTATAAAATGAAGGGGGAAATATCTGTATTGGGTAGAGTTGTAAGAAATAAATGAGGGAAGGCATGTGACATGCTTAGCATAGTACCAGGCACATATAGAGCCTTGGGAATGAGAATCATATTTGTTTATTTTTGTTGTTTTCAGCAGACTAGTAGAAGTAATGGATTTTCCACTGAGTCTAATTCCAAAGATCTATTTTGAAAGCCTCATTGTCAACTGTTTTCTTTCTTAAATCAACAGCAGTGACCTCCTTATTGTGGGACTATCCTCCTCCTATTATTGGTGAGGAGAGAATATTAATTACCTCCACTTCACTGTCACTATCTATTCTCCTTTTTCGTCAGAGAATCCTCTGAAATTCATTTACACACAGCTTACAGCAAAAGGCTGTTTTCCTCAGCCTCCTGTGCAGTTAAATGTAGCCATGGGTCTGAGTGAGACCTTGCCAGTGAAATGTGAACACAAGTGATGCGTACAGCTTCCAGGCCAGACGCTTAAAAGCAAGCAGCTCGTTCTATACTTACTGTTTTTACCTTTTAACAAGCCAGAAAAAGTGTAATGAAGGTGAGCCATTTCTACCAGGAAGTGAGGACTTGACCGGAAGGGAGGTACAATAAGATAAAAATCACTCATGGAGCAGAGACAATCTATACCGTTGGGCCACTACCAGCTCAAACTCAGTTGAGAGGCAAATAAATATCTACCTTATTTCAACCAATAATCTTTGATTTGTATAAATGGTGGAAAAACACATACATACATAGATACACGTATACATACATAAGGATGTATAGTTGGACAGATGATGGACAGAGACAGATTTACATTGGGTTATAGAGACAGAGACAGAGAGAGATAGAGATAGGATGAGGATAACATAGATGTGAGTTGGAGCCTGGCATAAACTCCCAGGTACTGTTCAAAATTTAAGAATTTTTTTCAGCTATAAGATTTAAGGAAAGAAGTAAAACAGGGTAGAAATAATAGCCTTGTCCAGAGAGATTTCGAATAGCTATTTTTGACTCCTTCCCCATTCCTTTAGGAACTCTCCCTGCCAGAAATTTCTTCTCTTGGGAGAAGGACACCAAGGAACTAATTGTGTAGGCAGGTCAGGAAGGATGAATAAAACTCAGGTCTCTAAATCTGGACTGAGAACAAAGCCTGGTACTCCTTTGTCATTTCCCTTTGTTTTGGCCTCTGTGGCCTCCAAAGAAAGCAAGCTTGGGATTTTCCCAAAGTTATAATGCTCCCATGATTCATCACTTGTGAATCTTGGCTGTTACAGGGGTAGGACAATGCAAGGAGGACAGTTCTTAAGGAGTGGGGGAGGGAGGGGTTCGAGCAATGGCCCTAAGTGAAGCCTCTAGTAGTCAGTCTATTGAGAACTTCCCATTAACCATGACCATGAGCACTATAAGCATTACCCATTTAATCTTTACTGCATCTCTGCAAAACATTTTTTAAAATCCTAAGTTTTAAAATAGGGAAACTGAAACTCGAAGAGTTTAGAAAAGTGTGTCACAAGAGTACTTGTTCAAGATTGCCCCACAGCTAACAGTTGTCAGGGTCAAGGTTCACATCTAGATCTATCTGGCTCCAAAGTCTATACTTTTCTTCACTGAACTTCACTTTTTCCATTTTTAAATATATATATATTATATTCATATATATATTATATATATTTTAATATCTACTTCTAAGGGATGCTATGAGAATAAAGCACAATGCTAACATATTAAGCCACAGTTTAATATAGAACATAGTAAGTACTCAATAAATAATGCCCATTGTACTATTATTCCTATAACTTTTACTATTATCCTCACACACCATGATAATAATATATTACAAATTTTGCCTGATGTTCAGTGATGGTGGATGATAAAGAACATAACTTTTAGATCGTGTCATGTCTTAGGTCCCCTAGACAGTTTCAGCCTTTCATTTATGTCATCAGGGAAGGCAAACTTCTGCTCTAAGGTTCTGACCAGTGTATCTCCTATTTGCCTCCCTGAAGCACAAAAGTAAATACCTGTAAATAGAGGCCATCTGTTAAAGGATAGGTCTGTTCCAGAGCAAAACCAGAGGGTAAATATGTAGTGCTCTTATTCAGAAGGTGGACTAATGCAAAAGTCATTTGTGAAATGACCATTTACCTTACCAACCTTAGTAAGGCAAGCGCGATTATAGATAAGAAATAATACCCTAATAGCCAAAGGATGAAATAAGCTAAAAGAAATGAAAGCATACTTGAAGCAGTAAAAAGTACAATATAAAAGTAGATTCCGGCTCTGTGGCGCAATGGATAGCGCATTGGACTTCTAAAAGTAGATTCCAAGAGTAAAAAGAAATGTAATATAATCAATGAAAACTAGATAAAATGTAGCAAATAAAAACTAAGAAAAAGATATTAGTGGAATAAAATATTGCCCCCACAGACCAAGAAAATTAAGATAAAGAGAGTCCCAGGAACATTTTAAAAATAAAACGAAATAGGAAAAAAAAATTTGAAAGTAGGAAATTAACCAGTTCAAGTATTATGAGGTATGAGAATAAAAGCCAAGGGTTTTATTAGAATGCATAAATGAGGCAACCTCTAAGACCCGGTAAACCCTCGCATGGAAACTACCCAGGCTTTCCAAGCCAAAGCACCGAGTTACTAACCTATAAAAGGCACCACCAAGCAGCCAGTTCCTCCAGTCAGCATCCTAGCCATCAACCTCGACACTACCTTTCATCACCTTACATCCAACCCAACCAGTAAATCCTGTTGATTCACCGGCAGTGTTCTTCTGGAATCCACCCATCTCTCACCACCTCTACTGCTGATATCCTACTCCAACGGCTGGACTTTTCCCTGCTTTCATTCTTGTATGCCTCCACGTCTCTGCCCCAGGGAAAGCCAGAGTAATATTCTACCAAGTCAGAAGGGTCACTTCACTCGCCAGTCTCCTGATCAAAAGCACTGAACACCTCTGCCTTCCATTCATATCAGAAGCCAGATCTCCTACCGTGAACGACAGGATCCTGTGTAAATGGCCCAAACTCTCCAACCCACCTCAGCCTCACCTCAGTCTCAAGCTCACAAACTTCCCACTGGAAGTTCCTTCCATGTTCTTTTAGCTCCTAGAACAGGCCAACTTTTTCATGCCTTAGCGTACTGGCATGTGCGTCGATGCACACAATACATCTCTACCATCAGAATGCACAACTCCCAGGACCTCTTGTGATGGCCTCCTTGCAATGCTCCAAGTCTTAGCCTCGAGTCCCAGATCCTTACACCTCCTCAGATCACCCAAGTTAATTACACTCTTTTTCTAATTACTAGCAATCCCAGATCCTATTAGCAGTTCACAGTCTATAATTGAGTACATATGTATTTACCTGCTCATCCCCCCCAGTAGAATGTAAGCTGCACGGGAGCAGAGACAATAGCTAGTTCATTCAACACTGTGCATAGCTGGCATCCGACATGGGGCTGGACTCCTATTAGTTTCTCATAAATATTTGCTGAGTGAAACACCATGCCGTGGCTTCCTTTCCAAAGCTTTGGACTTCCTGGTGGGGAAGAATCCTCAAGATTCAGAACCAAAGGCCAGAAAGCAGGATGCTTGGTCTCCTTACCTAACCTCACCCACATCTGGCCTCCCATGCACCCGTAAGTACTGCCTACCTTAGATATTAGTGTTAGGATAATTGGGTACAACAAGGTTGAATTCTTTGGCCTGTCTCCTTGATGGGTACAGTTTGCAATCTGGTCACAGACTCCCTTCCTGCAGTGGCTTTTTGTTCTTGGACAAAATAAGGTTGAATGACATGGTATTGCCATCATTGCCAAAAATGATCAAACCTCAGCAATTTGTTATTGTTCAAGTTAATACATACATATCAGTCCACAAACAAGGGAGCATAGAATTAACGCTAAAGAATGTGCTACAAATAATAAAATGCATTTAACCAGTTTCTCAAAGGCTACCATAACATGGGCATATTTTTTATGTGTATATATGTATATATTTTTTTAATCTATATTCAATTAGTCGACAAATAATACATCATTAGTTTCAGATGTAGAGTTTAGTAATTCATCAGTTGCATATATATGGGCATATTTTTAAATAAAAGATGCCAGCAAACACTCAGAAACTGAATTCCGGTTCAATACCGGTTTTGTCTCTATCAGACCATAAGTATCAGTACCTTTTTCTATGAGAACAAAATAAACTGTCATCTCTTTGCCCCTGACATTTCTGGTCAGGATAAAAAAGCAGAGAAAAAATCATAGCACCGGTTCACCCAGACCAGCATTCAGGAACAAATCAGCTAAATATAAGACAGATATCACACACATGCCCAACAACGACAAGCACGGCATTTGGAAGCCCCAGGTAAGGTATGTACACTGCTAAGAACTTACATTTTGAAGTATACAAATACATAGGTTTCTCCTCCAGAAAAACTCCACTTACTTCCAGATACCTTTCCTCATAACGCAGAATAAATGACACTGACTCCTGAATTCAGTGTTTTACAACCTATACTTTCCAAGAGTCCAAGACCCAATTGCGAGAGCAAGCAGGACCCTTTGTAAAGTCTAGAACCAAACCTCAGGCCAAGCCATCACCCACAGAGGCGAGATGAGCCTTAGTCCCTGCTTCAGGTGAATTCAAAAACTGAACAAATTAGACAACCATTTTTAAAGCAGGCAGACAAATGAAGCAGAGACTCCCTGAACGTGTATTTTATTAGGAACACAGCTCATTGAAGATCAAGGGAAGCAAGTTCGGCGGTTGCACAAAGGTATCCAATAATCTTTGACAAAGAGGTAAGAGTTGAATCAAGGGAGGAAAGTGCCTCCAACTACACATAGTATCCCTACGGGAAGACTGAAAAAATTATGAGTTGGTAATAGACTCAGCCTCCTCCCACCGATGTTTTGATAATAACACAACCACTGCAGGCTTATCTATCACCACAGGTAACAAAGGGGATATTAAGGTGAAATTGAACTCCAGCAACCATCTGAAATGGAAAGTAGTGGGCTCATCTGCTTACAGATACTTGCAAAATAGGGAGCCCGCCAAATGCTTTCCTGAACTACTAGTGAATTAAAAGTGCTTTTTTTTTTTTTTTTAATTCAGTGAATGGCAAACTTTATATGAGTTTTAAAAAATTCTTGTTGTCACCCCAAGCAAGATACCTTTAAGGGAAAAAGCTGTTTCAAGGATATGCTTTGTTGGGGGTGGGGGGTAGCTTGAGGGAAAAGGTGAGTCTGAGGTCAGGACAGAAGGACTGTAGAAGCCCAGAGGTGGCAAAGGAGGACGTCTCACTGCTCTGTAGGAGACAAGAAAGATTCTTTGTTTTTGCTTTCAGAGAAAGAGAACAGGGAGATGGAAAGAGGGTGGGCAGGGCTGTGATAAATGCAGCCATCTAAGGCTTTGTGGTGAAGAACTTGAAGGGCCCCGCAGCCAAAACAACTTTAAAGAAGCTCATGTTTAATTGGCATTTGTCTCTCTCAAAGCCTGTTTGTTTAGTGCAGAGAAAGTCTTTAGTAAATTCTGCTCCCGTTTGCTTTGGAGGTATCCTGTGCAGAGAAACAGGAGAACAGCTAAGTTTCACGCCAATTTCACCACGGCACAGGACAGAAACTGCACAGAGAAGAAATACGTCTGTGGCAGAAGCAATCTTAGTTAACCAAACATAATAAAATAAAATAAGTTTAGGGGCACCTGGGTGGCCCAGTGGTTAAAGCCTCTGCCTTCGGCTCAGGTCATGGTCTCAGGGTTGAGCCCCACATCGGACTCTCTGCTCAGCGGAGAGCCTGCTTCCCTTCCTCTCTCTCTGCCTCCCTCTCTGCCTACTTGTGATCTGTCTGTCAAATAAATAAATAAAATCTTTAAAAAATAAATAAATAAAAATAAATAAGTTTAAAAAAAGAAAGGTAAATTCAGAGCATCAAAAACAAACAAACAAAAAAACAAACGCTGATCACTCTACTTCATTCCCCCTTCACCCTCAAGAATTCACAAAAGGTCTTGGTGAGGATTTTGGACATGCATCAGGAATGCAGTTTTGCAACTAAACTGAAGGTCACCCATATCCGTGAGGATCAGGAGTCCCAGGCATCGCCTGGGCTTTGCTTCTGTGAAGCCATTTGTTCCTAAATTGTCATTTGAAAATACTTCTTGATGCCCAAGAAGGGCCAAATGTAGGTTCCAAATATCAAATCAACAACACGAGTTGCATTGCACAGTCAAGAAAGCCAAACTAATTGGCTAATAGGTTTTTGAAGTCAGTTCTCAAAATGTATCTGTGACAGACAAAAGTGAACAACGACTAGAGGCAAGAAGAATGATCCAAAAGCTACAAAAATGTCTTCTGTTTAAATTTCCATTTTCAGAGGTTATTGTCCCTTGAAACAAAACCCTCTGCATTATGGAGTAGTCAGAACACACATGACATTTTTAGATTAGATGATTCTCTGCTGGGAAATACAATTGTGGAATTCAAGTATGCCTGACCAAGGACAGACCCTGCTGTATTTTCTTTGTTTTATTTTTTTAATAAGAAAACAAAAACTTATAAAACTTGGCCACTTTGATGACTTTTTATTCAGTCATTTACAATTTTAGAATTTACCCTTAACTTCACCAAATATTTGAAGTTTCTCACAGATGGCAAAAAAAGGAAAACTAGCATAGAGGTAATCCAGATTTCAACTTTCAGTGATCTCTTTTAAGACATCATCTGCCCCAAAGTGTATCATACCTCTGGGTAATAATCTGCTATTAATATAGAATATTTTTATACACCTATCAATTAAGAGGTCCGTAAATAGTATACATAGAAGTTTGTATGTCATTTATTCGCTCAATAGTCAAAATGGCTACAAACTAAACATGATAGGAGCCTGAATTAGGATATAAGGAAAAGAAGCAGAAATAACCAATATTCAGGATGTAGAATCCAGAGTTCTTGGTAGTCAAGGGATCATCAAGGTAGTCGAGGGCGATCATCCCATTGCGAGTGATGAGATAAAAAAGAGGACTACACATGCATATTATAAGACATTCATATTTGATTAATGCCTATCTTATTAGTTTGAAATATTAACATAAAATTTATAGCACCTACTGGAGTTTATATTTTTATATAGTTGGGATGTTATTTTGCCATCTTCTATAGTTACAATTTTGAGGGTGCATAACAGTCATCTGCAAAACACTATAATTACGGATGACCGCTCTCCATGATAAATATAAACTTAGAGAATTTACAGTTTTGCTATGTAGATTTGCAGTACAATGAATACTTGACAATTTTTAAAGCAAAAGTAAAAACTGATCACAGGCAAATCTGTTATTACACTGAAATTACAAAAATAAATCTTTCAAGTACATAGATTATTAGTCAAGTTTTCTTCATTGTACAAACCAAAAGGTCCACATATCAAAAAGCAGAAGTTAAAAAAACTAAGATGATTTATTCTCCAAGTAACTTTAGGTCAAAGTTAAAGATGACTTATTAGGGTCATAAAATAGCAATGCATGTAGTAAATTTATGTCTTTGCTTTGTTCCCTGTCATATTGTAACCAAAGCTATTTCTACCCTGCCATAATGTGTATTTTTAATCAGACAGTATTAGCCACAGCAGAGCAAACCACAAGTCACAAGGACAGATGACTGTAACTCTATTTATGTTAGAGATAGATTTCTGTGACACTGCATATAAGCAGGATTTATAAATCAAATTAAATTTCCACTTCACTTCCATAATAATTTTGCTTCTGATGAAATCATTTTGACCTTAAATTTCATCTTTAAAAACATGCTTGGAGAAAATATATACATTTTTCTGCAGGTTTCTAGAGTAACCACAGTAATCTGAAAAAATAATATCTACTCTTTATTGATTAAATGCTGCCCATGATAAAGCACGGTAATGAAGAAATCTGAAAGCTTCAGGTTGCTTATATCTGAAGTGTTCTCCAGTAAGACTCAACACTGGTAGTTAAGGCCTCTGGTTTTGCCTGCGCAAGGATAGCATAGTTTTGCTTTAAACAACTGCTAAGTCCTTAGACTCAATGAGACCTTGTCTTGAGCTGGCTGAATGGGCCCCCCAATTCTTCAAAGGTAAAATTCTGTTGACTTGCACATTACCTTAGAAGGGAAGAAGCATTAAAAATTTAAAATGTCATTTCCCAAATTTACCAATTCATTGTATTGACTTAAAGTATGGCATACATATATTTCACATACTTTTTTTTTTTAAGATTTTATTTATTTATTTGTCAGATAGAGTACAGCAGGGGTAGCAGTATCCCATGATCCTGGGATCATGCCCCCAGCCACAGGCAGACACTTAACTGACTGAGCCACCCAGGTAACCCCATTTCACATACTTTTTAAGGCAGCAAAGGCACCAGAGGTGCATACCCAAGCCACCCAATTCAGGGGCATGTTCAGAATTGTAGGTACAGAATCTTATGGCGTGGATGTGGTAAACTAGTGACTCCTAGTGGTTGGTACATAGTCGTGCAAATTACCTCTTTGCAGCAAAATCAAAAAGGGGGAAAATAATATATATTGCCTCATTCCCTTCCAAAACAAACAAGTGAAAAAGAGTTACTACTATCAGAAATATTTTTATAAGGATCATTTCTACACATGCAAAGAGAACACATGTATAAATAAACATCTTAAAAACTCTTACTAATAAAAATTACATTGGAAATTGTCTCAAGCAGCAAAACTAAAATTTATTGACACATTTGCTAGCTAAAATACAACTATAGCTTAATATTCCCAGCTCTGGGATTTTGTCCTAAAAACATAATTCACCAGGAACAAAAATCTATAGCCAACATTATCTATAAAACAAACCACAAAACTAGAAAGATTAATTTCCAACAAGAAGGAAATGTTTTAACAAATTCAAATATGTCACCACGATGATATGCAATAAAATCTTCTCATGTTTAATTATAAGCCCTAGGGAAAAAGATGAACACTGTTTTGGTAAACTATTAGGTTTAAAAAGAAAGTAAAAATGGTTCATTTATTGTGAAATGTCACCATAAAATATATATATACATATGTATATACATACTGGAAGGTACTGTAGAAAGATGGAGGCAGTAATATTATGTATTTCATGTATTTTTCTTTTAAAGACAAATTTCTTATTTTCTTATTATTTTTCTTATTAAACATAATTTTTTCCAGAGTGGTTTTAGGCTCACAGCAAAATTGAGATGAAAGTACAGCGATTTCCCATATACTCCCTGCTCCCACACATCCAGACCCTCCTCCCTCACTATCAACATCCCCGCCCCAGAGGGACACATTATTACAGCTGTTGAGCCTACACTGACACATTGTTATCACCAAAGTCCAGAGTTTATATGAGGGTTCACACTTGGTGCTGTACCCTCCAGGGTTTTGGACAAATGTTTAATGACACGTATCCATCATTACAGTATCATACTGGGTATTTTCCCTAAAAATCCCATGTAGTCTATATTTTTAATGTTTCAAACATCTCTTGTTTCCCCCAATAAAAAATGTTAAAGAAAAGAAAATATCTACATGTAAGCTGACAATGAACTTCTCAAAATTCAAATCTAATCGGCTGCTTCTCTCCAACGTCTATTCCCCCTTATAGCCCATTCCCTCTCACTTCCTCAGGAAAGTCTTCCCTAACACTCCAGTCTGGGTAGAAGTACTTTATTAAACGTTCTCAAAGACCTTATATTTTTTCCTCCAGAACGTATCTCTCACTTCGTGATTATTAGAATGACTGCTAAGATTTGTGTATTTCACTAGATTGTGAGAGAAACACTGCGTACACGGGAAGCACCCAATATAATTTGTGGGATAAAATGAAGGGCAGCACGTGCTCAATGAAGTATTAAATCTGTCTGCCTTTGGCTTCGTTCATGGTCTCAGAGTCCTGGGATGGAGCCCTACATGGGGCTCCCTGCTCAGTGGGGAATCTGCTTCTCCCTCTTCTTCTGTCTTTCCCCATGCTCCTGCTCTCTATCTCTGTCTTTAAAATAAATAAAATCTTGAGAAAAAAAAAAGAATTTTGATGATCTTAGAATTACGTACTACACTGGGGTAGAGTCAATCAGAATCTCTGTCTCTTTATTTCCTCCTATCAACTCCTTATATCATCTAGAATGACATACATTGAAAGACTGAAAATTTTTCATTTGGGCCCCCTATTTTGTCTTCTGAAGCTGTTTCTCTCCCCTACCCTGCTGCATAATAACTTCAGCCCCTAACCCGTCCTCTCCATCCTTCCTGATATGGTCCAAATCATCCAAAAGTTGTTGCGAATCTACAAAAAAAAAAAAATAATAATCCCTCCTTCAAGAATCAGTTTGGGCCAATATTCCTTAAACCTAGTGAATTTCCTCTGACCTATGCTTGCTGAAGTCCTATAAAACATTTCCTCCTCCTTCCCTAAGTAATTAAAATGCTGCCATGCCTTATTATAGTGGGCATTATCAGGTAAAGGCTGTGCTCACAGAGTTCTGGTCCCTTTTCTTGCACAACAGCTAAGAAGCCAGTGAGAGAGAGAAGAGATGACACGTTTGTCCCAGTCTTCAGAATGTACACAGCCGCCAGCACAGCCTACTTGGAGCCTGTCAACATTTTTCAGTTGAAATTAAGTGATTGAAAACTAAAGCTTGTTGTTCCGAAACTGTCATGATAGGCAAAAAGCAAAAGTCTACATCCTCACTACATTTTCCCACTTTTTCAGCTCAAGGTAGAGATGCATCAAGGAATGAAAAACCCAGAGTCCAGGAAAAGCAAGGGAGGAAATAGATAATGAAGATGAAGGGAGTGTTCCTGAGATGTTACGCAAGAATGGTTTCCATCTGGCCAGGAGCATATTTTTCAGCTGTTCCTCGAGTATCAAGTATGTTTTGCCTGTGAGAGGTCAAATATACTGGAGTTGGAAGGAAGGAAGAAAGGAAAGGAGGAAAGAAGAAAATCCCACCACTAATTAAAGCCACATTGGCCATTTTCAAAGCTGAAATGTAGTATGTGAAATGGGGACTAAGAAAGGAAAGGAGGAAAAAAAGAGAGAGAGACGGAGGTTTTAAGAAAAACTACATTTTTACTCATTTTCTCCCCAGATTGGAAATATAAGAAATTTTAAAACTCGATAAACCAAAAGAAATACAAAAATGTTCATCTTCATAAAAACTGTGAAAATCTTTTTAAGAAACCCATTTAATTATATTTTACATTTAAGTAATTATATTAAAATGTGTGAACTCTACCCCCACCCACAACCACCTCACTTTAATATTCTGAAGGCACTGACAGCTGTGAACAATGCAAAGTCATTTACTTAGCACACTATGTGCTTGAATCAAACTACTAAACATTATGGGCTTCTGGGTCCCAGTATGAAAACCAGGACAAGGGTTTCCAGGTCATTAAGGAAATAGCATGATCTGCTATGAATGTATTTAATGTAATGTAAATAAATCTTATTTTCAACTCTTCTCCACACTAATATTAGAGTTCTAAGCAGGGAAATTGTGACAACTATGTATCCGAATAATAAAGTGTTGGTAATCTTCAAAGAAAGAAAAAAAATAGCAGGCAGTATAATACATCTTATGTAAAAATATATAAAGCACAAAATCACAATAAATTAGTCATCTGTGTTGTAATTAATTTAAAGAATGACTTTTGGTGTGCAGAGAAATTGACACTCAATAAAATGATGATCCCAGGTTTGACTTGTAGCACTCCTCTTTCTCCTGATTACAAATTATCAATCATATTTAATTATTTAGCTTTCTGAAGAAGGACATTTGCTGAGTTTCATTTTAACAGCATGCCTACGGTTGTGTTCCAGAAATTTATTAGGAAACAGCCATGAGTTTCTAGGTAAGATTATGGCATAACCCTATGGGTCTAACTCCTTTATCCTCCACTACCAAATTTCCCCTGAAGAGAAAAAAGAATGTAAGTGTTAGGGGAAATGTGATTTAGTAATAAATACTAGGAAGGGGTAACATCCACATGCCAGGGTGGTAAAGGAAATGTTGTAAAAGAAAGAGCAAAAAGGACTGAAAGTTCCATGAACTCTGCCATTAAAGGGGCTATATGCCTGCGAGAAAAGTGGGAAATACTTCCAAACATCCACTCATTCAGAGTTGAGTGGCAGTCAGGAGACCTTTGTCCAGCAAGTGTCCTCCAAAGGGACAATGTTGTCTCCAAGGTGGTGAAAATTGATTCTTCTTCTTTTTTTTTTAAGATTTTATTTATTTATTTGACATAGAGATCACAAGTAGGCAGAGAAGCAGGCAGAGAGTGAGAGAGGGAAGCAGGCTCCCCGCTGAGCAGAGAGCCCGATGCAGGACTCGATCCCAGAACCCTGGGATCCTGGCCTGAGCCAAAGGCAGCAGCTTAACCTACTGAGCCACCCAGGTGCCCTGAAAGTTGATTCTTAAGGGTGGGAGGAAAGGATATATACTCTATAAGTATATACACACTTAACTAGGAGGCAATGATGAAAAACAAAAAAATTGAGAAACACTGATATGTATCACTAGCTACAGAGAAGGGCTTTTTGACTCAGGAACCACTGAGATGTTCACACTTGCTCACAGGGCTCTCTAAGCACCTGCGAGATGCCTTACTGAAAGAGGCAGTTTATTCTTGCAAATCCCTCTGATGCTATCCCCATCATGTTCCCCTTAGACTGCAAAGAGAGCACAGTACATTTAACAAAAGGAAGAGTTTGGATTTGTTTTTAAAGAAAATAGAAAAAAAATACACAAACCATAAAATAGAATGTCAACACTAAAGTAGAAAATTCTAGTGATAGGTGAATTCTCTTACTGAAACAGATTCACAGATTATGACAAATAAAATCCAATTATATTTTTGTTTACAAAAGAGGTACCTAAATTGACATTACTAAGCAAAAGAATACAGGCAAATGAAAACAAAGTACATAAATATGCCATGGGAGATACGGACTGGGCTTTGGGAGCAGTGATATAACACAAGAAAAATTCAAGCCAAAAAGCATTGATTTATCAAAGGTGAGTTTAGAAAAACCATGAACATATCTATTTCTACATATTTAAATATATGAAGTCACACTGGTGAAGACTAAAATACAATAGCTCTCCTTACGTATTTATGAAAAAAGGAGATTAAAATAAAAATTAGAGTATTTGAATGATATAATGATATAATTAAAAGGTTATATGGAGGTTACATATTCTTTTCCCCAAGTAAATTCAAAGAAATGACACAATGAACATCAAAAGTGTCCTATCCACGCAAAAAAAAAGAGAAAATAATGAAGCTGTAAATTTAGAATCAAGTTTAACCAGACAGTCAAGAAAGTGAGCAGAGAATACCAATAGCTTAAGTCCTGATTATACTAAAATGTCTATGTGCTTTGTTCTAAATTTGAATTACACTAAAATGTTAATGCCCTTGGCTTTAATTTTCTCATTTTTTGAAAGTTCTCTAAAAAAAGATAGTCTAATATGTAAAAATTACATTCACACAGATATTTATTGCAGTATTTTCTACAATGCTGAGCCCCAATTCTCAATAACAGAGGAAAGACAAAAAATGTGGTATATATAATAAAAATATATAAAACCACTAAAAAGAGACTTCATAATTATGGAGACTCTAAAACCCTTTGAGGGAAGTTTATAATGTGGGTGGGAAATATTGAGCACGTTTCCTGATACCTTCTACCACCACAGCCTGGCTCGAGAAGAATATAAGCAAAGCCAACCAGCTCCATAAAACAGAGCACAACCTGCGAATGACTCCGTTACCTCCAGCAGCCTCTCCAATCTTACCTCCCACAGCTCCCTCTATATATTTGTGGTAGATAATATCCAATGATGGCCACCATCACTTTCTTCCCTCCCTCCATCAAGAGGTGGAGTCTGTCCTCTCACTTGAATTCAGGCTGGACTTGTGATTTGTTTGGACCTTGAGGAAGCGGGGGGATACAATGTTCTGGAACCTCAGAGTCCAGACTTTAAGAAGTCCAGCATCTTCCATTTCTTCTCTTTTGGAAGTCAGATGCCATATAAAAAGTTGACTACCCTGAGATCATTATGTTGTGAAAAACCCCTAGACAGCTCCCTGGAGAGGCCAAGTGGAGGAGCACAAAGGAGCTCTTTGTGTCAGCAAAAGAGAAGAAGAAGAAGGAAAGAAGGAGGAAGATGACAACGACTTTTAAGTGAAGGGTCCATGTACCTCCCAGCCCAGCCCAACTGGCTGCTAAACACAACTGAGTGAGTGGCCCTAGCAGATGCCATGTGGAGCAGAAAAATCACCCTGCTGAGTGCAGTCAACCCATGAAATTCTGAAACACAACAAATCGTTGTTTTAAGTCACTAAACTTTGGGATGACTTGTTACAAGGAATTCCATAACTGAAACCCATCTGCTAAGTTAGCCATACCAAACTATTCAGAAACTACAATGTCTGTAAGTTTGCACATTCTATGTTTTTGTTCCTGCCTTTGCCCGCTTTATGAACTTCTAGTCCACTTGAAAGACCCAACTGGGTATATTTTCTTTGGTGAAGTCTTCACAGATTATCTCGGGCAGTTACTCTTCGTGCCTCTAGATGTCCTAATATACAGACACAGCACATACTTCTTTCATTGCCCTGTCAGTGCCATGTCTACCTTCCAATTCTTGAGTTCCTTGTAGACAGAGACTGTGATGTTATCATTTCCATATTTCCATTGCTTAAAACAATACCTATGAGGCAAAAAGGATTATTTCTCTTTTATATATGTGGAAATTGACATACAGAGTGCTAAGTTAATGTGCTCAAGGTCACTCAGAAAGTTGAGTTAAATGTATAGATAGTATGAAAGAATGAAATTCTATGAGCTAAAGAAGTGTTTGCAGATGAGAAAGAGATCTTTCATTGATCTCTTTCTCCTATTATATCCTTTGGCACTTGTAACCTGAAAAAATATCCTTATGGAACAAAGAATACTCCACCTACTCTTGTCTTCAGAGTCTTACCACAAGTGTCTAGCATGCAAACATCACAGTTCATATTGCTACTAAAAAGGCCTGTCCTAGCACACAATAGGTTCTCATTCATGTATTAATCAATCAGTCATTTCCAAAGTACCAAACTAGTCAAAAAGAAGTTCAGGAAAATGTATCAAGCATATTTCTACAAAATGAAAATATAATTAAACATTCAATTATATTTTCAACCTCCATTTATTAAATTGCAAGGTAATTTAGTTTTAATTTTTTTAATTGCAAGGCAATTTAATTGCAAATAAAATTTTAAAAATTTAATGCAAGTAAAATAAATATTTTTGAACCCAGGGAAAAGAACGATCTTGAATGAATATTCATTGCGAATTAACTCCGTTTCACTTGAGTTCTGTACTACCCAAAGTGAAAGAGCAGACTGAACTTAGCAATCTTCAGGAAAAATCATATTGTTATTTTTACTGTATCTTTTGCTGGAGAAGGGACTGAGATTGGGTGTCATTCTGTGTCAGTGTTCTCAGTCAATGAAAGAATAGAATTGATTTATTTCTCATTTTAACTTATAAAAATCTGAAAATTTAAATCTTACCCTTTTTTCCTCAGGGACAAAACACAACAGACATATAGAAGCCATGATTTTTTGCAAGAATTCCCAGAGCCAAGATAGCACCCAGATCCTTCTCACCCTCTTGACCATATGTTTTAAGTTCTCCTGACATGTTCAAGGTTAAACCAGAAGACTAAGGGTCAGATTAAAGTCATTTCAAGCTCCAGAGCACAGCACTGTCCAAAAAATGGGTGACATCAGACGACCTCAATGAGAAGAACAAAGAGGGACCTCCTGCCCTCAGTGGACGCTAATGCCTTCCGGGCTTTTGACTGTCAGCCACAATGGTAGCAGGGAAGCTGAATGTAATCAACACAGAGCTAAGCTGTACATCGGAGAAAGCTCATAAAAACTTTTTTCCTAGGTAATACCATTTTATAGAGGTCTAAGTTGATCTGTTATTCTTTCAGGAAAACCCAGTAAGTCCCCAGAATTCTTTTACCCTGCATTTCATCACCTGGATCTTTCCCAGAACTAAACTGAATCACACTTCATTAGAAAGAATCAAAGATATTCACAAGTGGGGCGCCTGGGTGGCTCAGTTGGTTAAGCATCTGACTTTGGCTCCCTTGGGCTCTCTGCTCAGTAAGGAGTTTGCTTTTCTCTCCTGCTTCCCTCTTGCTCATGCTGGTGCTCTCTCTCTCATATAAATAAATAATACCTTAAAAAAAAAAAAAAAGATGTTCACAAGTTAGAAATTACACTAGATTTCTCTCTAGAAATCTCTTATGCTAGGAACACATATGGCACACGATTAGGGACACATTCCCACCACCTCTGATTAAAATCTTACTCATTTTGCAAAGCACAGCTCAAATGCTATCTCCTGCTTAGAACCTTCCCTCATTGCCCTGATTGGAATATTTCTCTCTTCCCCTTCTAAACTTTTATAATGAACTTAGCGTTTAGCACAACTAGCTTAGAGTGCCCTAGCCTATATCATGCTCACTTTCTTCTCCCCTTCACACATATCTCACGTTTTGAGCCTAGATGGCAGGGACTGTGCACTTAAAATCTTTGAATCCTTACAACGTTGCACAGTGCTTTGTATACAGAGGGTGCCCAACGTGTGCTCCATGACTGTTCACTTTATTCCTTCTAGGCTTTTCAGGATGACTACTTTTATGATAGCCCAGAAGCCATTCAAAGAGACATATCCAAAGCTGCCCTTACCTGATATAGATCACGACTCCCACCCCGCATTTTAGTGATATGACCCAAGTTCCGGAAAATACAAATAATACAAAATCCCTGAAGGGAATTGTAGCCATTTGTTTCTGGGTTTTCCCAAGTTCCTCAACTGAACCTTTTTGTTTATTTCAAATCTTTCAACAGAAACCATAGGTATACTATAAAACATGTGGATTGGAGGGTGTAGTTTGGTATTCCAAGGAGAGCTTGAAATCCTTCCCACTCACACCCATCAGGTGTCCTTTAAGGAAAGGTTGAAGGAACCTCTGGGGCCCCACAGAGAGCACGTTGATAATCACTAATTTTGATTCACCTCCTCAGATCCTCAAATAGGCTATAGGAGTCAGAGAGCATTGCTGAAATCCACAGTAAATGGATGAGCACTGGCCACAGGAGCCACCAAACCTTATTGATTTCCTGCAAGATGGACTTCATTACACCCAAGAGGAAGCCCAGGGTGCAGCTTTTACCTCAGCATTTCAGAGCTTATTATTAGACAGGTGCTTTGCTTCATTTTACTCATTCTATTGATTCTTTGAATCTAATCCAGAGAATAAACACCACTAGGACCAAACATATGGTCAAGTCTTTAGCTTAATTTTTGTTTTTGGAGAGAGAAGCATCTTGGGCTGAGTTCAGCCAAGCTGGGAGCACAAAGAGTGATTAAAAACAAAACAAAACACAGCGCAGTGTATCACAATCCTACCTGAGCATAAGGAAGCCTGCCACTTGGCACAGGAGCTATTTACTTTGTCAAATCCCTGTGTGAGATGTTTGCTCAGTTGTAATCATATATAATATCATGGTAACAAACTAGATGTTTATAGAAAAAATAGATCCTAAGGGCCAGAAACTCTCAGAGAAAATACATGCACTTCGCTTTTATTTTTTTCCCATTCAAAATATAAATAAATGGTATAAATGTTTGATTTAAGGTTAAGCCCCCAAAGTATGAACTATTTATTAAATTTGTTTTAAGTTTTTGAATGGTCAGTTTAAAATTGTTCCTGCTAATTTTTTTATCTTTTCTTAAAAGGAAATCTGGGTTCAAAGCTTTGATATTATCCATGTATTTTAGACACAACTTTAATTGATCTCATTTATTCTGCTATATATTCAATGTGTTTTCTTACATTGTGAGCGCCCTCTGGTGGTTGAGAGAACACTAAATCTCTACGCTCACAAGAACAGAAATACAGTTCATTACCAACCAAAGCTTTTCTTTACTGATTTCAAGTTCTATTAGAAATGGATGTTCATTAAATTGCTATTAACTTTTACCTACTCATAGAATGGTGCATTATTTTTTTTTCATTTTCTAAGATTAAAAAAAAAGATCTTAAATGCTTACGTTATGTCTTTAAATCCAAATAAGAAAACACTGTTAATGCACAAATACATTTTCTTTTCAATCAGATTGGGAATAGTTAGCAATTTACATCTAAATTGAGATACAGGGAAATTGGCTTTTAGACCCTTTATTAGGTGGCATGCTCTGTGTCCTCTTTTAACTTATGGCCAAGTCACAAACAGACACAACTATTATATATTTCCAGACTACCTAGGTCCATAGCACCAAATTCAAGACTCAGGTTGTGATATATCATGCAAGTCACTAAACAATGTACCTACCAGACACAATGCAAGTATCCCACCATACACAGAATTACAGCAGGCAAAACGAAAGGTGGCAAAGTCTTGATCAAGTGGGACAATGCATTGAAATTTGTGAAATGACAAAGCCAGGATATATATATATGTGGTGAAGCCTTTCCTTGGGTGTATAATTTCAGAATACTCAATGCCTGATGACTCCAAATCTCCCTTTAACTGATTCTTAAGTTTTTGGAGTAAAAGTTGAAGAGCGCAGAAACAGGTTTCCAGGTGCTTCCTGCTATATGACTCTTCATGGCATTCATTTAAGAGCAGCACCCAAAATATGAGATGAAAACATCATAATCATACTACTTCTGCATTTCCTCTGCAAGAATAAGATGAGAGCGAAACAAATCAGCAAAGCTGAAGATAAAGATTTGGTCAATGAACCAAGTACATCACAAGATGTTAGTGGGGAAGTTATTGGATTATTGTAGGAATAAGGTGATGGTGTGTGACTATGGAAATCTGAAGAGGATTGGTGCTTTGACTTAGTTCCACACACCTATGCCTTGAATCCCAAACTGTTCCACAAACCAATTTCATGAGCACATGCAATGTTAAAGCGTGATTAATGGACTTGGGCAAATCAAAAGTGTGCAATCCTCCAACATGAAAATGTCAGTGAACACACCTGACTCCAGCAAAAAGCCAGGATGGAGGATGTCAAAGTTTTACACTTTGGTGGTTTGTTTCAGTAATTGCCACCAATGTGTTCATGCCTCATTGTGTGCATATCACTCTACAACGTGATATTGGTGGTCCTCTAAGCAATAGGCGGAGTGTGTTTTCTCCATCTTGAATCTGGCCCTGACCCTACTACCTGCTCTAGTCAACAGGACAAAAACAACCATCATTTAAGCAGAGGTTTTAAATGTGCATGAGCCTTGATGCTTGCCTCTTTCACATCTAGGAGCCCCTTTGCCACCACGTAACAAGTTCCAACTAGGCTACTATAGAGGGGAAAATCCAAGGAACCAATTTCCATGTAAGTGAGACCATCCTAGACCACTGAGCTCTAGCCAGGCCACAAGTAGACCGAAGAGAGAAGCCAAACCCAGCCAACATTACGGTCTATCCAAGAATTGTTGTTTTAAGCCTTTAAGCTTTGGGGTGGTTAGTCATGTAGCAAAAGCTAGCTGATATGGCTACTTCCATCATACAGCCCAAACTTCGATTATGATTTGTCCAAGTCCATGACCACATTTCTCTGGAGACAGAATTTTGAGTTACTTAATAAATTCTTTGCTTCCTGACTTAAGGAATGATACTAGCACCAGACTGCTTATAAAAAGAGAATGATAGTCATCAAAAATAATGGGCTGTATTTCACAGAAAAATTGTATTTCCTTATTGTCTTAGTTACTGTCTAGTAACCACACAACCATTGGGAAAGGGATCTTGATACCCAGTAAAATGGATCTAAAAACCAAGGATATAAGGACTTTTATCTTGAGAAACAGTTTGCATAAAAGTTACATAAGTATTTTAATAGCCTGAGACTCAATGAGATCAATTGTATGGCATAGTTGTTTAAAGTAAATGTAAGCTCCATTAGTAGAGCAATAGATAATGTTCATAGAGATAATCATCTAGAAGCCTGGTTCTAGCTTTGGGTGCTACACTTAAAGACTAGATTGTGTCCTAAGGAGAATAATTAGGATGTGGAAGTTCAGACATCCAGGAGATAAGAGTAAGAGTCAAGGGAACCACGGAGAAAACTTGCCAACACTTTTGAACATGAAATTATAATTATGGATGAGGGAACAGTTTGAATTTGCATCATTCTCAGTAGGAGAACTCAGACCCACAAGTGAAGGCAGAACTTTCTAATATTTAAAAGGGTACTACAATAAAATTGGTTGCATTGAACCATATTGAGGTTGTTGTCACTGGATGTGTTCAAAGGTGGTTCATCTTTGCCCAGGGATGTGGTAGAAAGAATTCCTGCACTGAGAGAAACACTAGACAAGCTGCTATCTAAGGTTCCTTCTAAATGCAAGGTTCTAGGCTTCTGTATGCATCTATATACATTTGTCTTTACAAAATCAAATAGAATAAGTCTTCTGCAACCTCATCATGATCATTGCCCCACCAGTATCCCAACTTACTCTTGATCTGTGAGGATATGAGCAAAGAAAAGTGCTACCAGGAGAATGTAAGAAATTAATTCCATCAGCTCTCCCCCTCTTACTTGGGCACAGGTGTTTAAATGGATTAGCTTTGCTCTAATAATAAAGAATAAATCAGATATCATTTTTTGGTATTTTCACATAACAAAGTGCTTTCTCAGTTGAATAAAGGAAAAATGAGATTTACTATTAAAAAGAGAAAAAATCAGTGTCATATGTAAGGAAATAATTAAGATGTAGAGTTTCTTATATATAACTCTTATGTTTTATCTTGAGAAAATAGGTATGTTGCTAATAATTTTCAAACCTTATATATATAAAAAATTCTCACTAATATGTTGTAGATATCACTGTTAGTAAAAATATTAACAATTTATCTGGTATGAGAAGAACAAATATAACATTTAAATAATTATGTTTAATATTCATGGGAAAGTGTCACGAACAGAGACAGAATATCTTTAACAGCCCACACAACAGTTCACATGAATCTGAATGGCATTTGGCCTAAAACCTGCTTCATATGAAAAATACTACCAATATCCAAAAGCTCAGGTGCTATGCAGCATCCTGTCCCCATCAGACCATTTGGACATTGATGTTTGAGGACAGACTTAGAATGATACTCCACCTTTTATCCTCCCATGATTTATTGATCCAGCCCTATCTTAATTCTTTTCATTCTCTCCCTTTCTTTCCACCTATACACCCTAAATATAAGCTTTCTCTAAAGTTTCTCCCTGAATAATATCAGCAAAGGATTATTTAGATACACCATGTTCCAGGCACTATGAGTTTTTATGCTTCATCTCATTTAATTCTCAAAATACCTAATGTTGTAGGTATTTTATTATTTTATCTACAAATTTTAAAAAAAGAATTTATTTATTCATTTGAGAGGAAGAGAGCACAAGTGGGGGGGAGAGGCAGCGGGAGAGGGAGAAGTAGACTCCCTGCTGAGCAGGGAGCCTGATGTGGAGCTCAATCCTGGGACCCAGAGATCATGACCTGAGCCAAAGTTAGATGTTTAATATCTAGGCCACACAGGCACCCTACTACTTTCATTTTAAAGAGGATAAATAACTTGACCAACACTCATACCAGCAAAAAAAAAAAAAAAAAAAAAAAAGAACTTATTCCAGCTATCTGCTTCCACTTTACTCTGCTACTCCTATTTTCCAGGAGGAGCTCCCAAAATGTGAAACTTAAGATCCCATAGGATACAATGTAAATCTTGGCAAGAGACCAGATATGAATAAGAGAAAGATGGTGGAGTAAAAGAAAACTGAGCTTTTGAGTGTCAGCGACTGGGAAAATTGTGGGGTCACTAATCAAAACCAGAGAACTGAATCAAGTAACTAATAATGAGGAATCATTCTATGGTGTGGTGTGTGTGTGTGTGTGTGTGTGTGTGTGTGTGTGTGCGTTTAATGTTGAAGTAAAATATACGCCAAAAATTAAAACACCCTACAAGACTGGAGCTACAAATAGACCTGAAGACTGGAAAAAGAGAAAGATAATAATGGATGTGATAAAGAGGGAGCAGGAGATGCAATGGGACTTCTGTTTGGTGAAATTAGAAAACATTGGGGCAGTTGGTTATGTGGATTGCAATAGAAAACCAAAAAGATATTAATAAGAATAATAGATAATGGCCCTAGATAATGCTGACAATACAACTTTTTTGGAGACTTCTTTGCTGTGACTGAGATTTTCTCCAAAAATGCCCTGGGTTGTACTGGAGTAAAAGAGGAAAAACAGATGAAGGGGGTTGCATAGGACTGGGAATGGACAAACATGGAGCCTAAGAGAGCTTTTCCAGCAGGTGGTGCTAAACGAGGTATTCTCATATTCCTGAAAGCAGTAAAGTAGGGAAACAAGTGAAGCCAAAATTGTGACTATAAACTGAGAGAAGCAAAAAAAGGGAAAGGACAAACAATACATTGATGGTCAGGCAAGTTTAATAGGGAGACAAGGGGAGAGACTCAAGGGCAGAAAATCATGGCCACAGCAAGACATTTCTAAGTTCAAGATCTTGAATGTGGAGCAGTTTCAAGTGATGAAGTAATTCAGGGTGGGAATGTGCTGCTAAAGAGTAGAATTGAAAGCCATGTAGATGAGGGTTAAGAACTCTGCAGCCTTGATTTTAAAGGGTCTGATCTCTAGAGTTATATGCAGCCAAATTTGAATCCTGGCTATGTCACTTGTGATCTGGGGTATTTAAACAGTTTCTTAACTTCTCTAAGCCTTACTTTTCTTCAGGTGCAAAATTTGGGGTGGAGGGGTGATAGTAGTATTTTACAATGTATTATATACATAGTACAATAGTACTATGATCGTACTATTTTACAATGTAAAAGCAAAAAAGCAGGCAAAAAGCTTGGAAGAGTATATCCCTTCTAGTTAGCTTTTACTCTTATTCTCATTGTTGTCGATAATAAAAACTATCCTCCGATATTCAGGAGAAAAGAACAAAAAAACAATCACACAAGAAGATATTACTTAACTTAAATTCTAAGAACCTGACTTAAGGCCTAAATTTCAGACATCTCCATCTCTGTGTTTTCTGAAATAGAGTGAACGGTCAGGAACAACTACTTCATGACTTTGAAGAAGGAGGCTTGAAGATTAAACATTTACTGTGCCTATTATGAATAAGATCCAAGACAATAGGGGTAGATTTGAATGTTCAGGAGATTCTCATCCATCTAGACCTCTGATGAAGTTGCTAATGATCAAGGAAATGACCACAAAAGAATAAAGATGACTTCCAAAAGAGAAGAAGGAAGAGGAGGAGGAGGAGGAGGAGGAGGAAAAGGGGGGAGGGGAAGGAGGAAGAGGATAGGGAGGAAAGATAAAGATATAAATTTATCAATTCCATAATTATATATTAAAATATCAAAATGAGCTATGATTGTACTTACTTGTGATGAAGTGGGTCACATTACTAAATAAAATCTTTAAAGACAACCAAGAAGTGGAGTACACTCCAGTAGGCACCATCTCTGAAGTAATCCTTTTAATGAAAATTTGGGCACCTAGGGATAAATTCTCAGAAAGCCCTGATATTATAAAGAAGATTGTATACATGTATAATGAGAAGGTCTATAACTTTCATTAGATTTTCAAAGAAGAATATGACCCCAACATTTAGAAACCACTTCTTGGGTCACTTGGGTGGTTCAGTCAGTTAAATACCTGCCTTCATCTCAAGTCATGGTCTTGGGGCCCTGGGATTGAGCCTTGCATCAGGCTCTCTGCTCAGTGGGGAGTCTGCCTCTCCCTCTCCCTCTGTGTGTGTGCTCTCTCTCTCCTCTCTCTCTGTCTCAAATAAATAAATAAAATCTTAAAAAGAAAACACTTCTCATATGTATATGGTAAATATTTTCAAGAGGTTTAAAATATAATGGTCTCAAAATCTATCAAAATATTTAACTTTACATTGATTACATTGATTGTTTATGACACTAGTTATTATTTCACATCATAACACATTCCCATAAAGAAACCAAATTTACCCAACATTCCCCACTAGTCCTCCCACCATCTTTGTAACCCTCTTAAATAGAGTAAATACTAGGGATTTGTCTGGTTCAAGGAAAGAATTAGTGTGAAACACAAAGCATGGAGTTTATTCTAATCAACTACTCAAAAAAGTTTTGTTTAGTGTGGCAGACACCAACTACCTACTTGATATCTGTGATTTCCTCCTTTCCTCTTAAAAAAAAAAATCTGATTTTTTTCAACATATCAATGTGTCCCTCTGGAAGATCACAGTTCCCAGCCTACTTAGCAACAAAAGGTGAACCATAAAATGTAAATGGAAATTGGGTGAGATTTCTGGAAGAATTCTTCAGAAGAGTGCTCCTTTAGATAGGATGCACTTCTCTTTTCTCTTCTCTTTCTCATACCCTTCCTGCCTGGAATACAGGTATGATGTCAAGAGTTTCAGCAACTACCTTGAACCTTTGGGAAACCTCAAAGATAGACAACATGTGCTAAGAATGGCAATACCATAAAACAGAAAATGGTCCCAGGTGAAATCATGAACTTTATGCCCTATCTAAAACATCTTCCCTTATGTTTTTCATGTGAGAAAAAAGACCATAAAATTCCCAACTTTTAAGTCTTCAGAGTTTGTGGCTATTTTTTGTTTAGGGATTATTTTGTGTGTATAAAGGAATCACTGTCATTCAGAAAAGAATGTGATTCACAACTACCATAGATATCCAGCCTGAAAATTCCACTTTCCTTTGTTACATTGCCTAAGAGTGGACCAATTTCTGATCCACTTTGATAAACAATGACTTTTAATGGATTGTCTGCATGATATTGGACACTAGGCAAAAATGAACTAAGATCTCTGAGAGGCAGGAAATAAATTAGGTGAAGGGGGAATCCAAGCAGAACCTGGTGGATACCCTGTGTTGAGGAAATAAACCTAAAAACACAGAAGACTAAGACAGCTAGAGTTTACAGGACAAAGTACAAGAGAGTAAAGAGCTTCATGGAGACCTCTAGAGATAGGCAGAGAGCCCACATTCTGTTCAGCAGAGTACAAATCAGCACATGCATGAAAGAAAACTACTAATGTCCGGCAAAAGAACCTAAAAAGATTAAAAGGGACAGTACCTAGAGATATGGCTGAGAAGAATGCCTGTTCCCATCAGCAAGACTGGAAAACCTTATAATCAATGGGACTTTAGATAAAGATCCCACAATATTATGCCTCCATACTGGAGAATAATTAGCTTTGGACCAAATTATTCTGGCTCTGTCTAGAAAACCTTAAAAACAAAACCTTAAATAGCAAATTTTTCCAGCTAACTTAACTGCATCCCAGCAAAAAGTTTAAGAATATTTATAGGAATACAAAAATATTCCAACAAGGAATACTTTAACCCACCCAGGTCACATTCACAATATGCAAAATCCAATAAAAGATTACCAGGCAATCAAAGAAGTAGAAAATACGACTCACAATGAGGAGAAAAATCAATCCACTGAAACCAACTCAGAACTGACACAGATATTAGAATTGTCAGACAAGAAGATTAAAACAAGTTATTATACTTATATCCCATATGTTAAAAAAAAAAACTAGAAGAAATATTGAATGTGCTAAGTAGAGATACGGAATATATATTTAAAAAAATAAATGTCTAAAGATAAAATTACAATGCCTGAGATTAAAAAAAATAATCTGGATAGGATTTTACAAAAAAAGATTAGGGATCTAGGAGACATAGCAAGAGAAATAATCCAAGATGAAATGAAGTGAACTTTGGAACAACTTCAAGCAGCCTAATCTGTATGTAAGTAAAGTGCCTGAAAAGAAGAGAAGGGGGGGAAACCCTAAATCTTATTTGAAAAAATAATGGCTAAAAGTTTTCCAAATTTGATTTTTTAAAAAGAAGAAAAAAAAATCCAAGAATCTCAATGAACCCTGAGCAAAAGAAACATGAAAAAAACTATACCAAAATATATCATAATCAAGTTTCTCAAATCCAATATTGAAAAAAAATCTTTTTTTAAGATATTATTTATTTATTTATCAAAGAGAGAGAACACAAGCAGAGGGAGCAGCAGGCAGAGGGAGAAGCAGGCTCCCCACTGAGCAAGGAGCCTGATGTGGGACAGGATCCCAGGACCCTGGGATCATGATCTGAGTTAAGTTAAGGCAGACCCTTAACTGACTGAGTCACCCAGACATCCCAAAAAGAAGAATCTTGAAAGCAGCAATGTGAGAAGATACACATACAGGGAACAAAAATAAGGATGACAGCATATAATTTATCAGAATTATGCAAACAGAAAGACAAAGGAGCAATGTCTCTTAAGTACTGAAAGGAAAGGAAAAAAAAAAGTTTTAACCTAGAATTCTATACCCAGCAAAAATATCTTGTAAAAGACAAAGGTGAGATAAAAACTTTTCAGACATAAATATGCTAAAAGAATTTATCTACAGTAGACCCACACTAAAATAGTAGCATATAAGAAGTCCTTCACATAAAGAGAAAATTATGTCAAATGATTTAATGCTCTACACTAAGCAATAAAGAGAACAAGAAATTGAAATTGCAGAAAGTAGAGCACTTCCAAACTCACTTGATGAGGTCATCATTACCCTGACACCAAAACCAGACAAAGTCATTAAAAGAAAAGAAAACTATATTGACAGAAAGATCAATGATCACCAGGGGACTTAGGTTGGAGGCAGAGATTGCCAAATGACATGAGGAATATTGGAGGGTTATGGAAATGCTCTGATCTCAAATGTGTTGATACATTTTTGAGTGTACATATCTGCCAAAACCCATCAAATTATAAGTTAAATGGATACAGTTTATTATATTTAAATTGTACCTCAATATTCTGATTAAAACAAAACAAAATAAATGAAAACAGCATATCTGGCAGATACTATGGTTTGGCTCACTTCGTAATCAATCCAATCATCTTCTAGAATGTCTTCCTATACTGTAGAGGCCAGAAAGCTAAAAACCACATTTCTCATTTTCCCTCATTGTTTACATATGTGACTGTTCAGTAACCACAGATACACTCACTCAAGGCTTTACTTAGGAACAGAATTAAGTAGAAAAAGGGGCCAGAGAACAAATCATCTGTTTTGCTGGAGAGAACCAAAGACAGCATTTCTAGAGAGCCAGCCACTTTCTGATTGTGGCAGAGGTTCCTTGGAGGCCATTTCTGCAGAGAAGTTCTGCAAGTTGTCTCTAAAAACATGCCTAGAGTCTATATTTCTCATGTATAAACTACATGTACTCAATAACAATTCCTTCATTCTTAAACTGAAAAAAAGAAAAAGAAAAACCCAGAACTTTCAATGGATACAGAATTATAAATCAGTCACCGCTCAACATCAGCTAGTTTAAACACCTGTCTAGATCCACTGTCCTTCCATTCCTCTGTTACCAGGGTCCCCACTCTGATTCATTCCATGTTTTATAGCTCAGTTCCAATGTAGGTTTCATGGATTTGTACTATAAAGTTTTATGGTTGGTCTAGAATTAAGATAGTACTTCTAACCTATTTCCTACTAGAATTTCCAAGATCATCTTTGTCCGAACAATTGAAATGCAATCTTTTTGTGTAAAGATCTCCCAATGCGAAAGCAACAGGACAATGACTTTAAGCAAGCTTCAAGATGAACTTGCTTCTCCTCTAACCCTCTGAGCCTCCAACTCTTTGACTGACCCATCCTCTCCTGATGGAGCATCTCAGGGCAGAGGAGCTTTGTTTTCTAAAGTAATTTCTTTCCCTTGACTACATCACTGCTTTCATCTTTACATAGAAGTTTGGCTGGGAATCAAAGTTGTCAGGGAAAAAAAGCTCAGCATTTTTGTCAATTCTTCTGCTCTTGCCCATTGAACTCTGCGAGCTTCCCCTCAGTGAAGATAAGTGAATTCCCTTGGTGCCACCCATCTCTGGCTCTGGTGGCAATGATGGCAGGGAAATAAGGGGGCTACAAAATGGTCTCATGCTCTCCCTATCCCATCTCACTGCCTCCGTAGGCCTATTTCTGTCCCTATCTCCCACATTTTCTGGCCCTCTCTAGTTCTCTCGCTCCCTCCTTAAAAAAAAAAAAAAAAAAAAAAAGTTGTATTGCACAGATGATGCATACATCTCGATTTTTCTCACTCATCTAAATTTAAACTAAATCAAGTGGTTTAATGTGACTGTTTAAAACATCACAGATGTTAAGGAAATTACCAACATCAGCGTCCTTTCCTCCCTAAAAATTATGTTTCACCATGTGCCAAAACCCAGCAGAGGGCGTCCTTCCATTTCAGATGAATGAATACTGCAGGGAGAAGGCTCTATGATTCCAGCAATGTCTTCCATTTACAAATGTGCCCTGGAATTTAAAATCAAGACACTTTTGTGGTAGGAGGATAAACTGTTGTAGAAGTTGTTTTCTGGAGTGCTTACCTCCATTTCAAATTATAGATTTTGAAGAATTCTCCATTTATAAGAAAAAAGAAAGAGGAAAACAAAATCTCTGCCTCTGGTCTCTTTCCAGATTTGGGGCATTAGCTTCAAATGGCAGAATCAACAAGGTAACTAACACCTGTGCGATCTTTCCTTCTCTAGGCCACTGTGTGCTAATAAAGTAATCACAGAAAAAGCAGCTGGGAAAGAACCTGCACCCTGTTTCTTTTGTCCATTGCCCTCTGCCTCTAGGCATCAAATGCAAAGAAAAATAGCATCACTGCCTGTTGGATTGCCTTAGAAGAAGGAAGAAGGTAAGTATGGTCAAAAGCAGGGTGTCAGGTAAGGCCAACCATATTACACCTGTGTAAGGAGGCAGTCACCCACTAAATTTAACTGGGCAGTTGCACAGAAATTAAAATTCTACAATGGAAAATATCTTACATCATCAGAAGAATTTTGCCAGTTAAAATCACTCTTATCAGTGATTTTCTCCCTGGGGAGTAAGTTTATCAGATTCTTTCCTGGTAGAAGAATGTCATAGGGAGAGGAGGAAAGAATGTGAGAGAAGAGTATAGCAACATTCATACACCCATTCAATATACGTTTCTGAGCACTTTGTGCCAAACCATGTCCTAGGTATAAGACCATATCCACAAAGTATCAAAGATTCCTTCCTTGTGCTTGCTTCAGCAGCGCATATGCTAAAATTAGAACAATACAGAGAAAATTAGCATAGCCCCTGCTCAAGGATGACACACAAATCTGTGAAATGTTCCAATTAAAAAGAGAGAGAGAGAGAGAGACATCCCTTTCTTTGAGGTAATGTGCAAAAAAGCAGGGGTTTGGAGAGTCAGACCTAATTTTGAGTCCTGGTCCTGTCACTTGACCAGCTATGTGACTTGGAGCAAAATAATTAATGTTTTCTTTAGCAAAACAAGAATAGTTAGATTGTTACTATTGATTTATAACTAAGTAACAAAAGATTGTTACTATTTATTAAAAACCTACTTTTTTCCAAGCATAAGAATTGAGTACTTCTATATATTATATATGGTCAAATCCTCACAATTAGTCTGTGAGAAAAGTTCTATCACCATGCTCCTTTTACAAATGAGAAAACCAAGACACAGAAAGATTTATAAATTACCCAGAATCACATAGAAGTATCAGAGCAGGAATTTGAAACAAGGCCAATCTTGCCTCTCCGAGTAGAGCAGAGAAGTGTTCTCTAAGGCTGTCCTGGGGATTAGATGAGATGAATGTATAAAGCTAAGAACACAGTATAGTAACGTTATTACTACTATTATTATTAAGTTATCGTTACTATCATTGCCATTGTTGCGGCTTTCTGGGACCTAAGGGTACATGTGGAAATATAACGAAAGAGGCTCAATGCTTCAAATCTAAATTCCTCCTCTTCAAAATGTAGTCTGTGTCCAACTCAAGTTAAAAGTAAAATTGCAGAAGGCATAGCTAGTGAATCATGGCTTCTCCCCATTTATCTTTCCATCAGATGACAGGCTGCCTCTAACAGCTATGGCTCTAGGCAGGATATCAGAAGAACAGTTTCCCTGTAACAAAACATGAGCATTTCCTGCTCTGCGTTTTTTCTAACCATCTCTGAAAGCGGAAGGTTAAGACCAAATGCAAAACAAAGCCAAGCTCCAAATATCCATCTGCCATCCGAAGGCAGCTCTTTGTTCTCTGATAAGTGATCTGGGGGAGTCAGTCCCACCCCCTCAACCTCTGGCGTCCCTTGGCTCTTTGTTCTTACCCTTTATAAAGTGCATTCTCCAGAGCCCTCTTCTTGGGCTTCTTAGTGAGGGAGCCTGTTCATAGATCAGTGGGGCTTAATTACGCTAACAGTATTATTCAAAAAGAAACGAGGCAGTCATGTTTCCTTGATGCTCAGGAGTTTGCTCTGTTCTGCTATGGCAAGCCTAAACTTGGATCTCACACTGCCAAATTACCAAAATCCAGAATAATTTTAAACAACAAGAAAATAAAATTCTGGTTCCAGGCCTCATTTCTTACTGATTTTGTTTTGGGACTGCCATCTTAGTTTCATTAGGTAGGAAACTGAGTGTTTGATAATGGGGTGTAAGAGAATTCATAAATGTGTATCTTATAAATATTCCCTTTTTCTCATGTGCACTAAAAAATAGTTTGTATCTCACATGCTAAGCTTCATAATGCAAAACTCAAGTCAATTGAACAAGTGAAAAATGTGTTCCTATTAAAAAAGGCAATTTCATGCTGATTTTATCTCACCATGCTTCTGTAGGGATGAACACTGTTAGCAACACATCATTTGGGATAGAAATAAGTGCTTCAATCCCTTTGGTCTGAACTCCAAAAAAATAGCAAATGTCCTGGGAGTTATGTTGCAAGTCACCTTGTCATAGGCTTACAGATTTCTAACAACCCTGGCTGGGTTCAATAAAAAAAGAAGATTTTCCTTAGCAGAGTACTTACCCCAAGATAATGGCCATCAATGAACACGACAGGGAGGGAAGGGGCTTCTGAAACACGTCGGCATCGCTCATCTAACTCTTTTCCATAGTCACCATTCAGAGCTATGTTTTTCTCTTCAAATTTTACTCGATGGTTTTGGAAGATCTTTCTAACCAGTTCACATCTTTCAAAGGTTGTCCGTACCACACGAAGGCAAGTGGTATAAATCACTACGCGGTCAAATTCTAGGTCAGTTGATGGTTGCTGAAGGAAGAACATGGTAGCGTAAATATTTTCATTGACTTTCTTCTATCTTATTAAGACAATTAACATTTTCACACATAGAAGACACTTGTCTTCTACATTAAAGGCATGCAATAGAAGTTGAAGTGCCATATTTGTCAATCCTAAGACATGTTTTTGTTAGAAAATCTGTACTTGAGAAAGGGAGAACAATCAACATAATTTAAATGACATAATTTACTTGACAGTGTTTTTTCTGTTCTCAGTGGCGTATCAAATAATGGCATATCTTAAAACCAATGATGTCTCACATGGCATGCCATGTGGTAAAATAAGGGATAGTTGAATTATCTTTCTCATGTTCCCTAGACAGGGTTCAGTTACCAGATTGGCCTCTTAAACCCAAGTGAAATACGTAACAGAACAGTCAGGTTAGCATTTAACCGTTTAAAAATCCTTCGCCTTATCCTTGGGCCACCATCTTCTGGGAATAAGAGGATGGGTATCTTCTTTCAGCAGCACAGCATATGTGCCCGCACTCTGTCGAGTGACAGGGCTCTGACACGCAGTGAGAAGGCGCTCCAAAGATTGAATAACTCAGAGGGAGTGAATAACTCAGAGGGAGTGCAGAGAAACCAACAACCTAGTGGGCAGTGGGTCAGAGCCAGGCATGGAATGGAAACAATGAAACGGGTACACTGCAACAGAGGCAAACAGCTCTCAAAACCAAGGAGAAGACTCCCTACATGTGAATCTTGCTTTCTACATTTCCTGCTACATCAGAAATCAGTGACTAAGTTCCTGGGATGATCAGCCCGGCACTGCTAGGCCCTGACAACATTAGGGAAAAGCCTCTTCTTCTTTACCACAGTCTTCCTTGAAGGACACTAAAGGGAATACAACTGTACCTTGAGTCCAAGGGATATGTGGGTTTTCATGGGGCTACAGTTGTTGCAACACAGCCACACAACTTAGAAACCCCTCTGAAGTCAAAATTTTGACTGGAAAACAATCCAGATAGCTAAATACTAGAATCAGAAGAAAGGATACTAAGCTTCACCACTCTGTAGTCAAAGAAATCAGCCCATTACGTGCAAATATACAGAGTCCTGAGAAGGTCTTAAATCATAAAGATGGCAATGCAATGGTCTTCACCTCACCAAGGAAGAGGCCATTTTTTTTTTCTTGATAATAAAATTTACTTCTTCCCTCAATAGAGTTCAGAGGCTAAGCTGAAAACCCAGAGACCTGGAGGGGTCAAACAAGTGTCATCAATGTTGGGCCAGGCCAGGAGTAAAAGAGCTATCAGTGAGACGTAGAAAGTCAGCTGGGAGAGAAAAATGTTACTCAGCTTCCCACAAGATTCGGGCTGGCAGGCATGTTACTCAATATTGTCAGATATCATGATTTTATTTTAGTTTTTTATTTTACTTTTTTAAGACATAATTATTCTAAATATAAGCTTGGAATCTGGATTTTTATGGAAAATTTTCTGCTTTCTAAATGGCAGCACCTCATTAAAAATGTATTGAGACCACTGGACCAATATATTTGAAGGTCGAATTTGGCCTGACACCATGAATTAACACCAGGGTGGAGAAAGCATCAGATATAATGGGACTCTGCCACTGGCCATCTTTGTATTTGGGGGAAGAGAGTGAACTAGTAAGCCTCAATTTTGTCATCTATAAAATGTGATCTACCTAACAGGTTTGCTGAGGAGGCTAAGTAATCAAGACTATGAAAACAACCAGTGTAGAGCTCGACATGTACGACTGTGCTCAGCTACCTAGTGTAAAAGATTACACTCCACAATGGGGAAGTTTCAAACTTAAAAACACAAACAAAAATAAAACAGTGTAATTAATGACAAGAAAGGGGGGGCTGTTATTACTATGCTCTAGATTAAAAAGCATTGATCTTTGTTCGGGGCGCCTGGGTGGCTCAGTCAGTTAAGGATCTGCCTTCAGCTTGGGTCATGATCTCAGAGTCCTGGGATCGAGAGTCCTATCGGGCTTCCTGCTTGGTGGGGAGTCTGCTTCTCCCTCTCCCTCTGTCTCTTCTCCTACTCATGCTCTGTGTGTATGTGTGTCTCAAATAAATAAATAAAATCTTAAATTAAAAAAAAAAAAAGCATTGATCTTCAGAGAAAGTAACCAAATGCCCAAACCTATGCTCATCTTCAGGTTCTTGGTTATAGGCAAGTAGGAAATCAACAAACTCACTACAAATACTGCAGGTTTTGGAAGTGCACTCTAGTTCTCTTTTCTCTGATGCTATTATGTGAGTGAGTATGCATTGTTCCTCTGGTTGTATAATACTATAACTGCATTTGGTTCTACCAAAATGTAACACTTCTTTCAATAACTACACTTACTTTTGAAATAGTTGATAAGACATAAATTTCCCCCGTGAATAGAGGTGGGAAAGTTTAAGATCAGACCAGTCTGCTGCCACATTAACCAACTCCTATGGGATTATCTCTACTCACACAACAAATGCTAGGTAACACTTTGCTGTGAGTCTCTAAGAGATACACATTTAAAAAACAGTAACAAGATGGACCCCTATCAGGTAGCCATGTTGGATGCTGTTTAATACAAAGGGCAACAAAAATATTCCTTTACCTCCTGTTAAGGTTGAACTTTGCCTGGAATCAGTGAATTTCCAAGATCGCTGGATATTAGAATAAACCGGGAAGGTTTTGTTTTGGGGGGTTTTAAGCTGGGGAGTTTATAAAAATTCCCCATACCCAGGCCAAGTACATAACAATTAAACCAGAATCACCAGGGAATGAAATCTCAGAATTGTTTGTTGTTGTTCTTTTTAAGCTCCTAAGGTGATTTCAGTCTACAAATTCTAGAGCTAGTCACATACGAGTTGGAAATGAAGAATGACAAGCTAGATCTACTGACAAGATCTCTGGGGAATTTGGATGAATGAATGAATGACAACCTAGATCTACTGAATAAGAATCTGCATTTTTAACAAGTTCTCTGGGGAATTTGGATGCACATTACATTTTAAGGCACCCTACTGTAATCACATTGACAGCTTGACTTAAAGAGAAACTGGGATTATGTCCCTTTAAAATAACTGCTAGTCATTTATTCAGTTACTAGAATTATTTATTTGCTATACATGGTGACAGGTAGTAGATATATAATTGTGAGCAAACAATATCATTTGCTTACAACCTGAAGCTCATAGATTTGTGGTTTTTTTTTTTTTAAGTTACATAAATAAATATAGATTCACAAACTGTTAAGTACTGGGAAAGAAATGCACAAGTTGTTAGAAGAGACTATTGAAGGTGTATGCTTTTCTTGTTTCAGAGGTTGAGAAAGTGTTTTCTGGTAAATGAGCTCTGCTTTAAAGGACAGGAAGGAGTTAGAGATATTAGGTAAGAAAGCATGGGGAGGAGTATTATAGATAAGTGCAAAGATCTTGAGATGGGAGGGAAATGGCATGTTTGAGACTCTGGTTGAAAGGCTTTTGCCAAAACACAGAGAAAGAGAACTACAGTAGTACTAAATGAATCTGGACAGGTATGCAGGATAGATAACATGTTGTACTTTTATAACCACTTTAAAGATCCATGGGCTTTAACCTCAGAGTAATGGGAAATTCCTGAAGGTTTTTAAGGAGGAAGGGAGGAATTTACATTAAAAAAAAAAAGTAAGTGAAATATGACCAGTGTAGATAGTTGCACAGAATGTGCACAGCACAAGCCTCAGGGATGTCATTATTAGCATGGTCTAAATAAATTATTCCCTCAGGGTTGTGTAGCCCACAACTTGAGCAATCATATTCAGTCTTATTCCCAACTCTGTTGGTCTGAGAACTGAAATTCAACACAGGATAAAATCAAGTTAGAAAATTTGGTTATCTATTTAGAATAAGCTATTATGTAAAATGTTCTAAAGAAGATCTTATTGAAAAATTTTTTGGTTTGATTTGGAAGTAGATCTTCCTAGAGGTTGTAGGTTGAATGATTTCTCAAGGTCTTTTCCAGTTTTATAATATGAATTTAAATGATATTGTCTTTGGGGAAAAAAAAAAATCCTCTCCTATATTCGTTTCATTTTCTTTCCCTCAACAGATTTGTCAAAGCATCTGGCCAGAAATCTAAAAATAGCCACTCAATGGTTAACTGTCCTTCTTCTCCCTGCCTAAGGTTACCATGGGAATAGCGTAATGAAGGATGGATGCTTCTGAGACAGTGCTGAGAAGCCATTGGGATTTGCAGCCTGCTTGTTTTGAGAGAGCCGACCTAGATAATAATAAAGGTAGGCCATTTCTTCCTTTCCATTGATTAAAGAGATGAATCTTAGGAGTGGCCTGAAGCCTCACAAGAGCCTGCAGCAAAAGTAGATGTGTTGGCAAGGGATGGAAATTGCTGGGAACAAGACAAAGAGGTTACCAAATAGCCAATGTATGTCCTCAGCCTGCAACTGTCCTGCAAGTGGCACTGTGAAATGGTCATACCTCGTCATCTTGGGTCAATTCTGGAGTCCCTACACTCACAGGAACTGCCACTGAATTCAGGCCAAGAATCAGTCCCCACTGCTCCCTGACAGAGGATCAGCTTGGAGCAGACCCAGCTCCTAAGGCTGGAGCAAATCCAGTGGGTTATTTCCACTTGACCCTTTGCCTGTCCAGCCTGGCACTGGTTTGAAAAGGTGTCCTGAAATAGGGGCCTCCAGACACCTCCAGGAATGCAGTTCTTAAACAAAAATAAAAAATAAAATGGGAAGTCACACCCCAAAATTACTAGAATTAGTACAGCAATTCAGTAATGTGGCAGGATACAAAATCAGTGCACAGAAATCAGTTGCTTTTCTATACACTAACAATGTAACTATAGAAAGAGAAATTAAGAAATCCATTTCATTCACAAAAGCAACAAAAATCATAAGATACCAAGGAATAAACCTAACTAAAGAGGTAAAGGATCTATACTCTAGAAACTATAAAACACTTATGAAAGAAACTGAGGAAGACACAAAAAGATGGATATTCCATACTTATGGATTGGAAGAAGAAACATTGTTAAAATGTCTATCCTCCCCAGAGCAATTTACTCATTCAATGCCATCCCTGTTAAAATACCATTGACATTTTTCAAAGAACTAGAACAAAAAATCCTGAAATTTGTATGGAACCAGAGAAGATCCCTAAAGACCACAGGAAGGATGAAAGAGAAAAACAAAGCTGGGGGGGATCAAGTTGTCTGACTTTAAGCTATATTACAAAGCTGGGATCACCAAGACAGCACAGCATTGGCACAAAAACAGACACATAGACCAATGGAACAGAATAAAGACTCCAGAAATGGACCCTCAACTCTAGGGTCAACTAATCTTTGACAAATCAGGAAAAAATATCGGATGGAAAAAAGACAGTCTCTTCAATAAGTGGTGGTGGGGAAACAGGACCGCTACTTATAGAAGAATGAAACTGGACCATTCTCTTACACCATACACAAAGATAAACTCAAACAGATGAAAGACCTCAATGTGAGACAAGAATCTATTGAAATCCTAGAGAAGAACATAGGCAGTTACCTTTTCGACATTGGCCACAGCAACTTCTTTCAAGACATATCTCCAAAGGCAAGGGAAACAAAAGCAAAAATGAACTTTTGGGACTTCATCAAGATAAAAAGCTTCTGCATATCAAAGAAAACAATCAACAAAACTAAGAGGCAGCCCACAGAATGGGGGAAGATATTTGCAAATGTTATTACAGATAAAGGGCTGATATCCAAGACCTATAAAGAATTTCTCAAACTCAACACTCAAAAAACTAATAACCCAGTCAAAAAATGGGCAGAAGACATGAACAGACACTTCTCAGGAAAAAAAAAAAAACAAAAAACAACATACAAATGGCTAACAGACACATGAAAAAATGCTCAACGTCACTAGCCATCAGGGAAATACAAATCAAACCACAATGAAATACCACCTTATATCAGTTAGAATAGCAAAAATTAACAAAGCAGGAAACAACAAATGTTGTCAAGGATATGGAGAAAGGGGAACACTCTTATACAGTTGGTGAGAGTGCAAGTTGGTACAGCCATTCTGGAAAACCTTACGGAAGTTCCCCAAGATGTTAAGAATAGAACTACCCTATGATCCAGCAATTACACTACTGGTATTTACCTCAAAGATAGAGATGTAGTGAAAAGAAGGGGCACATGCATCCTAATGATCATAGCAGCAGTGTCCACAATAGCCAAACTATGAAAGGAGCCAAGATACTCTTCAACAGATGAATGAATAACCAAGATAGGGTACATACACACAATGGAATATTATTTCACCATCTAGAATTATGAATACTCACCATTTGTATCAACATGGATGGAACTGGAGGGTATTATGCTAGGCAAAGTAAGTTAAGCAGAGAAAGACAATTATCATATGGTTTCACTCATATGTGGAACATAAGCAATAGCATGGAGGAACATAGAGAAGGGGAGGAAAATCCAAAGGAGGAGAAATTGGAAAGGCAAATGAAACCTGAGAGACTATGGACCCTGAGAAACAATCTAGGGGTTTCAGAGGGGAGGAGGGTGGGGAAAGGGGTAACAGGATGATGGGTATTGAGGAAGGCACATGCTATGATGGGCACTGGGTATTATGCTTAACAAATGAATCATTAAACACTACTTCAAAAACTAATTATGTACTATACAGTGGCTAACTGAACATAATAAAAAAAATGAAAAGTCACATTTTAAGATGTTCATGGCAGACATAATTCTGGTAACTTTACATTCATTTAATCCCCATAATACCTGACATGTTGTGGCTGCTTTATTCACAGATGGAGAACCTAAGTTCAAGGGGGAATAAGTGTCCTAAACAAGATGACAGAGTTAAAAATTAAGCCATTTAGAAACCTGGAACCCTGGTGTACACCTTTCCAAAATCCACGTTTCCACTGAGCCAAGATGAACCACTGAACCACCCTCTTGTTTTATTACTCCCTCCCCAGAATAAAGTTGTTGCCCAAATACAGATGGCTATAGACCTAAGTCATTGCCTGTGAGATAATGTTTGTGATTTAAAGAGGTTTGCCTCTTCACTAATTTACGCTCCCACATACAATAGGAAGTAACATCACAAGAGGTGCATTTTTTTTTCAGGCTAAAGAGATTCCTTTGAGATGGAGAAGGTGGAGAGATCTTTTCTCCTCTACCTGAAAACAAAGAGGAGGAGTGATGAGCTCAGAGCCATATAGCATATCAGAAGGCAAACTGGGACCAGACCCAGACTTCTTGATTATCAGGCAATAGGCCAACCTGGCTCCAGAGCTGCCATCTTAAAGAGCAGGTGCATGCCCGTGGAAGCAGGGCTGTAGACCTTTACAAAGGGCAGGGAATTTTACATCTCTCTCTGTGTCTCTCCCTCTCCATGCTATTCTGTAAACCCCTATAGCTGTACACATGTTCTGGGATGTACCCCAGGGAAATTCTCTGTGTCCCTTCATAAGACACAGGTTATAAAAATAATTATAATAACATTAGTTATGACATGACCCTTGTGTATCTACATGTAGTGCTTAGAACCTGACATGTGCAATTTTCCTTTATCATGACATAAGGATTATAATTCAAATTTTACAGTTAAGGGAACAAAAGCTTGGAATGAACTTAAGGTGCCCAAATACCTCAGGGGAAAAGGACCAGAACCAAAATTTCCATCTGGGTCTGCTTCCTAAGTCCTTGCTCTTACCATAAGAAGATGCTTTACATAATCCTCTTAAATACAACCAACCAATGGGCTGTACTGTTCTAGAACTGAGTGGTGGATTATACCATAGAGGGTCTGTCACAGAGACAGCCCTAGAAATTACCACTGCTCATCCCTCTGTCATTCTACTATCTCTGGATAGATGTCACCTCCTTACACAGAACTTCCCTCATCATCTCATTAAAAAAATGGGCCTTTTATCTTCATACCTAATTCTTTCCTTTAGAATACCTAGTACTCTAGACATTATATTGTGTTTGTTTATTGATTTACTTTTGGTTCCCCCCAAATAAAATATAACCCCAACAAAGCAGGAACTTAGTTTGGCTCACTAGAACTAAGAACCCCAAATATGACCCAGTATATAGTAGGTACTTAATAAATAGCTTCTGGCCTCTTTTGCATACATTTAATAAGAACTTGATTTGAATCTGCCTCTTAACAACTGGATAATTGTGGACTAGTTACTTAATTTCTTTAAACTTCAGTTTTCTGATCTGTAATATAGGGACATTAATGTCTCTTTCATGAGGATTTATGGGAACTTAATGATTTAATGAATAGAAAAACCCTTGGCATGAAACCTGATGCATAATAAACACTCAGTAAATGGCACCTTTGGATTTTTACTATCATTATTACTGTAAAATGCTACTGACAACACCAGCAGCAACACTATCACCCTTATCATTACAACCAACTGTATGAACCAGACTGACATCATCTTGGACAAATCTGCCATGACGACCATCCGGTGACCTGAAGCCTTCTTGAGCACAGCACCCTCCCTCCACATTCTTTCTTTTTGCTTAACCACACAATGGCCCTTAGGTACACCCTGGAGGCATACTGTCCTTGATCCCAGCTATGACTATGACACACAACTGTTCTCAAACAGTTCCCCCAGTGGCTCCCCAGCAGTACTCTCAGGCTGTAGGCTACACAAGCAGGTCTTAATGGGAAAGAGGAGCTATGGAGATCCACTCCTCTTGCAGCAGCCCAAGACCTCTGTCCACAGGTCTCCTTAATAAACTATTTCTCATCCAGTTGGAGTTATGGGCCTTTTTCTTCAGTCTCACAGCTTCTTTGGCTGTGGGAGGTCAATTTGCACACACCTTTTTACAGAACACCAAGTCCAAATTCACATATGTCATCAACCTCATAAGCTAGAATGGCAAAGTTAAATCTCATAATTACACAGTGATCAAAATATAAATCTCTTTGGGGCACCTGGGTGGCTCAGTTGGTTAAGCATCTGCCTTTGGCTCAGGTCATGATCTCAGGGTCCTGGGATTGAGCCCCGCATAATAACCATATAAATAATAATCAATTGATCAATCTCTTTAATGACTAAAATTACAATTTACATCTGACTGAATATGCCATCAATTCTAAGAATGAAAACAACAAAGTGGAGCATATATATTAGATGCCATAAAAATCTTTCCTTTTCTAAATTTGGGTGCCTCCTAGGTGGCGTGAAAGAAATGCATGAGCACAATCTTAGCAGGCAAGGATTTCTGGATAGTGTGTTTTCTATATTTGTAATGCCCTAAGATCCTGTAAATAAATGAATTTACATTATTACTTTAGGAATTATCTATTTGTCCAAATCAATTATTGAGTTGGCCTAGACATTAATTGAAAAGTCAATGAACCTAATGAATTCTCCATACCAAACAAACAAACAAAAAAGATTTTTCCAAAGAGTTAAATGGAAATGATATTGATTTTACAGCACATCTGAGTTCATGAAAATGAAGGTGTCCCATTCCCCTGCTATAGAGACCTTAGAAAAGGCCATAGCTCTGCCAGTTTAGCTCTAAACAAACACAGGGAGATTTCACTTGAAAATCTGGATTTTTGCCTGTTTTTGAAAAAGCAGAATTTGATAACATTAGTTCTGTTGCCTTCTTGTGCAAAAACAGTAACTGAAGCTTGGTGGAAACTACCCCCTTGAGGGGCACATGTCTCTAGAAGCCACATGTAATAACCATTCCCTTACATCTAGACAATTTCTTGCATTAACATTACCTGCAATGCTCCTTTTGATCTGAGTTTGTGATGTTGCATCTAGTCTAAAGAATCTGTACATACATCTTATATGGGGGAAACTGAGACTCCCATTTTACTTACTTGAATCAACTTTTGGGGGGGAAGCAACACATAGTGGAAAGAAAACCCATCTCGAGTCAATGCTCTGGTTAGCTGTATGAACTTGGGGAAATCAGTTTACTTTTCTGGACCTAGGTTTTCTCTTCTCTAATATGGGAATAGCTGTAATCTAGCCCACAAAGGATTTGTAGGGGCATATGTAAAATGCTTCTGAAGGCATACTGTAAATTATAATACTTCAGAAACATAGCAGCTCTCGTCATTGCCCAGTCACACAGATGGGAGAAAAGGAACTAGCCTCTACAGGAAACCACCTTCCTACCAGCAAACAAAAGCATCTCCTCCAATAGAAATATTTGGGTTTCTATAGACATTGTCACAGATATGATTGATTGGCATTTGCTATTCTGCAAATAACACTTCAGATTAACACTGACATCAAGGTAAGTGCCCAAATCATCATATTCTGAAGCATCCAATCCCGAAGTGATATGCTTACAACAGTAAAAAGCCAGGGAGCAAATGAATTAGGAACATACCACAAATGGCAACATTGAAAAAAATATACTTCCCCTCACATCCTATGAAAAATTCAAGTTACAAAACAAGAAGAAAAGGAACTAAAGTGTTCCAGAATAATAAGTGGTTAGATAGCCCTGCCTCGACCATTTTTTCCATGCCTTTCGTCTTTGTATTTTGCAAAAACCCAGTGCTCTTTCTTAAAGATACAGGTGCCTTTTTCCTCCCATTCTGCCAAATATATACATATCATAAAAACCAAACAAGGAAAGATTAAACTCTTCCTCAATTCTCACCATCCAAGAAAATGCCTGAATAATCAGTCCCTTTTCGTGGGTTTGGATGTGATCAGAACCTACTTTAGAGGTTGAAATACCTGCATCTCCCCTCAGCTTGATGGTTCCATAAATATCAGGGTGATGAAGGGAAGGGATCTTAGTCTCTGTGGAATTCCCAGAATAGACTGAGAACCAAGTGCAACAAAGGCAGGGAAAACTCAGAAGTCGAGAAAATCGGACCTAGCCTCAGGCAAATCCTTATTCCTACCTCCTCCTTGGGTTTCCACGTATAACTCATGTCCCCCAGACTATTCTGCTTGTCATGATTCCAACCTCCTCTAAACATGCTCTTCCCCAGACTCCACATACTGCACACAGGAGAAGAAACTGCTGGGGAGCCCTCTATGGGAAGCTTGGAAGCTGCCACTCAGAGCTGATATATGTATTTTATGAGCATTGAGTCCTTCAATTCCACAAGGAACATAGGTATACTCATTATCCTAACTCTTCAGAGGAGGAGGCTGAGGCACAAAGAAGTATGTGACAAGTCTAAAGTCAGACAACTAGCTTATGATGGTCCTAGTATTTGACCTGAGTAATTCTTAGAACTCAGATCTTTATATGGTCCTATTGGTCAAGTACTGACTCTGTTTGAATGTTATCTATACCTCATCTCATCTTGTAGAGAACAAGGAATTGGAGGGACAAATACAGGACATATATGAAACTTCAGGATATATCTATATCTATATCTATATATGCTTCAGCCCTAGGAAACTAATACACTATGTTTCTAAAATCCATAGATATATATATATACATATATATATTATGTATCTAAAATCCATATATACACTATGTATCTAAAATCCATAGATATATATATATGGATTTTAGATACATAGTGTATTAGTTTCCTAGGGCTGAGGCACCAAATTCCCATATTCCCAAATTCCCCAAATTCCCAAATTCCCATAAACACATTGAGTGACTTAAAACAATAAAAATAGCTTTGCTATTCTGAAAGTCAGAAGTCCCAAATGAGACTGGGAATAAATCACGGGATCAACAGGGTTATGCGCCTCACTAAGGCTCTAGGGAAAAATCCCTTAGCTTCCTTTATCCAGCTTCTAGAGGTCACCTGCTTTCCTTGGCTCTTAGTCCCTTCCTCCATCTTCAAAGTATGCTAGAACAGCCTCGGCTTCCATTGCCACATTCCCTTCCTGACTCTGATCTTTGTGCCTACCTCTTATAAGGACCTTTGTTATATGACATTGGGCCCAACCAATAATCCAGGATAATCTTCCCATCTCCAGATCTCTAACTCAATCATATTCTCAAAGTCCTTTTTCCGTTAAGGTAACATATTCACAGGTTCTAGAAATTGGGACATAGACGCCTTTGCCGGGGCTGGGGGTGGGGCCACTTCGTTATTTAGCCTACCATAGATAGACAGATTTTAAGATACTGGATCATGGGTATAGGAATAAAAGGACTGCAAGTTATACAATCTTAAAACAGAAGGGAAACTTGGAGATCATCTAATCCAACTTGAACAAAGGTACGGCGATGTCAAGAATACACTCGAGCTTCTGGTTATGAGCTACATTTTCCTCATTGTGTTTATCAGTGTGCTTTATAAACAGGAAACGAGGCAATTCTAGTAAGGTAGGCATGAAACACATTGTTCGTCTAAGACCTGCGATACAATTACTTGTAAGTAGAACATTCTCCAAGTTGCTACTGAATAAATGGAAAGGGTACTAAAAAAGAAGCAAGTGCATTAAAAAAAATTCACCTGATCTTTATCTATCCAGTGTGTTTTTTCTGTCTTTTCTACTACTTGCTAGAAATATGCTTTGCTTCCTCCAAACAAGCCTTAGAAATTGCTCTGAAAACCAGACACTAAGCATGACCAAATGAGGGGGGTACTTTGTGTTACATGAAAAGCAAAACACAAATGAATATGTTTGAAATTTCTACCTAAAGCCAGAGGTTGAATTTGTCTGTGTTCTCCCCAAAAGCATCGAGCTAATTTTTCAGTTCAGCTTCAAAGAGAACAAACAAATAAGATTTCAAAGGCAAGAAAATGTTGCCTTTCCATTTCTTCTCAGATTTCCCTAAATTAGGTTGCTTTAATAAAAGCAACTAAATTTTAAGGCACACAAAGCCCACAGAAGCAGATGTGAAGAATAATGCTCAAAACCTTACAAGTCCTATTTTTTTCAAGTATATACCATACTATTTGGGATGACTGATGTAATTTTGTAGAGGAAGTTTACTTGATATTGATTGCATATTCAAGCATGAAATGCAGGTGGGTTTTTTTTTTTAAGATTGTATTTATTTATTTGAGAGAAAGAGTGAGAGCACAGTGGAGTGAAGGGCAGAGGGAGAAGCAAGCTTCCTGCTCAGCAGGAAGCCCCAAGCGGGACTCAATCCCAGGACCCCAAGATCATGAACTGAGCCAAAGGCAGACACTTAACCAACTGAGCCACCCAGGCCCCCCAGTGCAGGTGTTTTTAAATAATATTAATCACAATATTATTGGAAGGAAGAAAATAAACTTCTGGAAATATTCTTCAACAGACACTGCTTGCTTTGATACCAGAGCTCCTAACTGGAGTTCATTATTTGAATTTTGGAGATTCAGTTATTAGGAAAGAAATATGACCAAATTTTTGAACAAAATAATAAGTCCTATTAAGTGGAAGATCTTATCATGAACAATTTTATTAGTGACCTGATCAATATTGGAAACAAACAAACAAAAAAAAAACTGATGAATTTTATGTCACAGACATCATGTCAAATGAATGCATTTATTGTCATTACAAACCTCATAACATACAATGCAACAGATATCATTATTCCATTTTCACCGACAAAGTAAAAAAGTCACAGAGAGATCGCAAATTTGCTCAAGGCACATAATCATAAAAATTTTTTCCTGTTGGCATAAGTAATGCCTCCTCTCCTAGATTTTCTCTTGTATGTCAGGCTACTCCCTCTCCATGTTCAGCTAGAGCCCCTCTTCCCTTAAGAACTCCAGTTCCCATGGGCTCTCAGCTTGGTCTACCTCCTTCTCTGTGGATGATCTCATCCAAATCTCCAAGAGCTAATTGAAGAGTAATAAACTCTCAAGGATATAGCCTCGGCTCTGACTTCATTCCAACAATCCAGATTGGAAATCCAGTTATCTATAGAATATTTCTGCTCAGATATACCCTCTATACTTGAATTCAGAATGCCTGGAGCTAAGCTCACCATTGTCATTATACCTACTGAACCTGTGCTTGAAATCTGGGAACAATCCTGATTCCTTCAGAGCTTTCTCTTATCACTGCCCCCTACACTCTATAATTAAAGCACTCTTATCAATTCTTTCTTTGTATGTTTCAATCCTGTCTCCTCTCTGTCCCCCCTCCTATGGCTTTAACTAGGGTTCCCACAGATTCTCATCCGGATTGCAACAGCCTCTCAACTGGCATCCATGTCCCTAAAGTAGACCCTTTCTATCCATTCTCCAGAGCTCATGTCATGTCTTTGCATAAAATAATAATAAACAATTGCTTCCTACAGCTTTCAGGATAAAGGTCAAATACATAAAGCCCTTTGTGATGTGGCTCTTATTTTGTCCCCTGACTTTGTTTTCCATAACACTCATTGCCATGCACTAACTGTTTATTTCACTCATATTTATAAATTCCAACTATGTGCCAAATTTTCCAGACACAGCAAAACATTTTTACCAAAACGTGTCATGTCTTTTAGTTCCTCTGACTTTCTCTTCTGTCATCCTTATGCCTAGAATACACTTTCCTCCATTGTTCACTCTTCTTTCTCAACAGACACAACCCACGGCCAGCAACACCTCTCAAGGGAGCCTCTCCCCCTCCTCCCTCCAATGGGATGCATGCTGTCCCACTTTTGCACCCCCAACATTCACTCTGCACCACCCTCCCTCCCCTACCATGAGACTATGAGCTTCCTAAGATTGAACGATTTGTGTTATTTAATTTTGCATCCTCTACACTTAGTAGAATATCTGGACCATAATCAGATGTACTAAGCATATCTCTGTTGAATGGAGAACAACCTAAGATTTAAACCTCTGACCATCGGATCCTAAAGTATACGTACTTCCCAATGTAATACAATAACACAATATAGCATGATAGAAGAAAATCAAGAAAAAAGAAAACTCTCCAAAGTGATGTTTTTAATCCAAAATAAGCAAACCAAAAGAAGCAAAACCACACTATTTTATTATCAGATTGATTGTTACTTAAGGAAATATTTACAGTGAATATTTTCCTATGTCATTAACAAGCTTATGATATAATAATATATTTGCTCCTAGCAAAATACTCAAGGTGAAAACGCAGGTGGTTGTTGTTGCTTGGTCATTGCAATAGGTGTATGGAATCCAGGACCGGATAGTTTTATAGTGGTTATCTCTGATTAAGTTGAAACCACTTGCCAGGAGAAAACCTGAAGGCTGAGTGTTGCATAGTAGCAAATAGGATGCATTCAAACCAATCACCAAAGGATGATTTCACATGTCCTCAATTTATTATTGTCAATAAAATATAGAAAAGGAAAAGACCAAAAGACTTGCATTTGCCATTAAAGTTAAATAACGTAGTTTTATTCAAATTAATGATGATTTTAAAAATACTGACTATGGGGGCGCCTGGGGGGGCTCAGTCAGTTAAGCATCTGCCTTTGGCTCAGGTCATCATCCTAGGGTACTGGGATTGAGCCCTGCATCATGCTCCCTGCATAGTAGGGAGTCTGCTTCTACCTCTCCCACTGTTGCTCCCCCCTGCTTGTTCTCCCTCTCTCTCTCAGTCAAATAAATAAATAAAATATCTTTTAAAATACAGACTACGAAGAAGTACTTTAAATGTGTGTGTGTGTGTGTGTGTGTGTGTGTGTGTGTGTGTAAAGCAGTGAAGCATGAGGTAGGATTAAAAAATAGCTAACCACCTTTAAAACAGAATAGAGAGCATCATTATTCTACATAGGTCTCTCCAGTAACGCAGAGATGTGGTTAAATGTGGTTAAATGCTTATACAGATGTTAGCCATGCCTGAGGAAAGGCTCGCCTATTGCCTTTATTGTCCTCCACCATCCACCTGGCAGCTGCTACTAAAATGGTATCTAAATGTCTATAAGAAAACAACCACCTTCCAAAGAAATACCAAACCTGCATGCCACAGTCATACCCTCAGCCAGCCCTGGGAGAGAGAAACCATCCTTCTCTCTGTTACCCAAGCTATGAGAATGTAAGCATAGAAGGTGCCAGGCGTGGTATTCTCATCACACCCAAATGTTGAGAAAGAAGAAAGGAGAAAGAAGCAGACGGAGAGAAAGTTTCACAATAGTATATTCATTTTCATTTCCTTCTCCACCCCGGCCATGGCTATGGTTTATTTACATGAGCCAATAAATAAATTCCTCTTCGTGTGTGAGTGTGTGTGTGTGTGTGTGTGTGTGTGCGTGTGTGTTTGGTTTTTGTTTGTTTGTTTTGTTTTGTTGTTTGGGTTTTTTTTTGTTTTGTTTTTTTGGTTTTTTTTTTTTTGCTTTGGTCATGTTTGTCATAACCAAACAAAGAAGCTGTTACAGTACCCAGGATTTCACCAGATTCAACGGACTATAGTGATCATGTTTTTCTCTCCAGAAATAAACATCTTTCCAAAATAACCTCCTTAGGTAAAATCAGACTTTCTAGCAGTTTTCACATGTTTGGGACAAAGCCTATTTCTACACTCATATATCACCTAGGCTTGAATAGAATAATTGACAGAAGACTTCAGAAATGCCTGGCTGGTCTCTTCTCTTTTGACTTCCTGGTATTAAGAATTCTGAACTGGGGGGTGCCTGGGTGGCTCAGTGGGTTAAGCCTCTGCCTTCAGCTCAGGTCATGATTCTGGGGTCTTGGGATCGAGCCCCGCATCGGGCTCTCTGCTCAACGGGGAGCCTGCTTCCTCCTCTCTCTCTGCCTGCCTCTCTGCCTACTTGTGATCTCGGTCTGTCAAATAAATAAATAAAATCTTTAAAAAAAAAAGAATTCTGAACTTGGAGGTATGAAACCTAGGTTGTGAATCCCATCTCTGCTAATCTGTAGTAAAATGATCTATAACAAATTGATTCTCACAACCATATAGTAGGTAAAAGCCTCCTGCGTCCACATCACCCCGCTCTTATGAGGTTTAAACAAAATGGATGGCATTGCCTTATCTTGTACAGTCATGCGTAAGTAACTGCTATTGATCACTGGCATTTCTCAGGACTAAATCTTTGAATCTTTGATATCTTTTGTAAAATTATCTTCCTTGAAGGACTAACCTATTTGATTACCTTCAACTATCACCTTCCTGCTCCTGGCTCCAAGGTCAATAATTTTTTTTTTTTCCTTTCTTCTCACCTGAGCTAGTCTAACAAACATTTCCTTCTTAAAATCCTGACATAGGGGCACCTGGGTGGCTCAGTGGATTAAAGCCTCTGCCTTCGGCTCGGGTCATGATCCCAGAGTCCTGGGATTGAGTCCCGCATCAGGCTCTCTGCTCAGCGAGTCTGCTTCCCCCCCGCTCTGCCTGCCCCTCTGCCTACTTGTGATCTCTGTCTATCAAATAAATGAATAAAATTTTTACCAAAAAAAAAAAAGACTAAATCTTTGAATCTTTGGTATCTTTTGTAAAATTATCTCCCTTGAAGGACTAACCTATTTGATTGCCTTCAACTTCAACTATCAGGTCACGATCTCAGAGTCTTGGAATTGAGGCCCCTGTCAGTCCCCGAGCTCAATGGGGAATCTGTTTCTTTCTCTCTCTCTCTCTCTCTCTCTCTCTCTCTTTCTCTCCCTCTCTCCACAAATAAATAAATAAAAATATTTTTAAAAATCCTAACATAACCTCAAACTCAGCAAGTCTAAAATAAGACCTTTCCCCAAACCCATATTCTTCTGATCTTCCATTTCTGACTTTGGGATGTTCACCTTCTACTGGGTCCTGAACTCACCTTCCATCCATTCCTCTCTATTGATCAGACCCAATCATAAATCAGTTTCTACTGTGGTTGTCCTTATAAATTTCTCTCACATCTGTATTGTTGTTGTTCTTACTGTCCCCATGCAACATTAAACTCTCATCACCTTCTGCCTAGATTACTATACCCTAACTTACTTGTCTAACCCTATTTTTCTATCCCATGCATTATCTCCTCTCTATCAATGTCAGAATAATCTTCTTCAAATCTTCTTCCTGAGAACTTACTGATCATATACATATTTATATATACACTCCTTATTTCTTTGAAAGATGAGGCAGCTGAGACTCAGAGATATAAAATGACTTGCCCTAAATTGCAGTTATGTTGTGGAAAAACAGAAGTGAACCTAGTATCTCTGCCCCCCAATCTGATGATGCAAGGTCTTCTGCTAACTTGTCACATCTCAGCCCTTCCATCAAGGGCTGTTTGGCTCCCTTTCTCTCACAAGCACCTTCCTATTCTCCCCTTACCCTTCAGTGTATGCTTTCCTACATTACCTACGAATGGCATTACGTCTGACAAATAAATTGTGAATACCTTGAGGGCAACCGTCAGATCTTCAAGTTTTCCATCTCTGTATTATTGTCTGCTCCTAAAATAAAGTTGAACATAGCAAAAGAGAGAGATACGCAGAGAGAGAGAGAAAGAGGGAAGGAGAAAAGGAGGATGAGAGGAAAGGAAAAAGGAAAGAAGAAAATCAAATTTTCTAAAATTCTTATAGGAAACAAGATGCATTTTCATCACTTCTCAGAATAAGGCCTGTAGATACCCTGCGTCACATGCCCGGGTGGTGGTGGGGTGGGGGTGGGGGTGTCCCAGGCCCCACCCCCACTGATTCTGACTAGGGAGCAGTAGCCCTAACTCTACACCAAGAACCCCAGACAATTCTTATGAACATGACAACCTGCAAATCACTGAAACCTGAAGTCTTTCCACGTTTTTGCCGCAAGACAGAATTTTTAAACAGCATATTCTATTTGTGTCCCTTGAGAGTAAACAAACATTTCATAGGAAATGTACCTAATTCCTATGACTATCAATGGGTGAGACTGACACCTTTTTCTCATTTTCTCTTTCTTATGGAGAGAAGAGCTTCTAATTAAAACCTCCCACGGAGCCGACAGTGAGTCAGGTTCAGGCACCTACACTGTCTTGTTTTCTTTCCCCATTTTGTAAAGGAAATGTGACAGAAGATAGTGAAATCCTTTTTTTTTTTTAAGATTTTATGTATTTATTTGGCAGAGGGAAAGAGCATAAGCAGGGGGAGCAGCAGGCAGAGGGACAGAGAGAAGCAGACTCCCCAGTGATCAGAGAGCCTGATGCAGGACTTGGTCCCAGGACTCTGGGATCATGACCTGAGCTGAAGGCAGAGGTTTAACCAACTGAGCCATCCTGGCACCTTGAAGATAATGAAATCTTATACAAAAGTCCAAATCACTGTTAAAACCCTCATCTCATCTTACATAAACCTCAACTTCTCCAACTTCTCTGCTTGTATAGGCTTCATTGCATCCAGTTCACCAGATAAGGAGTATTCAGAATTAAGGATATCATTTTTCTTCCTCTTATATTTTGTAGAAATGATTTCATTGTTATTACCATGCTTATGACCAGAAGTTTCTAATTATGATGCTCTAGTCCCACACAAGTAACTTTAGCTTACTCTCTTTTTTCTTTAAAGTACAAACAAAACACACATATATATATATATATATATATATACATATATATATATATATATATGTATATATATATATATATAAAATTATATTTATTTGAGAGAGAGAGAGAACACATACAGGCACAAGAGCAAGACAGAGCACCAGCAGTAGGGAAGAGCAGAGGCAGAGCGAAAGGCAGACTCCCCACTGAGCAGGGAGCCCAACTTGGGGCTGGATCACAGAGCCCTGGGATCATGACCTGAGCTGAAGGCAAATGCTTAATGACTGAGCCACGCAGGCGCCCCAGAACTTTATATTTCTTAACTGAAGTACAGTTGACATACAATTTTATATTGGTTTCAGGTGTACAATAAAATGATTCAACAATTATATACCTTACCAAATGCTTACCACACTTAAGTGTAATTACCATCTGTCACCCTACAAACTTACTACAATATTATTGACTTTATTCCCTATGCTGAATTTTCATCTTATTTATTTTATAACTGGAAGTTTGTACCTCTTAACCCCCCTCACCAGTCTCATCCATACCCCACTCCCTCCCCTCTAGCAACTACCACTGGTTTGTTCTCTGTATTTATGAGTTTGTTTCTTTTACTTCCTCTTTTAAGGACAGCACAGGAACAGGCTTGAATTGAAAACTTTGTGAGCAGATTTTCAAATGATGTACTCAAAACGCTGTTTTAAAGGACATGCCAAGTTAATTAAAAAAAGAAAAAATCATCTTGATGGTTTCCTAGGTTGACCCCTCTATATAGTGTTAAAAGGGGGAGGAGGACGTTGCCACACACATTAAGTCTATTCATTTTGCTTTCTTTAGCTTTTTGGGTTTTGTGTGTATTTTTTTTTTAATTGTGAAGGTAATTTTGTCCTTAAGAATTTACACTCACCCCACTGACATGTATTATAAGATGATGGGTCCATCTGAAGCCCTTCGGTCAACTGTCATTAAAGAGGGACTTGATCTAAGCAACTCCAAGTAAAGCAGAAACTGTGGGGGATAAGGCCAGCCTAGGAATCAGAAGTCCTAGATCTTATTTCCAGTTTGGTCACAAGTTCGGGCTCTTTATAAAATCCCTCTGGAACTCACTAGCCACTCTATCAAATGATAGGAGCAGACTAGATTAAGGGCCACAAATTCATAAGTTTCTCAGGAGCTGAGCAGGTAAAGCAAATGTAGAAGCAAAATGATAACAGAAGGCAACAGGCTGTGGTGGGGATTAACAGGACTGGATTTCAGACCCTCCGAAAAGGCACCTGAATTGGAGTACCTGGGTGGCTCAGTTGGTGTCTAACTCTAGATTTTGGCTCAGGTGAGGATCCCAGGATCCTGGGATCCAACCCTGCCTCGGGCTCCATGCTGGGTGTGGAGCCTGCTTAAGATTCTCTCCCTCCCTCTGCCTGCTCCTCCTTCCTCTCCCCCTTAAGGAAAAAAAAAAAAAAATGGCATTTGAATTGGAAATAATTTTAAAACAGTATCTTAAGCAAACCTCTGAAAGTCAAATTTAGCCCACAAGTTACCTATGATCTCTGAACTAGATAGTTTTTCAAGTGCCTTTCAGCTTTAAGCATACGTGATTCTAAAATAACAAATAATGGTCATTGAAATCACCTGAAAGCAAAGATATTTTAATTAATTAAGTTTTAACCCCTCTCTAGTTCTTACTCTATGCCAGACTCTTAGCTAAAGACTTGACTTATAATAACTCATTTTAATCTTCATAATTACTCAATGAGGTGGGCATGTGGTTATAATCCCTCTTTTCCAGAGGAGAAAATGGAAACACAGAGTTTAAATAATTTATCCAAGCCAATCCATCCATTTTTATGTTGCAATTGCCTTATGTTTTCCTCAAGTCTTGTGATTACAATATATTAATTTTGCTTTGGATTAATTTTTTTTAAATATTTTATTTATTTGTCAGAGAGAGAGGGAGAGAGAGCGAGCACAGACAGAATGGCAGGCAGAGGCAGAGGGGAGAAGCAGGCTCCCCGCCGAGCAAGGAGCCCGATGTGGGACTCGATCCCAGGACCCTGAGACCATGACCTGAGCCAAAGGCAGCTGCTTAACCAACTGAGCCACCCAGGCGTCCCTGGATTAATTTTTTTAAGTATAAAGAAACCAAAGAAATAGTTATTACTTACATGAGCTTGCTTCCTGGAAATGACACACCACTCCCGACATTTGACATATTTTCCTGGTCAGTTTTCTATGCATTTTGGATTCCAAGATCGTACTGTATACTTCAGATTTGCTTTTCACTTAGGTTTTTAACTGATATGTTTTATGCTACATATTGTCAGAAGCATTTCTCCATTTCATAAAAAATCCTTTTAAGTCTCGTTTCTAATAAATGCCTAAAATACCACTTAAAGAAAATAATTACAATAGCACTATGCAATAGAGCAAACCAGGCTTAATCATTTTTAAAATGGATTAAATATTCAAGTTATAAACCTTAATCAAGAGACTTAATGAAAGATAAAAATAATATTTGAAAGTTAGGAAATATTTTGTATGTGAACATTATTTAATGTTCTATCCCATAAGTAATAAATAAAGTTATTTTGATGTCTCTAAATTGCTGAACTAGCACTGTGTACTTAGAGGACTAGTTGTTATTAACAAGCTAGAAAATAAGAATGCGGGTACCTTTTCACAAAAAGCGAATTATCTAAAATGTTAATAATTTTTAAAGTTAAGAAGTGTTTGATTGATGTCCTCTGAAAGTTAATAAAGTCATAGAATCAAAATTATAGAAATGGAAGAGATTTCCTAAAACCAACACTGTTCTTTGACCCATTTATTGGACTGTACTGTAACTGCAATGAGATCACAGGAATTAACAGTTTATTTTAATCCAAAATGCCAAGTGAGATAACCATTAAAATCTGATCGTTCGGATTTCTCGTTTCTGCTCCAACATGTACAAGCGTGGAAGTTGTCACTTCCATCCTTGAAACAGATAAAAGCTGGACAAAACTAAAATCCCTGAGTTTTGGGAGGAAGGCGTCCACCAAAGAACTGAGGTGGCAGGGCCAACCGCCACCATGAATGAAGCCAGGGAAGGAGATGGATTCAGAGACACAGCAGAGCTCTGCTTATTTAGAATTCAAGTCTTTGGAGCCATAAATGGGTAGGACACTTAAAGGAAAATTTTGATAAACTGCTGGTGGCTAAATGTAGACTAGCATGACAGTGTGCAAGTCCAAGGAGCTGCTGGTTTAGGGGGACCTCCATACTTCCATGAGTTTTACTTCCAGGAACCCCAACAGGTCCTCACAGTGAAGAACCAGTAAAGATCCCCCAAGGTCCGCCAGGCAGAGAGGGAAAAGAACTCGTGGGAAGTTTTCCTTCCTTAAGCGTGGGTTGCACAGGGTGATTTCCCTCCAAAGAGTACAGCAGGAGAGGTAGGGAAAGAGGGTGAGTGTACAGTGGAGAAACCTGGCAAGCACTGCTTCAGCCAGGCGGTCAAGGTCAGCTTCATCTGTGAAAAGTCAGGTCCATAGTGGGTACCTTTACATAATATGATGAAAATGGCACTTTATATCTGTGTCTTCCTCTCGAAAACACATAACCCCAGTATAATCTTGAGAAAAACACTGAACAAATCCCAACAGAGAGAAATTCTTTATCTATGCAACACTCCCCCAAATTATCAAAGTTATTAAAGCCAATTGAAGTCTGAAAAACTAAGTGTACTGTGTTATTTTACATGAAATCCTGGAACAGAAAAAGGACATTACATAAACACTGGACTTTAGCTAATAATAACGTATCAATATTGGTTCACTAATTGTGATAAATGCACTATACTAATTTTAAGATGTTAATAATAGAGGAAATTGGATGTGGGATATATGGGAAGTCTGTATTATCCTCACAATCTTTCTATGAGAACTATTCTAAATAAAACTTTTTTTTTTTGACTGAGCCACCAAGGTAACCCTTTAGTTATTCATTTTTTATTGATGTACAGCACACACTTATAAAGTACAGAAATCTCAAGTGATCAGTTTTTACATGCATGTTTATGTGTTAATGTGTTTTGAGTTTCTACACACACACACACACACACACACACACACACACACACACACATTGTGTAGCTATAACCGCTATACAGATGAGGACACAGGATATTTCCAGCATAACAGAAGGCTCTTTTTTGCCTCTAATCTATCAAAACCCACCTATCTACAATTCCCTCCTAAAACAAGTATTCTGACTGATTACTTTTAGGAGTTACTACATTTTACAGAAAGGCTTTGTTATAAAAAGACTGTCCTTTTTTGGTCATCATTTTGCTCACGATTTTCATATTAATTGTATTAATCAATGGTCCCTTTTCTTTTTAACTTGTAGGCAAGTGAATAGTCCACAAAATATTGATATATTCTGCCATTAATGGGCCTTTGGGTGTTAGTTTCTGGTGATTGTGAACAAAGTTGTTAAGAATTCTTGTCTTGGGGCGCCTGGGTGGCACAGTTGTTGGGCGTCTGCCTTCGGCTCGGGTCATGATCCCAGGGCCTTGAGACCAAGCCCCGCATCAGGCTCCCTGCTCCTCAGGCAGCCTGCTTCTCTCTCTCCCACTCACCGAACTTGTGTTCCCTCTCTCACCGTGTCTCTCTCTGTCAAATAAGTAAATAAAATCTTAAAAAAAAAAAAAAAAGAATTCTTGTCTTATTTTTTAGTGGACATATTCATTCATTTCTCTTTGGTATAAATGTAAGGTGGAATTATTGGTCATAGTAGGCACATATTTAGTTTTAAGAGTTACTATCAAGTACTATTCCAAAGTTATTATATAAATTTACACTCCCATCAACAATATCTGAGAATTTCACTTGCTATACATCCTTGCCAATGCTTAGAATTACTAGCCTTTTTAGTTTTAACCATTTAGTAGTTGGTAAGTGGCATCTTATTTTAGGTTTTCATTTGCACTTCTCTGTTGAATAATGATGTTGATCATCTTTTCGTGTGCTTATGGGCTTTTGATAGCCTCTTTCATAAAATGTCTTTTGCTCAATAATTTATTTTTCCTTTTTTAATAGAAAATACTTTTCAATTTTTACTTGGGCAAATCAGGAACAGAAATAGTTACTCCTTTGCAGTCAAATTTAGTTTTTCTGTACATTGATTTATTCTTAGAGAGCTTTAAACCTTGATACATTTTGTGATCATCTTTATATACATTGTAGATTTTTGACTCTGGTTCTCATTTTTTCTATCTTTTTTTTTTTATAAACATATATTTTATCCCCAGGTCTGTGAATCGCCAGGTTTACACACTTCACAGCACTCACCATAGCACATACTCTCCACAAGGTCCATAACCCCACCCCCTCCTCCCAACTCCCCTCCCCCCATCAACCCTCAGTTTGTTTTGTGAGATTAAGAGTCACTTATGGTTTGTCTCCCTCCCAATCCCATCTTGTTTCATTTACTCTTCTCCTACCCCCTTAGCCCCCCATGTTGCATCTCCTCTCCCTCATATCAGGGAGATCATATGATAGTTGTCTTTCTCCGATTGACTTATTTCGCTAAGCATGATACCCTCTAGTTCCAACCACGTCGTCGCAAATGGCAAGATTTCATTTCTTTTGATGGCTGCATAGTATTCCATTGTGTATATATACCACATCTTCTTTATCCATTCATCTGTGGATGGACATCTAGGTTCTTTCCATAGTTTGGCTATTGTAGACATTGCTGCTATAAACATTCGGGTGCACGTGCCCCTTCGGACCACTACGTTTGTATCTTTAGGGTAAATACCCAGTACTGCAATTGCTGGGTCGTAGGGTATTTTCAACATTTTGAGGAACCTCCATGCTGTTTTCCAGAGTGGTTGCACCAGCTTGCATTCCCACCAACAGTGTAGGAGGGTTCCCTTTTCTCTGCATCCTCTCCAGCATCTGTCATTTCCTGACTTGTTAATTTTAGCCATTCTGACTGGTGTGAGGTGGTATCTCATTGTGGTTTTGATTTGTATTTCCCTGATGCCGAGTGATATGGAGCACTTTTTCATGCGTCTGTTGGCCATCTGGATGTCTTCTTTGCAGAAATGTCTGTTCATGTCTTCTGCCCATTTCTTGATTGGATTATTTGTTCTTTGGGTGTTGAGTTTGCTAAGTTCTTTATAGATTTCGGACACTAGCCCTTTATCTGATATGTCGTTTGCAAATATCTTCTCCCATTCTGTCAGTTGTCTTTTGGTTTTGTTAACTGTTTCCTTTGCTGTGCAAAAGCTTTTGATCTTGATGAAATCCCAATAGTTCATTTTTGCCCTTGCTTCCCTTGCCTTTGGCGATGTTCCTAGGAAGATGTTGCTGCGGCTGAGGTCGAAGAGGTTGCTGCCTGTGTTCTCCTCAAGGATTTGGATGGATTCCTTTCTCACATTGAGGTCCTTCATCCATTGAGTCTATTTTCGTGTGTGGTGTAAGGAAATGATCCAATTTCGTTTTTCTGCATGTGGCTGTCCAATTTTCCCAACACCATTTATTGAAGAGGCTGTCCTTTTTCCATTGGACATTCCTTCCTGCTTTGTCAAAGATTAGTTGACCATAGAGTTGAGGATCTATTTCTGGGCTCTCTATTCTGTTCCATTGATCTATGTGTCTGTTTTTGTGCCAGTACCATGCTGTCTTGATGATGACAGGTTTGTAATAGAGCTTGAAGTCCGGAATTGTGATGCCACCAACTTTGGGTTTCTTTTTCAATATCCCTTTGGCTATTCGAGGTCTTTTCTGGTTCCATATAAATTTTAGGATTATTTGTTCCTTTTCTTTGAAAAAAATGGATGGTACTTTGATAGGAATTGCATGAAATGTGTAGATTGCTTTAGGTAGCATAGACATTTTCACAATATTTATTCTTCCAATCCAGGAGCACGGAACATTTTCCCATTTCTTTGTGTCTTTCTCAATTTCTTTCATGAGTACTTTATAGTTTTCTGTGTATAGATTCTTAGCCTTTTTGGTTAGGTTTATTCCTAGGTATCTTATAGTTTTGGGTGCAATTGTAAATGGGATGGACTCCTTAATTTCTCTTTCTTCTGTCTTGTTGTTGGTGTAGAGAAATGCAACTGATTTCTGTGCATTGATTTTATATCCTGACACTTTACTGAATTCCTGTACAAGTTCTAGCAGTTTTGGAGTGGAGTCTTTTGGGTTATCCACATATAGTATCATACCATCTGCGAAGAGTGATAGTTTGACTTCTTCTTTGCTGATTTGGATGCCTTTAATTTCCTTTTGTTGTCTGATTGCTGAGGCTAGGACTTCTAGTACTATGTTGAATAGCAATGGTGATAATGGACATCCCTGCCATGTTCCTGACCTTAGTGGAAAAGCTTTCAGTTTTTATCCATTGAGAATGATATTTGCGGTGGGTTTGTCATAGATGGCTTTGATAATATTGAGGTATGTGCCCTCTATCCCTACACTTGGAAGAGTTTTGATCAGGAAGGGATGCTGTACTTTGTCAAATGCTTTTTCAGCATCTATTGAGAGGATCATATGGTTCTTGTTCTTTCTTTTATTAATGTGTTGTATCACATAGATGGATTTGCGGATGTTGAACCAACCTTGCAGCCCTGGAATAAATCCCACTTGGTCGTGGTGAATAATCCTTTTAATGTACTGTTGAATCCTATTGGCTAGTATTTTGGTGAGAATCTTTGCATCTGTGTTCATCAAGGATATTGGTCTGTAGTTCTCTTTTTTAATGGGATCCTTGTCTGGTTTTGGGATCAAGGTGATGCTGGCCTCATAAAATGAGTTTGGAAGTTTTCCTTCCATTTCTATTTTTTGGAACAGTTTCAGGAGAATAGGAATTAGTTCTTCTTTAAATGTTTGGTAGAATTCCCTCAGGAAGCCGTCTGGCCCTGGGCTTTTGTTTGTTTGGAGATTTTTGATGACTGTTTCAATCTCCTTACTGGTTATGGGTCTGTTCAGGCTTTCTCTTTCTTCCTGGTTCAGTTGTGGTAGTTTATATGTCTCTAGGAATGCATCCATTTCTTCCAGATTATCAAATTTGTTGGCGTAGAGTTGCTCATAGTATGTTCTTATAATTGTCTGTACTTCTTTGGTGTTCGTTGTGATCTCTCTTCTTTCATTCATGATTTTATTTATTTGGGTCCTTTCTCTTTTCTTTTTGAGAAGTCTGGCCAGGGGTTTATCAATCTTATTAATTCTTTCAAAGAACCAGCTCCTAGTTTCGTTGATTTGTTCTATTGTTTTTTTGGTTTCTATTTCATTGATTTCTGCTCTGATCTTTATGATTTCTCTTCTCCTGCTGGGTTTAGGGTTTCTTTCTTGTTCTTTCTCCAGATCCTTTAGGTGTAGGGTTAGGTTGTGTACCTGAGACCTTTCTTGTTTCTTGAGAAAGGCTTGTACCACTATATATTTTCCTCGCAGGACTGCCTTTGCTGTGTCCCACAGATTTTGAACCATTGTGTTTTCATTATCATTTGTTTCCATGAATTTTTTCAATTCTACTTTAGTTTCCTGGTTGACCCATTCATTCTTTAGAAGGATGCTGTTTAGTCTCCATGTATTTGGGTTCTTTCCAAATTTCCTCTTGTGATTGAGTTCTAGCTTCAGAGCATTGTGGTCTGAAAATATGCAGGGAATGATCTCAATCTTTTGATACCAGTTGAGACCTGATTTAGGGCCGAGGATGTGATCTATTCTGGAGAATGTTCCATGTGCACTAGAGAAGAATGTGTATTCTGTTGCTTTGGGATGAAATGTTCTGAATATATCTGTGATGTCCATCTGGTCCAGTGTGTCATTTAAGGCCTTGATTTCCTTGTTGATCTTTTGCTTGGATGATCTGTCCATTTCAGTGAGGGGACTGTTAAAGTCCCCTACTATTATTGTATTATTATTGATGTGTTTCTTTGATTTTGTTATTAATTGGTTTATATAGTTGGCTGCTCCCACGTTAGGGGCATAGATATTTAAAACTGTTAGATCTTCTTGTTGGACAGATCCTTTGAGTATGATATAGTGTCCTTCCTCATCTCTTATTATAGTCTTTGGCTTAAAATCTAATTGATCTGATATAAGGATTGCCACTCCTGCTTTCTTCTGATGTCCATTAGCATGGTAAATTCTTTTCCACCCCCTCACTTTAAATCTGGAGGTGTCTTCGAGTTTAAAATGAGTTTCTTGTAGGCAACATATAGATGGGTTTTGTTTTTTTATCCATTCTGATACCCTGTGTCTTTTGATTGGGGCATTTAGCCCATTAACATTCAGGGTAACTATTGAGAGATATGAATTTAGTGCCATTGTATTGCCTGTAAGGTGATTGTTATTGTATATTGCCTCTGTTCCTTTCTGATCTACTACTTTTAGGCTCTCTCTTTGCTTAGAGGACCTCTTTCAATATTTCCTGTAGAGCTGGTTTGGTGCTTGCAAATTCTTTCAGTTTTTGTTTGTCCTGGAAGCTTTTAATCTCTCCTTCTATTTTCAATGATAGCCTAGCTGGATATAGTATTCTTGGCTGCATGTTTTTCTCGTTTAGTGCTCTGAATATATCATGCCAGCTCTTTCTGGCCTGCCAGGTCTCTGTGGATAAGTCTGCTGCCAATCTAATATTTTTACCATTGTATGTTACAGTCTTCTTTTCCCGGGTTGCTTTCAGGATTTTCTCTTTGTCACAAAGACTTGTAAATTTTACTATTAGGTGACGGGGTGTGGACCTATTCTTATTGATTTTGAGGGGGGTTCTCTGAACCTCCTGTATTTTGATGCTTGTTCCCTTTGACATATTGGAGAAATTCTCTCCAATAATTCTCTCCAATATACCTTCTGCTCCCCTCTCTCTTTCTTCTTCTTCTGGAATCCCAATTATTCTAATGTTGTTTCATCTTTTGGTGTCACTTATCTCTCAGATTCTCCCGTCGTGGTCCAGTAGCTGTTGGTCCCTCTTTTGCTCAGTTTCTTTATTCTCTGTCATTTGGTCTTCTATATTGCTAATTCTTTCTTCTGCCTCATTTATCCTAGCAGTGAGAGCCTCCATTTTTGATTGCACCACATTAATAGCTTTTTTTATTTCATCTTGGTTAGATTTTAGTTCTTTTATTTCTCCAGAAAGGGCTTTTATATCTCCCGAGAGGGTTTCTCTAATATCTTCCATGCCTTTTTCGAGCCTGGCTAGGACCTTGAGAATCGTCATTCTGAACTCTAGATCTGACATATTACCAATGTCTGTATTGATTAGGTCCCTAGCCTTTGGTACTGCCTCTTGTTCTTTTTTTTGTGGTGAATTTTTCCGCCTTGTCATTTTGTCCAGATAAGAGTATATGAAGGAGCAAGTAAAATACTAAAAGGGGGGCAACAACCCCAGGAAAATATGTTTTAGCCAAATCAGAAGAGATCCCAAATTGTGATGGGGGGAGAAAGGGGATAAAAAGAGGTTCAGAAAGACAAAAAAAAAAAGAATTAAAAAAAAGAAAATGAATAAAAAAAATATAAAGAAGAAAAAATATATATATATTAGATAAACTAGTTAAAAAACGTTAAAAAAGAAAAGGGTAAAAGTTAAAAAGAATTTGGCAGAAGAAAAGAAAAAAAACTGAAAAAGAAAAAAAATTAAATTAACTGCAAGGCTAAAGAATCATGGGGAGAAAGCCATGAGTTCCATGCTTTGCTTTCTCCTCCTCTGGAATTTCGCTGCTCTCCTTGGTACTGAAACTGCACTCCTTGGTAGGTGAACTTGGTCCAGCTGGATTTCTTGTTGATCTTCTGGGGGAGGGGCCTGTTGTAGTGATTCTCAAGTGTCTTTGCCCCAGGCGGAGTTGCACCGCCCTTACCAGGGGCCCGGCTGAGTCATCCGCTCGGGTTTGCTTTCAGGAGCTTTTGTTCCCTGAGCGCTTTCTGTAGAGTTCCGGAGAGCGGGAATGAAGATGGCGGCCTCCCGGTCTCCAGCCCGGAGGAGCCGAGAGCTCGGGGCCCCACTCCTCAGTGCGCCCTCAGAGAACAGCGCCCATTTACTCCCGTCTGCCTGACCTCCGGCCGCACTCCGAGCTGACCGAGCCTGCAACCAGTTCAAGGTAACCCTGAGCTGTGAGCTCACTCTTTGGCTCTGTCTCTATAGCCGGCTTCCCCATTCTAATACCTGCAAGCTCTGCGACTCTCAGACACCCCCGATCCTTCTGTGACCCTGCAGGACCTGAGGCCACGCTGACCCCGCATGGGCTTCACCCCGGTTTAGCCTCTGGAGCGATGTCCCTCAGTGAATAGACTTTTAAAAGTCCCGATTTTGTGCTCTGTTGCTCCGCCACTTGCCGGGAGCCAGCCCCTCCCCCCGCGGTTTGGATTCACTTCTCCGCCAGTCCTACCTTTCAGAAAGTGGTTGATTTTCTGTTTCTAGAATTGCTGTTCTTCTTCTCTTCAATCTCCCGTTGGATTTGTAGTTGTTTGCAATCTTTAGATAAGCTATGTAGCTGATCTCCTGCTACCTGAAGTAGTCTCAGCCTGCTACTTCTCCGCCATCTTGACTCCTCCCTTAAAACATTTATTTTTAAAAAAGCAAAGGCTATTGCATGGAGTGCTGGATGTGGTGCATAAAAAATGAATCTTGGAACACTGAAAAAATAGAATAAAATTTTTAAAAAGCAAAGGCTAATAAGCATGAAAAAATCTAACACTAGTCATGAAAAGTTTACAAAATAATGTAAATATTAATAGTTTGCTATAACTCAAATAATTATTAATTAAAATTAAAGAATTAGATGTTGTTCTCTCATTAAAGATCATTTTCAGCTTGGTATGTGTTCTCAAATAACAGCATATTGTGCTTACTATATTTTTATTGAAATTATATTAGAAAGTAAAATGACAGTCTTGTTTTTCTAATATTTCTATTATTTGATAAAGAAACATGGTCACTCCAAGAAGGATACTTCTCATTCTTCTTCCCCTCATCCAAGAGAAGAGTGGGAAAATACCTGGTAGAGTATTTTCCCAATTTAATTTCATAAAATCACAATTTTTTCCACAGGAAAAACAGAAAAGTAGAATGGGAGGGTTTTTTTGTTTTTTTGTTTTTATGTTCAGTTAGCCAACATATAGTAAGTACATCATTAGGGGTTTTTTTTTTAAATTTTATTTATTTATTTGACAGAGAGAGAGATCACAAGTAGGCCGAGAGGCAGACAGAGAGTGGGGGGAGTCAGGCTCCCCGCTGAGCAGTGAGCCCGATGTGGGGCTTGATTCCAGGACCCTGAGATCATGACCTGAGCTGAAGGCAGAGGTTCAATGCACTGAGCCACCCAGGTGCCCCAATCATTAGTTTTTGATGTAGAGTTCAGTGACTCGTTAATTGCATATAACACCCAGTGCTCATCACCACATGTGCCCTCCTTAATGCCCATCACCTAATTATCCCATCACTCCACCCCCTTCCCCTCTGTGACCCTCAATTTGTTTCCTGGAGTCCAGAGTTTCTCATGGTTTGTCTCCCTCTCTAAATTCTTCTCATTCAGTTTTCCCTCCTTTTCCCTATGGTCCTCTGCACTATTCCTTATATTCTAAATATGAGTGAAAACATAAGATAATTGTCTTTCTCTGCTTATTTCACTTAGCAAAATTCTCTCCAGTTCCATCCATGTTGATGCAAATAGTAGGTATTCATCCTTTCTGATGGCTGAGTAATATTCCATCATACATATGAACCACATCTTCCTTATCCATTTATCTGTTGAAGGGAACCTGGGCTTCTTCCATGGTTTGGCTATTATGGACATTGTTGCTGTGAACACTGGGGTGCATGTGCACCTTCTTTTCACTACATCTGTGTCTTTGGGGTAAATACCCAGTAGTGGGGGTTTTTTAATGAAATAATACATTCCTCTCTTGAAAAGCCACAGTGTACTTTAGCAAAAAGACTGAGAAGTCCTAAAGTAAAGACACTTTGTGTGGTCATTATACAGTTTTTCACGAAGCACATATTAACATCTGAAAGAACACCAGATTTCCAAATAAGAAAGTGCGTTCAGATCATTCAGGAAGAACTTTAATCAAAACTTAAAATGCCCTTCTTCATCACTCCAGATGCTTCTGCCTGGCATTCATACTGCTCTGCTGTACTGTCTGTTTATCTTTCATTACATGTCCAACCCCTATCTTGGACTCCTTCACCATGAAACTCAGCTCATACAAAGCTCCTCTCTCTTCATCTGGAGCTTAGTTTGATTTCTGAGATGCTTGTGTTTACCGGACTATCTGAAATGCCTTCTTCCTTCCCTCCTTTCCAACGTCTTCCCTCTTTCAAAGATTAGCTTAAGTCACACTATTGTACAAAGCTCTCCCTGACCTCTCCTGGCCCGGACCATTTCTTTCTTTCTTCTTCCTCCTACTGTCTATGATACTTACTTTGCCTTTGGCTGTACAATGTCCAATGACTTCATTCAATATATCTCAAAATCTGTTTCCACAGACCATCCAATTTTTATTTGTTTTTTTCTTTCCCAACCAACCCTTAGTACTAGAAATTCATATACTTCGGTAGAGAAAATGCTAATTTGGCTACTGTTTGTCTCTGAATGCTTGTGTGTGCCATGTCCTTTACATAATTGTTTGAAGCAAAAAATAAGTCCTTCACTTGACGGTAGCCTGCCAAACATAATGTTTCACATATGGTGCACGACAAATACATGTTGCATTAACATGTTCCTCAGTAGCCATGGTTTCAGGTATTCCAAAAGCATCTGTATATTCAAGGAACATGTTCAATAATCTTCCTCCTGTCACCAGAAGCCAAGTGAATGGAGTCACCACAACCTCCAACCAAAATCCCAATGTCAGACTCAGATCCTGGGTAGGAAGTGTTCTTAACTAAATGTATTACATCTCAAAGACAAGTGTCATTAACAATAAGAATAATCTTTGTCCAGCTTTCTCTGAGCTCATTGATGGGGTCTTCTCATCACCATTCATCTCGTATCCAAGCCCCTATCTGTACATGAATCTGTCCGAGGCACTGTTGGGGCCAATTCCACATTAAAACCTGTTAAACCCCTGGGGTCTGCCTGGGCCTACTTAGCCATAGTGACTCCATGTTGCCTAGGTAGCCATTTTGTTGTTTAATAAATGCCTCAGCAGTTATTGATACCAGTTCCGGGTAACCGTTGCTAAAACACATACCTAAAACAAGGCCATTTTGTTGTTTAATAAACACCTCAGCAGTTACTAGTATTGGTTTCGGGTAACCATTACTAAAATACACAGGTAGGAGACATCCAATCAGCCAAAGCCACATACGTAGAGGTCTGCAGTTGTGCCCTATAAAACTAGCCTGTAAGACCAAGGGATCATTGCTCTCCTCGGAGGCAGCCCTGGCCGGTCAGTCTGACTTCTAATGCTTGGCATAGAATAAGGCTTTGCATAACTTTCACTTTGTCTCAGTCTCGTTCCTTTGATAATGGACCCAACAGCACTAATTTGAGCTATTACGTATGTGGCTTTTATTTTTCTCAAAGTTTATTCAAATGTGGGTCTAATGCAAACATGGAGAAAAGGTAAGTGAAACTATTTCATAAAAAACAAAATAGAAGTCAAGTCAAAAGAAATTAACTGTGTCATGTGACAGAGCAAATATAGGACTAGGAAAATGTGTAGTTTACTGTTAGCTAAGATGGACAGAGAACATGTTTCTTTAGGTGCAGCCTCAAAATCCTCTCTGTAGATTAGCATTCTCAAGAAAACTAAATTAATTCTATGAAAAGAAGTGATGATCCATGTGTTCAGACATAAAAAAGAGACAATCCGTGTGCGTGTGGTGCAGAGGCTGGGTGTTAAACTGAATTACCATTTGTCTCCTCACAAAATTGTTCAGCATATCTCTTCTGCCCTTTTTATTGCTTATTTTCTCTATTACCAAAATTGCACTTAGGATATGCTAAACCATGTGGCACTTTTGAATAGCTATAGTGTCATATCATCCATATGTAATGGGTATATTACAGTATATTCTCCACTGAACATAACACTTTTATGTTTTTCAGTTAATGGCCCCTCACTGTGCTTTATCCCACCAAAGTCCCACCAAAAAGAAGAGGTCTCCTTAAGGATGCCATAACTTTCTGCTCCTTTCTGACTTACAGTGGTGTCATTTAGATATTTTCAGTAGTGCTATTGATTTTACAATTTCAGTCTCAAACCTAAAGCAGATTCTTCTCTTCCTCCTTCCTGTTAAGGTAAAATATCTCTGTGTCTGACTCAGGAGAAGGAAGGGGAATCATGGAGTCTGCTCTTTGCTCCCCATTTTCCTTTCTCAGAGCACCAGCTCCTCCACCTTATAGGTAAGGAAGAGAAAGAGGAAAAAGGAGAAATGTCTCACTTCACTAAGTGGGCATGCTGATTTCCCCTTGAGGCGGCAGAGGCGTTCTCATTATAGGACGGTAGGTAGGTAGGCATAGGTGCAGCTCTAACAAGTGGCACTCCTCCACTCTGGCAGTCCCTTGTAAAATGGAACCATTTCTTCTGGATGACCTCCAGCTTATGGATTCAGGCAACATCCTTAGGACTCATATTTCCCTTTTTCCTCCATAATTCGCTGGTTGCAGCAAGACTCCGGTATCACTGCCCTCAATCGCCAACATATGGAAGGATGTCCTCTCTTCCGTATCTATTTAAACTAGGAATTAGATGTGGGGTGTGTCCTGTTTTTCTCTCTGCCTTGTAATATCTCATTATGCCATCTTTCTTTAATTCCCTCTTCCTGTGCTTTAATATACATTAGCAGTTTAGAAGGTTCTCTCATAAAGCATGTGTCTAAGTCGAGCAAAGTCTCTCCTACTTTGAGGCTCCTGAAAATCATAGATGATTCTCTCATCACTCTCTCCACCGACCTTCCTTAGCTTAAAAAAGAAGGAGACACCAGCCCACTTCTTTCCTCTCCACCTCAAGGGGCAAGATGGTAGTCAATGAAGGGCTAAGTTCTCCCAGCAAACCCTTCTGGGAGGCAGGCATCTCCAGCTGCTGTTAGCTCTCTAAAACTCAGGACCGCTTAATTCCTTTTATACTTAGCCTTGGTCTTTCCAGGGCAAAAGGAAATAAATTCTCTTTCAACAAATAAACTGCAAACAACTGTGTGGACAGACATGACATCACACTTCTCTTAGGCCCCACTTGTGGCACAGAGTCCTGTGCTGCCACTCAGAAAAATACTCATTTATTCATTCTAGAGCCACCTGTGGTTGATCCTTAACAGTACCTCCTAGGTTTTGCATTCTGAGGATACTCACCTGATCGTGATGATAAGCAAACTTTCTCTGTATGCTTTATAGGCCAGAGAGAGAGATTTTGATCCATGTTTAAATATTTACCTTTATGAATTCTGAGATGCCCTTAACCGCATTTGAAACTTCAGTGGGTGATACTGAATAAGGAAAAACACTGGTGACCAGCTTTCCAATCTTTGGTGTTGACTTTCCAAAAAGGAGTGGCAAATTAAATGAATAAGCTAGAATCCTGTTTGCATATTGCAACATGGTAGTTTCTTTAGCTTCTAGAAGACTTCTTGACTCATAGGAGGCACTTGGTCGATTTTAAACTGATAGGCCAAAAGAGCACCTAGATAAGAAACTATTTATCCAGCATGATAACATATTTAAAAGGTTTCCTGGCCATTAGCTCACCATTGGACATTTGACAGAAGGATGGGATGGGACTCTTTCTGTAACAATTTTGACTGTGACCTAAAGTGGAAATATGTTAATATGTGGCAAAACAATTCCTGTATCCTAAAAAGATATTCTCTAGAATGGGTAACCGGGTGCTGTATGAAATAGCAACAAAAGCATCACTTGAGGCCCCGTTGGAAATGCAGGATCTCAGGCCACAATGAAAACTTCCTACATCAGATCCTAGGTTAACAGCCTCCCCAGGTGATCCGTATGCATAGAGCATGAAAAAGGGCTAATGCCAACTTCAACCCTAACCTCACTGACCTGAAGTATCTAAATGGATCAAAGCCAAAAAAGAAAAAAAGGAGAGCGTTTTCTTGGAGTATGTTTGAAGAGTTGTGGTATTTCTCTGCCTTTTACCTAGTTAGAGGCAGAGAGGAACTTAAAGAGAAACACTCAGAGAGAGTTTGGCTTGACTCTCTTCTCTTGGAGTTTATGAAAGTGTCTACAGGCAAGAGACTGGCTGAGAGGCTTTGGCTGCTTGATAAAGAAGTGGCATTGAGAACAAACTGCACTAAACCAACTCTGGGAGGTTCGAGTGTTTTCTCTCTGTGGACCAAATGTGGGCCATGAATCAGGTAATCACCTGGAGATGGTGTGAATCATGCCCAGGAATGCGGCTGTAGAGAAATGCATTCAAGGGATGGGGCATAAGAAGCTGGATGCCAGAGGCTGAAGAAGGAATCTGTTCAGGCCTGGTGGGGCTAATGCTGCCTGCATCTAGAAGATATCAGTTGAAAGGACCCAGAGGGGATATCATAGACAAACAGAGGTAGCCCACAAGAGGCAGAATCAGCCTTGGAATGGGGACACTCCTAGAAGATACCATCACAGATGACATTGAATCAGCCACCTGAGACCAAGCTTTCACCCCCAACAAAAACCCTAAAGAAGGCAAAGTGTAATGAACAAGTGGTAAGAAGAAAGTAGGGAAACAGAGATGAAGTCTTCATCTCCTTCTCCAAGGCAGGCCGACCTGACCCAAGAATTCCCAACTGGAGGACAGAAAAAAATTAACTTTGAATGTAGTTCAAAAGTTTTTATTATTGCACTAGATTGAGCAGTTTATTTATGGAAATGACCTGTGACCAGGCCAGACGAAATTTTACTTACTAAGAAGGGACAGCTGGGTAAACTGCCAGAAAATTTTGCAAAATTTCAGGAAAAATTATCCCGTAAGTTTGAAAGACATCAAGGAAACGGAGCATAGAGGTTTGGGGCTCATATTATAACAAATGCAGCTCATTCAATATACATGTTACACAAAAAAGAAAAGATGTAGAGAGAAGAAATCAGACAATATTTTACTTTACCTTTTGTTGAACTACTATCTGTAAGCCTTAGTTTTTAACCTAGACTTCATTGACACCATTAAACTTCAATCCGAGCAAACCACTACTAGAAAAAAACACAAATTTTTATTTTGGCTCCCAGTCTCAATTTCAGTAAGAGTCAACAGCAGCACTATGACCTGGATGCCAGAGGCCAGAAAGCCAAATAGATGAATAACAGGAAAGAAGGGACAGGAAACACAGGGAACTTAATGAGTATCTCAAAATTAATATATCCAAAACCAATTTCTGGATATGCAAACCCAGGCCCACTTCTTGGTTTAGAAAAGAGGTTTAAAGCTAATCTGCTGCAAGGAATAACCTAGAGAGAAAGGAGATAAGGTCTGACTTAGATAAAGAAATGGTCTGGAGAAATCCCCCATAATGGAGAACAGCTGATGGCTTTTTAGCACTGGTGTCAAATACTAAGTGTTAATTTGGTGCATTACCTGCACTGGGCTAGCCTGGAATCCCCCTCCCTCAGTCTCCAAAACTTTACTAACAATCTCCTATGCACAACGGACTTCTATTGTTAATGGAATTTTGAGGGAATGAAAAAAATGTTGGAGGGTGATGGCAGGTTGGTCAAGAAGGGCACATAAACAGAAGTGAGATAAAGAATGGACATAGAGTAGACAGAAAATCCACTAAATAACAAAGGTCAGAGCACAGAGAGCTGCTTGGGTTCATTGCTCAGTCCTGCTGTGTACTGACAGCGTGGATGAGTAAGATAAAAATGGGTACTGAGAAGTGGGGTGCTGCTGAAAATGTGGAAGTGGCTTTGTAACTGGGTCAGGTTAAAGACTAGAAGAGTTTGGGGTACCTGCTAGAAAAAGCCACAATTGCCACGAACAAAATTGTAAAGGTGTTTCTAAGTGGAGCTCAGAAAGAAAAAGACCACCAGAGAATGAAAGAGAAGAACCACCCTTTTAGAAAATACCTAAATGGTCATGAACACACAGTTGGTAGGAATACAAATGATAAAGACATTCTGACAGAGGCTCTGATGAAAATGAGGAATTTGTTATTAGACAGTGAAGAAAAGACCATCCTTGTCATAACGAGCCAAAGAACATGCCTGAACTATATTCAGGTTGTAGTGTTTTGTGGAAGGCAGAACTTGCAAACAATGAAATTGAATATTTAGCTGAAGACCTTTCTAAGCAAAATGTTAAAGAAGTAGCATACATCCTTCTGCCTGCTTATAATAAGTGAGCTAAAGATGGAATTGTTATACAAAAGGGAACCAGAACTTAAAAATTTGAAAAATTCTCAACCTGTCCATATTGCAAAAAAAAAAAATGAGAAGGCATGTTTGGAAGGGAACACCAATGGTGTGCCTGAGCAATTGTTTATAAGGAGATTAGTAAAGATGGGAAAAATCATTGACTTAATCAACTGTCTCAACAAAATCCAGCAACAGAGATGGGATTAGACCAGAAGAAACACTGTCAGGTGAGACTATAGGAGTAATGAAAGAAGACTGTTGGACTTCTTAGATCCCAAAGGACCAGACCAGAGCACTTTTTGGTTGCAAGCATGGGATATTCTTCAAGATAAGAGAAGAGGAACCTCAAAGGCAATTCAGATATTAGGGCTGCTACTCCCATCACAGGCCCAGAAAGGCAAGGCTGCCTTCACCTTGATTTCAAAGGGCCGGGCCAGTGCCTAACGGAGCTGTGGGGCTGGTCTGCCCTGTAGAGCTCTGGGTCACATCTCTAGCTCTGATACAGCTGCAACATGAGCAGTGCCACTGCAGAAAGCCAGGGACTAGGCAGGGCTCTGCAGAACTCTGGCAGTGATGTTACTACCCTAATAGGTCCAAAAGGTAGGACCTCTGTCCCAGTGGGTTCAGAAGATAAGATCACTGCTCCAGTGGAGCCAGAAGACAGAGCATCAAACCAAAGAGAATTACTCTCCAGCCTTAAGATATCAGGGAGTTGCCTTGCTGGGACCCATCAGCCTTCCTTCTTTCCTATTTCTGCCTTTTAGAATAAGAACATCTGGTCCATGCCTCTCACAATCATTGTATTTCAAAAGCAGAGAATTTATTTGATTCCATAGTTTCAACACTAGAGAAGAGTTTTGCTTCAAGATGAGTCTCATTCATATCTCATTTAGGTCATAATTAAATCAAACTTTGGACTTTATACTTTATTTTTTTAAGATTTTAAAGATTTAAAGATTTTACTTATTTATTTGACAGAGAGGCAGAGCAGGCAGAGAGGCAGGCAGAGGGAGAGGGGGAAGCAGGCTCCCCGCTGAGCAGAGAGCCCGATGCAGGGCTCAATCCCAGGACCCTAGGATCATGACCCAAGCTGAAGGCAGAGGCTTTAAACCACTGAGCCACCCAGGCACCCCTGGACTTTATACTTTAAATTGATGCTAGAAAGAGTCAAGATTGGGGTGGGGGAGCTTGTTGAAATAGAGTGAATGCATTTGGCACGTGAGAAGGACATGAATTTAGAAGGTGGGGGCAGAATGCGAGGGACTCATATCCCCCAAATTTATATGTTGAAAGCCTAACCCTCAATGTGATGGTATTAGATGTGGGGCCTTTGGGAGGTGATTAGGTCATGAAGATGGAGCGCTCTTAAATGAGATTAGTGCCCTTATAAAAGAGATCCCACAGAACTCCTTTGTTCTCATTCTGCCATGTGAGAAAATAGGAACCTGGTAATATATTCTCTTTAAACAACAAATCTGCTGGTACTTTGATTTTGGATTTCCCAATCTCCAGAACTATGAGAAATACATGTTTATTGCCTAAGCCACTCAGTTAATGGTCCTGTTATTTTTTTTTTAAGATTTTATTTTATTTATTTGACAGAGAGACAGAGATCACAAGTAGGCAGAGAGGCAGGCATGGGGGAGGGAAGCAGGCTCCCTGCTGAGCAGAGAGCCCAATGCGGGGCTCGATCCCAGGACTCTGAGATCATGACCTGAGCCAAAGGCAGAAGCTTAACCCACTGAGCCACCCAGGTGCCCCTATGGTTCTGTTATTGCAGCCCAACCTGACTAAAACAGTGGTCTTAGATGAGTATTTGACCTCTTTACACTTGTTTCCTTACCTCTAAAATGAAAATTATAATAGAATTTGCTCCAAGGAGTTGCCATGAGAATATAGGAGATAATATATGTAAAGAGAGCATAAAAGCACCCAGCACTCTTTTGTTGGTGATGTGGTGGTGGTTTTGCATGATAATCTTGAGGAATACTGGGTTTCCCACCATTCATTGAATCGGGGCTAAATCATTCTATTGGAGATTGCATGAAAATGTGACCTACATAATACAAAAAAAATGTTTGAGTGCCCAGGCAGCCTACCTTCATGTTACTATAAGAAAAAGCATTTCTCTGCCTTCCACCTCCTCACAGCCCCCTACCATGTCCACCACCCCACACACACAGCAACCTCCAACTCCTTCTGCAAACAAATCTAGGTGTTTATAAGAGAACTCACATATGCTAATGAGTACAACTGCTTAGGCAGCCATCTGAGCCTGCCACGTTTCTCCTCTCCTCTACCATCTGTCTCTCTTGTCTACTGACAATATTTCTGCTGAGAAGGCAACATGAAGTCATTATTGCCAAAGGTCCTCATGCTGAGACTCATGAGTGCTACTGAAAGTACCCTCCTTTATAGTTCTCTGCTCTCCGTACACACTGGAATACACCACTGAGCAAACCTCCTTGTGAGATAGTTTTGCCTGCTGAGATGAATCCTTCCCAGGCCTTGCCATCCAAGACATAAGTGGTGGCTCTTGTTCATAGACTGGTCTTAATTTTCGTGGTTGCAAGGTGACTGCCTACATGCGATAGCTCATTGTTATTATATAAACTATGGGCAATGTAGTAAGAGAGTGCTGATGGCAGACTAAGAAATTATACCCAGAACCCAGACATTAAATCCAGATGAGCAATTTCTGCAACCAAATAAGATAGTATCTGGAGTTCCAGAGTTTATCATACACATATTTTTAGTTTTCCATGTATTGTAATGGTTTCACATCTTAAAAAAGCAAAATTCTGTCTGGGGAATGACTGCCCCTTCTGGGGCTGGCCAATTTTTAGAGATGGTAAAAGATTCAGCCAAGAGCATGACTTAGATATGCAAATTAACCAGTCTAGAACCCTGCCTCTATCTGTGTACCCCAAGAGACAATATTCTGCCTTAATCACCCCAAGGCCACTAGGACAACTAGAGACCACTCCCGTAGTTTAGAGTCTGCCAAAATTATTCAAACTAGCCAATTCTAAACTGTTTACCCTGCCTACTTTATATTCCCCATGGAAACCCCAACAAAGTTTGCGACACAAGCTTTCTCCTCATTTCTGTATTCTGCCTCATGTCCACCCTCATGGTTTTTGCATGTGGCTCTGCGTGTCACACCATGCCTCCTGTCTCTAGAAGCCATGAGTATAAAAAGCATTGTTTTCCTGAGCCTCTCCTCTGTCCTCTCTTGTGGCACCTGACTGACATCTCATAAAAGAATCTAGAACACCAAGTAAAGCAGTTACTGGTATAAAGGTTGTGGTAAGCCCCTGACCATCAGGACCTCACCCTGGGGAGGCAGAAGACCACTGCTGATAATATAAACACATCTCTTAAGAGAAAATGGAGAGACATAAGAAACCAAGCTTCCCGAACATCCCCAGGACTAATACCTTCTAGTGTCATTTGCTGAGTGTGTATCTTCTACATTTCCTGCAGCAAAGTCAATTCCTAACAGATTTAAGTATCAGAATACTTTTAATGCCAAATCTGAGAGCCTCTGCAGGACTATTTCCCCACACATGCTCCAAAAGTAGGACACCGCCCCCCCCCAACCCCGCCACAATCTCCCCATGCTGTGCAGTTTCAGGGTATGCCGCTGATCCTAGGACACAAACCTGTGACCTCTCTACCTGTTGGCTTTCTCTCAGCCGGGAGTTCTGGGCAGTTAACACCTGTGTGGAACAGCCCTCCACCACTGATTTATGAGGGCTGGAAAATATATATCGCAGGTTCCTTGCCCTTCTGAAGTGCATACTATATTATAGGGTTGACCTCTGGTTGTCAAGAGCAGTAACTTGCTCAATAACAATGTTTATTTCCTTCCTTCCCTACTCTGTCTTAATTTCCACTTTTCTACTGGGGCTTCCTGTGATGACTTCACTCAAACCCTTATCTGGGGAACCCAAGCTAAAACAAACATTTACCCTTGACAGGAAAATGTCCCTCCCCTCAACAAAGCACATTGCTATTCTATTTTTTTATTTCCCGGATTTCAAAGCAAGCTTATCTCAGGTCTCCAAGCTTTCCAAAGATCTTAGTAAAATGGATTTTTTTTTCCACTTTCCACTTACTTGTATCCCTTTCTACCTTGAATCCAGGCATTCAAACCATCTTTATTTTTATTTATTTATTTTTTTTAGTGAAGTCTTTTTTAAATTTTTATTTATTTTTTAAATTTTTTTTCAGGGTTCCAGAATTCATTGTTTATGCACGACACCCATTGCTCCATGCAATATGTGTCCTCTGTAATACCCACCACCAGGCTCATCCAACTTCCCACCCCCAGACCCTCCAAAACCCTCAGACTGGGGAGATGAACCATGAGAGACTGTGGACTCTGAAAAACAATCAAACCATCTTTTGCTATTACTTTTGTTTCACATGTTCATCTGTCTCTTCCAAGTAATACGTAAAGAACTTGGGAAAAGGAATTGACTCTTAAACATCTTCCCCCAAATGTCTACTGTAGTATTTAGCACATAAACATTCAGTAAGTGTCTGAAATGTAAGTTCATAGCAAATTTATCAACTATAGTTTGATGAATACTGTCAGGTGCCAGACTCAGAGGGATTCCTTTGGAAGTATAGTCTTAGGAGGGGATTTAGAGTACTTTCCCCTCAAATTTGGCCTAATAAATTTCTGCATCATCATTTCTAGTATCTGTATCTATATCTGGCTCTGCTATAGATCCTTTGGTCATGGTACTCAGCTCAGAGCAAGACAACTACACTCCACTTTACTAAAACAGAACACATTGTATTTCATACTCAACTATAAAACCTAGGCAACTCTTCAAAGTCTTAGTGAAAACTAGTAGCTGGTCATCCCTACCCTACAAACTAAACTAACTCATCTCTGGATCCTTTAGATTGGTTCAGACTAACTAATGCTCTCTAAGAGGGTCCCATTCTGTATTAGGTCATGTCAATTGTGGTACAAAGGTAAAGACAAATAAGACAGTTCAGAATAATAATAATGATTTGGATAATGGTTTGTTTTTATTTTCTTTCTCCCACAAACTCCAGAATTTATAGTATATAGTGATCAGTTTTTACATTGGCAACAATGTACTAAAAAAACACAGTAGATGCTCAATAAGCATAAGAATGGAGAATAAGTAACTCCAGCAGAAATGGAAAGAAGAAAATCACTAAATATCAATATGTTATTTAGGGATTTATTAAATATGTACTTCGGTGCAGTAAAGGTCCTATATGACAAGCCCACAGCTAACATCATACTTAGTGGTGAAATACTGACACCTTTTCCTTTTAAATCAGGAAGAAGTATACCCACTCTCACGATTTTTATTAAGCACATTACTGGGAACAATCAGGTAATAAAAAGAAATAAAATGCATGCAAATCAGAAAGGAAGAACTAAAACTGTCACTATTTGTCACTATTTGCAGTGACTGATATTATATATAGAAATATTATATATTGTCACTTGGAAAGATATACTCATAGATTAGAAGAATTAATGCTGTTCAAATGTCCATACAACCCAAAGCAATCTACAGATGTAATGTAATTCCTACCAAATACCAACAGCATTTTTCACAGAATTAGAAAACAATACTACTAGGATGTGTATGGAATCACAAAAGACCCCAAATACCCAAAGCAATCTTGAGAAAGAAAAACAAAGCTGGAGGCCTCACAATCCCAGATTTCAAGATACACTGCAAAGCTGTAGTAATCAAACAGTATGATACTGGCATAAAAACAGCTGCATAAATCAATAGAACAACATACAGACCCCAGAAGTAAACCCACTCTTTTATGGTTAATTAATCTATGACAAAAGAGACAGGAATATACAATGGGGGAAAGATAGCATCTTCAATAAATAGTGCTGGGAAACTGGACAGCTGCCTACAAAGGATGAAACTGGACCACCTTCTTACACCATACATACACAAAAACTTCAAAATTGGTTAAAAACCTAAACACAAGAAAAAAAAAAAAACATAAAATTCCTGGAAGAAAATATAGGCAGTAATTTCTTGGACATTGACTGTCAGAACATTTTTTCTAACTATGTCTCCTCAGACAAGGGAAACAAAAGCAAAGATAAACTATTGAGACTACACCAAAATAAAAATCTTCTGCACAACAAAGGAAACCAACAATAAAATGAAAGGCAACTTAATGAATAGGAGAAGATATTCACAAACACTCCATCTGATAAGGGGTTAATATCTAATATACAAAGAACTTACACAACTCAACACCAAAAAAGACAAATACTCTAATTAAAAAATGGGCAGAGGACTTGAACAGACACTTTTCTAAAGAAGACATACAGATGGCCAACAGATACATAAAACGATGTCAACATCAGGGAAATGCAAATCAAAACCACAATGAGATATCACCTCTCACCTGTCAGAATGGCTAGATTTTTTTTAAAAAAATCAATAAACAATAAGTGTTGGCAAGGATGTGGGGGACAGGGACCCTTGTGCATGTTGGTAGGAATACGAAATTGTGCAGCCACTGTGGAAAATAGTATGGAGGTTCCTCAAAAAATTAAAAATATAAATACCTTATGGTTCAGTAATTTTACTACTGGGTATTTACCCAAAGTAAATGAAAACACTAATTGGAAAGAGATATGCACCCTTATGCTATTGTAACATTATTGCCAATGGCCTACATATGGAAGAAACCCCAATGTCCATTGATAGATGAATGGATAAAGAAGATGTAATCTACATATATAATGGAATATTACTCAGCTTTAAAAAAAAGTTTGAGATCTGGGGCACCTGGATGGCTCAACCAGTTAAGTGATTGCCTTCAGCTCAGGTAGTGATCTCAGGGTCCTGGGATCAAGCCCTGCATCTGGCTCCCTGCTAAGCAGAGAGTTTGCTTCCCTCTCTCCCTCTCCATCTGTGCTCTCTCTCTCTCTCAAATAAATAAATAAAATCTTTTAAAAAAAATGTTGAGATCTTGCCATTTGTGACAAAAATGAACCTAGAAGGTATTATGCCAAGTGAAATAAGTCAGATGTAGAAAGACAAATACCATATGAATTCACTCGTATGTGGAATCTAAAAACAAAACAAAACAAATCAATAAACAAACAAAAAGCAGAAACAAACTCATAAATACAGAGAACAAAGCTATTGTTGCCAAAGGGAAGGGAGATGAGGGGTTTGGCAAAATGGGTGAAGGGAAGTGGGGGGTACAGGCTTCCAGTCACGGGATGAATAAGTCACAGGAATGAAAGCTACAATATAGGGAATATAGTCAGTGGTATTGTAATAGCACTGCATGGTGACAGATGCTAGCTACACCTGTGATGAGCAGAGTATAATGTAAAAGACTGTGGAATCATTATGTATACATCTGAAACTAACGTAACATTGTGTGTCAACTATACTCAAAAAATTTTTAAAACAAATATCAATTATGTATCTGCAGATGGATAGAGAGAGGAGGTTAGAACCCATTTGAAAGAAACCCTATCTCTCAAGGAGATTGGAAATGTTCAATCAAAGCAGTTTATCTCATGGCAGTATTTAATGAAGTAATTACTGAGGTAGAGTTATCTGAACTTTTCCTACCTAGAAGAAGTATCCTATACTGAAGTTTTTGCTCATTTACTTCCAGAAGTGTCCAACTTAGCTTCAGGGTCTGATTCTTGGAGGTGGTGAAAATGGTTGATGAGATTAAATGAATTAGACGAAACCCATTCCTCCACTATTTGCCTCCATCAAAGTAAGTAGTTTCTCTCCATCTTGTCCTCCCTCTCCACCTCATTAAATCCCCTTCAAACATGGTGGAAGGGTACAAACCCAAGTGTTTCCATTTCATTTATAACTTAAAGGAAGGAAATTGACTGTAAAGTTTTTATATGTACAGATTCAGCATTTTTAAAAAGGCAGTTACATCTGAGAGTGTCACTCTGAGAAGATTAAGGAAATTGTTGAAATAAGTTACAATAATGATCAAATTGCTGGAAAAAAATAATAGGCAATTAAAATCAGCAAAATTCAGTTAATTGGTCTGCTGCAATTTATACTTTTTTAAAAAGTTTTTATTTTAATTCCAGTTAGTTAACATACAGTGTAATCTTAGTTTCAGCTGTACAATATAGTGATTCAACACTTCCATACAACACCTGGTGCTAATCACAGTAAGTGTACTCCCTAGTCCCCATCACCTATTTTCCCCATGCCCCCACCTACCTCCACTCTGGTTGCCATCAGTGTGTTCTCTATAGTTAAGAATCTGTTTCTTGGTTTGCTTCCCTATTTTTCCCTTTGCTCATTTGTTTCTTAAATTCCACATATTAGTAAGATCATATGGTATTTGTCTCTGATTGACTTATTTTGCTTAGATTTACAATCTCTAGCTCCATCCATGTTGTTTTGAATAGCAAGATAGCATTTGTTTTTATGGCTGAGTAATAATCCATTGCATATATATATATATATATATATGCAATGGATATGTGTGTGTGTGTGTGTGTGTGTGTGTGTGTGTGTGTCTTTATCCATTTATCTATTGGTGGAATGCTGCAATTCTTTTTTTTTTTTTTTTTTTTAAAGATTTTATTTATTTATCTGACAGAGAGAGATCACAAGTAGACAGAGAGGCAGGCAGAGAGAGGAGGAAGCAGGCTCCCTGCTGAGCAGAGAGCCCGATGCGGGACTCGATCCCAGGACCCTGAGATCATGACCCGAGCCGAAGGCAGCGGCTTAACCCACTGAGCCACCCAGGCGCCCCGGAATGCTGCAATTCTTAAAATGAACCTCTGATTACAATGCTGAGGCATTTCATAAAATGACTCATGTTTTATTTGCTTCTAGAATTGAATTGTCCAAAGGTTTATACACTCCCGAGTAACACAAAGTTGAGACTTTTGTTTTTGTATCTATAGGTTTCACATTCTGCTTTCGTTAGCAATTTGCCCTAATGCCATACCTAATTTCTCACTTACTCTCTCTCTTCCATCTAATTTTCTTCCTCTTTCTGAAACATGTAATATTGGTCCTCGTTAAATAAGCATTCAACCTAAACACAAGATCTGTACCTACTTGCCATGTAAGGACTTAAAATCATTTTATGTATACTGAGATGCTTTCCCATGCATTTAAAGACATCTCATACACTTCTTTTTCATAACGGATGCAGATGCAGACATTGCTGCATAAAACCATGAAGCTACAAAGTGCAGAAAGCAACCAAGGGTCTTCTTTGACAAATGCATCTTGTTCACAGGGCCATGGTGAAATTTAGTCACTTCAATAAAGCAGTCAAGGCCTTATAAAGCACATCAGTTTCTAGACCTCCCTGACCTTCATATCTGAAGAACAATTTCACCTCTTCCCCTGACCTGTTACCTCAACCCTCTTTCTCAAATGCCTTATCTTTTGGAGATTTCCTTTATAAAATTTACCAGCATCTGAAGGTACATTATGTACTTATTTTAGGTTTTTTTTTTTTTTTTTTTAATTTGATTACCATCTGCCTTTCCAAGCCAAAGTCAGGAACTTTGGATTGCCCCTGGTGTATACATAGCACCTGGAAACACATCTGGCACAGAATAAGTACCTCCTACATTTCTGTTAAGGAAAGCAGTAAAAGAAAATGGGAGGGAAGTAAACGGTGGAAAGGAAAACTGATTTTGGAGTTAGAACGTCCTGAATTTGTGACACAATTTCATTGCTTCTCTTGTTGTTGTTGTTTCCAGATTTAGCAAGGTGCAACTGGCAAATAAAATTGTAAGATATTTAAAAGTATACAGCATGATGACATGGAAAGGATTCCCCTTCATTGAGTTAACACATTGACCACTCCACATACTTAGCTTGTTGTGTAGGTGAGAACATTAAAGTTTTACTCTGTTAGCAAATTTTGATTATACAATACAGTGTTATCAACTATAGTCACTATGTTATACATTGGATCCTCGGACCTTACTCATCTTATAACTGAAAGTTTGTACCCTTTTACCAACCTCTCCCTACTTTCCCCACTGTCAACCTCTTGGCAACAATTTTTCTACTTTCTGTTTCTACGAGTTCTATGGGTATACATATATATTTTTTAAATATTTTAATATATTTTTTAGATTCCACAAACAAGTGATACTATGTGGTATTTGTCTTTCTCTGTCTGGCTTATTTCACTTAGCATAATGCCTTCCAGGTTCACCCATGTTGTCTCACATGACAGAATTTCCTTCTTTCCTGAAGGAAGAATAATATTCAATTGTATATATATCATACTTCCTTTATCCATTTATCCATTGACTGACACTTAGGTTATTTCCATACCTTGGCTATTGTTAAATATCATTGCTAGAAACATGGGAATCCAAGTATCTCTTTAAGACAGTGATTTTGTTTCCTTTGTATATATACTCAGAAGTAGGATTGCTGGACCGTATGGTGGTTCTTTTTTTAATTTCTTGAGGAACCTCCATACTATTTTCCATAGTAGAAGATACTAGTTCATTGCTTTTTAAGTGTATGTACTCGGGCAGATTATGTAAGTTCTCTGAGCCTCTGTTTCCTTATATATAAAGTGGAATTATCTTTACTTCTTTCATTGAGTTGTTTTAAGGATTAGTTGTGAAATATAGGTAAAACTATCAATTCATCAATCATTATTCCTGGCATATTCCATGCACACATGTGTACACATGCACACATGTGTTTATTACAAAATTCTCACCTTGTTTCATATAAATATTTCTAAAAATTTGATATCTATATGAAAGCAAGGCAGTAGCAGCTACTGAATGCTATTGAATCTGAAAGTGAAATATAGGACTATTTATCTAGGACCTTCCATAAATTAGGGAACCTCCCCAAAGTCAGATTTTCCGTGTTTATTACAAATTCCTGCTGTCTATTGCCTTTTCTACTTTAGATCATCAAGGGAATTGCTTGTCATTTTAGTATCACAATCAGTTGTGCAATTTGTGGTAATTTTTACCAATCGTAACAATGGTGTTTGTTAATGATTTACCTTTTAATATAAAGTATCATGAATTCAAGGTTATCCCCATAACGACTTCATGCTCAGTCACTAGCATTCTGAGATGATCTTGAGTGAGAAAGATTAGAGAGAAGATACCCTCCAGAAGGTAGGTATCACCTCGCCTATGGAATGATGCTTAGTAAGTAAGCAATATCTATTATGTATGTCTCTGAAAAACAAACAAACATGTTGACACATCTTTGGAGATTTTTTAGGAATTGGTGTTTGCAGGAATACTGTGTGTGTGCATCACCTATCCTAGTGACAGATGGTGATGCAGAAGCATGGGGCGAAGCTAGGAAGAGAAGGGATTAAATTGGTAATTTCCATGTTGCTCGGAACACGTTTTTAAGCCAAATTACAATTATGCTATTTGTATACTGTGAAGTAAAAGAAAATTTCTATACACAAAAAGCAAAGATCAAGGTAAATATTTGGCTAAACAGTCCTTTTTCTTTTTAATTGGTAAAGTTACCCACTCTAATAGGAAAGATATTTGGTTTGCATGTGTGTTAGGTTATTGAAAGGTTTTCTTATTGGTCCTGGAATGGCTACTGAGACTATAAACTGAGAACAGGAGCATAAATCACCTACTAATTGGAGACCAACAGACCCTCCTGGGTTTATTAAGAAATAAAGGAGCTCTGTTATCCTCCAACCACCTCCCCCACTCAGTTCAACACCGCCCACCCCACCTTATATCAACAGAAGACAAAGAGGAGCAGAGAGGATCCTTAACATAGCTAGCTGTTAGCTTGCTCTGTAGAGAACCCTATTCTTGCTCTCCGATAGTCATGCCCTTCCCTGTAAAGTGAGGGACAAAGGGATGTGCCTATCCAGAGCCCACAAAGACTTCTTCCCTGAGGAACACAATGGCTCCACCCAAATGGTGACCAAAGCATGGCTGTTCAAAGCAGGTGTCAGGAAGTCAAACAGATCTTGAACATGTTAACTCCAGCAACTACACACAAGTGTGCAAGGCCACAATCAGTGTAAAACAGATCTAGGCCTGGAAGATAAGGATGGTAGACTTGGGACCATGGGTGGAGAGAAGGGCTGGGACAGTTCATCTCATGTTAACACACAAAACTGCAAGGAATTCAAGAATTTTAAATTTTAACCTGGCCTTGAAGATCATTATGAATATATATATTCATATCATATCATTCATATATATATATATATATATATATATATATATATATATATTCATATATATATACATATATCAAGCATACAGATACATTTCTTTTATACTTTGTTGGCTTGATATATAACTCTTTCATATTAGGCATAGGGTGCCTAGACCTCCATCTGTACTCATGCCCCAGGCCCCACAGATGTTAGGGCTAGGCAACAATGCCCTAGAGACATCTAGCAAAAGCCAACCAGTATTAGCCAAGAGATAAATGAGAAACACTTGTCACTTTCAATCACTTTTCTCCTTCCTGAAGCATGAGCATGGAGACTTAGGAAAGGGAGGAGGGTGAGGGAAGGGAAGGCAGATGGCATGTTCTAGAAGCAGAACACACCCTCTCATCTCTCCAAGTCCTTCCAGCCCTAAGTCAAATCAGCTGGAAGAGAAATAAAAGCATTGAATGGGATAAGAGAAGTAATGTCTTAGGAGTAGAAAAGTTTGGCATAATTATGGGATTTGTCTGAGATGTTTATGAAATAAAGACATTGGATGAAAAACGTGTAAAGAGAGTGATTTAAAAGGAATAAAACCATTTATTACATGAATCTCACCAAATTCAGACTATTCAAAAAACTATTTAGAGATGAACTAAGTCTGTGTGTATGTGTATGCATTTGCAGTATTTCCCATGTACAAGAGGCCCCACGCCAACCTTCTAACGAGAAAATACTCACCATCCTCCATCATAGTATTTCTCGCAGTGGGATCTTCGGTAGCCAGAACCATGGTACTGTTCTGAAGTCCCAAATTTAGATGGTCCTTAGACAAAAAGAGGAAAATCTAGAAATGGGTAAGACTGGGGATATGGGTATAAATGGAACCTGTGTGGACGCCTCATTGTTATTTATTTTCTGGGACAGAGATTTAAAAGGAAATTATTGTAGGTCTGGATAATACCCCTAGAGCAAAGCCTATTGGCAGTAATTTATTGGCCTTTGCTTACTAAAGATTGAAATGCAGAAAAACCAGAGAGAAGAGCTATTAAGATCACTATAATAAGGATTTAATCAGGACTAATATAATGGCTTGGTGCAGGAAATGAGAAAAGAATACAACATTTGAGTTCCTGAAAATTACTTTTGAGAAATTTTTGCAAGAACTGAGAAGAGGAAAGAAGGGAGGGGAAAAGGAAGGAAGGAAGGAAAGATGAAAGGAAGGAAGGCAGGCAGATTTTCTGGATTATTCCAATTTGATAACGTGGACGACTCACTCCCATGCACTCCACAGAGGTGGGACCTGAAGCTGAACCTCTGAACATACCTTCTGATGGGTGTTCTGCACACACCATGTCAACACATTCTCTAAGCTTCCAGCTCCTCTACGTATGATTACCACACATTACACTGTTATTTGCTATTTCTAAGTGGCACCTTGTCCCAACACATATATCATAATTTAGTAATTGGTTTTGAACGCTGTGCTGTCTGATGTGTGCATTAAGGGCAGATGGCGGGGGAAGCAAATTAGTTCTCACACTAGTTCATCATAAGCTGTAAAATAAAAGCCTTTTTGGCTGAATGGGTAAGCATATGATTAGAAATATTAAAATTTTGTCTTTAGTTTGGATAACTGCCAAGGAATGTATTCACTGTCTATGCTCAGGGCTCATCCTTCCCCCCACACCTCCCCCTTCACCTTCCCAATTGCTGACTCCCAAGTAAGGCAGTCAGTTCTAGAAGTCAGTGTATCCCTTATCCTGTAATAAACTCTTCCTGCCAGAAATGCAGAAGAAGCACACTGCAGAAAAGCCCTCCCTTGGATGGCCAGCAGTGCCTAACTCCCTACCTTCTCTTCACACGTATGTCAGACTTTTTGCTTCTCTCTCTGAGAGCTAAGGTCCTTTCCCTTGTGCCACAAAAGCCATAATGCTTTGTTCAGTGGAGACACTCCACAGGCGTGCTGGAGATATACATGATAATTCTACACACTCCATATCTCTCCAAGCAAACCAGTAGTAATCAGCCTCCTTGAGAGTTACAGAAGTCAAGGACAGATTTCCAAATCATTAATGGAAGTGGAGAAGAACTATTATAGAAATTTACACCCCTATAAATTAAAATTTTAAGCTCCGGGAAGAAAATAAAGGGTGGGTTTGGGGAATTGATGTTTGTTTGTTTGCTTGTTTATTTACTCAGTACATAGTACGTGCTGGGAATTGGCCAGTGCCCGCTGGTTTCCTGTGTTCTAAAGAGTCCAGTGAGAGCAATCAAGAAAACATGGCTTGTGGGTTTCTATATCATTCAGATGTATTTTTCACATTCTGTCAAATCCCGAATTCTGAGGGCACTGATGTGAAAGGTCTGAATCTTTCTGTGTTTGGAATCACAGTACCCCAGGTATACCCTGGAAAAGAATGATGTTTTACGGTACACCTTTACAAAACAGAAAGCAAAAGAAAATGGCACACCTTAAAAATACCATGTCCAAGAAAGGAGACTAAGAAGCTAGCCTGTGGTCTCCAATTCAAACGCCCACAGGAGATAAGCAGGCAATGTAAACAGGAGGAACTTGGACCAGGTATAAAAAACCAACAGAGTAGATATGAGGATAAATCCCGAGGACTCTTGAACTTTGGGTTAGAGACATAATAAAAAGTACAAGAAGTAGCATTTTTGGAAAGTGCAACTGTGTCCCCTACACAGCTTGACCTGATGTCACCTGAGAAATTGCAGGCCCAGATATGTCAAGTGATGCTACTAACCTGTATTTATGTAAAAACTCCTGATTTAAAAATATTAGCAACTAATAGTTTTTTTTAACCCAGAGTATTATTAAGTCATATGATAGTTATTATTAAAATGTCAGCTAGTAGAGCTCCCAGCTTGAACCTAGATAGATTCACCCCAACATTTAGCATGTATAAAAGATGCAAAGGGGAGAGGGTTCTAGGACTTTATTCATGTGAGTAAATTCAGACACCTACTGGCAAATAACTCCAGTGTCAGAAGAGAGATGGTCAAGGTACAAGAATTTGTTATAAAATTGATGGGAAGAAGCATGGGGGATGGGGGATCTGGGGACAAGTATCCTTTGTGTTGTCATCTTCTCCTTCAAAAGAAAGCACAGAGTTTCATCACAGACCACATGGGCACCTGCAGGGGCAGAAGCAGGGGGTTTTTCTATGGGTTCTTTTTTCCCCCCATGTTCACTTTTTAATCAATCAAATCTACCAGTTAACTGATTATAACCAATAATTACTGAAAGCCAAGTAAAATGGCACTCTGGAAGATATAAGACATGCTCTTGGGGAATATGCAGTCTAGAAAGGAGCAAGACAGACACACTGAAACAATAAGGAACGACGGCTGCGGCCAGCAACAGCGGGAGGCAGAACGTGGAGCTGGAATGAGGGGAGGAAAGCGGAGGGATACCACAAAGTCAAGGGTGAGATCCGTTTCTCTCCTGCGGTGCTTCTCAAACTGTGGTTTGCAAAGGAGTCCCCTGGGAATCTTGTTAAAAGGCAACTCTGGTTCCCCAGGTCCAGTGGAACAAAAAATTCTGTTTCTTACAGTAAACTTCCAGGTGCAGCTGCTGGTCCTTACGTGACATGTTAAGAAGCAAGGGGGCTCAACTCTCTCTGGGAACTTTAGCGCTCCAAGGAAAAAACAAAGCTTTGTCAGGGCTGGAGTTGCTCAAGAAATACATGACAGTGACCCCGGGTTTATCCCTTTGTGAAGGTGAAGCTGGTATGGCAAGGAAAATGCTCACCAGGGCGACTTCGGGAGAAATATTAGGTGCATATAAAACTGATCTCAAACCACTGGATCTATACTCAGATACGAGTCAGCACTGGCAATGCTGGAATCTTCAAACACATACTCACCAGTGAGGTTCCGTATTGTATCTCATAACATTAATAAACTAAACATTAAGGGGCCTCTTTCAAGGATGTCCTTCCTTCCTGTCACTTCGTCTAATTCCTGTCTTGTTTCCCTGGAAGAGGACTATTGTGGGCGCTTCATAATCCCAGTTGTTCCCGTTCCATCCATTAGTATTGAGGTAGCCTTTCCGCCCAGGACAGCATCTTTTAGAGTCAAACGTATTCGCTCTAAGAAGCTCTTATCTAAGAAGCCCTCTGTACCTCCTTCATCCTGCCTGGCCACCTGTTTCAGAGTCTCTTTAATTAAAACAAGGGTCAGTGTCTCCATTTGTCACTCTCCCCGTGTAAGCGAGAGGAATCATGAAGTCACGAGTTGCTGCCAGTAAAGCCTTCGTTCTCGAGTCTCAGCTGAGCTGCAGACATAGAGCATTTTCAGTGGAAGTTGTTCCAGCCCTTCATTTGGGATTAATTACTCTGCAGGAGCAGTCTGCCTAGTACAACAAAACAATTTTCATTCATCAGCTGTGAGTGTGAAATTAATGAAAGCCACAATCTCATCGGAATGCAACACTAAGTTCTCATTTGTGCTATCAATACTGGAGGAAATGAGATACTTTTTTCCCTCCTCTCTGTATTTCTGCTCTCAGCAATAAGATCAGATTAGACTTTCATAAATGCCAAGGATACACACACACAGAAAGAGAAAGAGAGAGAAAATACCAAATGTATTGGGAAAAGAGCAGCAGCCTCTTGCTTTGTATAAAAGCAAATTATAGAAGCTATCAGTGTTCTCTTTAAGGAAATAATCCTTAGCTTTATTTTCCCCCAAGCTTTCTTCTGTGACTCTAAACAACCACACACTATTAACGTAAAAGATCATAGGGAGAGAGAGCATAGATTTCCAGTCTTGAGGTTTTTATCAGCATATACATTAATTCATTGAAAATCTCCATTTAAATTTTAATTACCCTGGAAACTGAAAGTGCCCTAGATAAGGAAGACACCAAAAGACTGGATCTCAGAGGTTCTGAGATCCAATGGTGGTGGCTTCCTGAGTCCAAATCACTGGGCACCTTCTCCCCGCCAAAAGTAAGATCAACAAGGAGCAAAAATGATACATTTCAAGCATCAGCATTACTAGGAGAGAAAGAATGGTATGAGCTTCAAATTAACTTAAAAAAAAATCCAGATTACGAAAGAGGTCCCTCCACCATCATCATTAGATTTGCTCACTGAAAGGACAGGCAAGTAATGACAGAAAAGCAGCAGTGAGCAAGCCTACTACCCAGATTTTGGTTTCCTAATGCCATTCTGCACCAAAAGGTACCAAGGCTCTTTGAAGAAGTGGTTGATTCCTGAGATGACCAGAGAAGGTATAAAGTGAGCTTGGAAGGCCTTAAGCCAAAAGTCAGGAAGAAATTGATTATTTAATCAATTTAATCAAATTGTTTAAGAAATTTAATCAAATTGTTTAAGAAATTGATTAGGAGATGTGATACACACACACACACACACACACACACACACACAGGAATACTATGCAGCCATCGAAAACCACAAAATTTTGCTATTTGCAATGACATGGATGGAACTAGAGGGTATTATGCTAAGTGAATAAGTCAATCAGAGAATGACAATTATCATGTGATCTCTCTAATAAGAGGAATTTGAGAGGCTGGGCAGGTTTTCATGAGGGGAAGGGAGGGAAAAATGAAACAAGATGGGACCAAGGAGGGAGACAAACCATGAGAGTCTCTTAATCTCAGGAAACAAACTGAGGGTTGCTGGAGGGGAGAGGGGTGAGAGGGTTATGGTGGTTGGGTGATGGACATTGGGGAGGGTATGTGCTATGGTGAGTGCTGTGAGTTGTGTAAGACTGATGATTCACAGACCTGTATCCCTGAAACAAGTAATACATTATATGTTAATAAAAAAAAAATTGATTGGGGCTGGGGACCTGGGTGGCTCAGTCATTAAGTATCTGCCTTTGGCTCAGGTCATGATCCCAGTGTCCTGGGACTGAGCACTACATTGGGCTTCCTGCTCAGTGGGAAGCCTGCTCATCCCTCTCCCGCTCTCCCTGCTGTGTTCCCTCTTGCGCTCTCTCTCTCTCCGTGTCAAATAAATAAAGTTTTTTAAAAAATTGATTAAGTTGTGTCAGAAAGAGACCAGTGCTATTTTAAGGGGTTCCTACTGGTCCAAACTGGAAGATTTAAAGTATTAAAATAAATAAGGACAGTGATGGATTATAACCCAGTGAATAAGAGTCCACAAGTCTACATGCTAATAATAAATAGATGGATAAATAAATCTATAAACAAAGGAGAAACAAAATATTTCTTACAGAAGAATACTAAGCACTGTAGGGGGAAAATCTTCATTGTGCAAACGTAATTCTAAAAATTTAGGCAAAAATCATCAATATGTACTTAATCTTGGGTGTACAAATTTGATGAGTAACGAGATAATCACACAACCTCAAAGTATCTCCCAATAAATTATTTATTAACAGAACAGAGAGCCCAGAAATGGACCCTCAACTCTATGGTCAACTAATCTTCAAAAAAGCAGAAAAGATTATCCAATGGAAAAAAGACAGTCTCTTCAATGAATGGTGCTGAGAAAATTGGACAGCCACAGGCAGAAGAATGAAACTGGACCATTCTCTTACACCATACACAAAGATAAACTCAAAATGGATGAAAGACGTCAATGTGAGACAGGAATCCATCAAAATCCTAGAGGAGAACATAGGCAGTAACCTCTTCAACAGCGACCACAGCAACTTCTTTCAAGACACGTCTCTAAAGGCAAGGGAAATAAAAGCCAAAATGAACTTTTGGGACTTCATCAAGATATAAAGCTTCTGCACAGCAAAGGAAACAGTAAACAAAACTAAGAGCATACCCACTGAATGGAAGAAGATATTTGCAAATGACATTACAGATGCCTGGAAAATAGTATGGAGGTTCCTCGAGATGTTAAAAATAGAGCTACCCTACTACCCAGCAATTGCACTCCTAGATATTTACCCCAAAGATACAGTTTAGTGAAAAGAAGGGGCACATGTACCCCAGTCCACATAGCATAGCAACAATGCCTACAATAGCCAAAATGTGGAAAAAGCCCAGATGTCCTTCAGCAAATGAATGGATGAGGAAGATGTGGTTCATATATATAATGGAATATTACTCAGTCATCAGAAAGGATGAATACCTACCATTTGCGTTGACATGGATAGAACTGGAGAGGATAATGCTAAGCGAGATAAGTCAAGCAGAGAAAGACAATTATCTTATGGTTTCACTCATATGTGGAATATAAGGAATAGTGCAAAGGACCATAGGGGAAGGGAGGGAAAACTGAACGGGAAGAAATCAGAGAGAGAGACAAGCCATGAGAGACTCTGGACTTGGGGAAACAAACTGAGAGTTACAGAGGAAAGGGATAAGGTAACCAGGTGATGTGGGTATTAAGGAGGGCACATGTTGTGATAAGCACTGGGTATTATACACAACTGATGAATTGTTGAACACTACATCAAAAACTAATGATGTACTATATGTTGGCTAATTGAACATAATAAAAAACAACAACAAAATAAAACAAAACAAAAAAAAAGGAATCTGAAGAAAAATTAAATAAAATAAGAAAAATGACTATACAGTGGAGATACTAGACAATACCATAATAAAGTTATCACAAGTAATGTTATTCATAAGGAATAAATGGACATATGCCTTTAGATGTGATACCCCCCAAAAGATACATCACTTATATAATATCCCAGCCAAAAATGTGTAACCTGAATCTAATCATGAGGAAACATCAGAGAAACCCAGATTGAGGAATGTTCTACTAAATAACTGTATTCTTCAAAACGTCAACGGCATGAAAGACCAAAAAACATTGACTAGCATCTCAAAATGATAAATTTGCATATGCTACATATCGGCTCATGACTATTTTTCAGCCTGTGGTTTTCCCTGATGTTTATAATTTACTTTCTTTTCTCTTGATTAATGTGTCGATGTGTCTCAAGTAACCCATAATGTTTCCTAAATTCCAAAATTTTCTCATCTCTTGGTTTGTACCTTTCTTTTTTGTAAAAGTGCATGCTTAATTTTATTTCCTGAAATGATATGAGGAAGGCAAATGCTCCTGAATCTTTGCATGTATGGAAACATTTTTGTTCTATATTTATACTTGATTAGTAGTTTTCCTGGAAGAGATACTCAAATCTGTTCAAAATCATTTTTCCAACAGATGCCCAGTCAAGATAGCGGTTACTATAAAGTTACTATACCTAGTAACTTTAGGTATAGATACACCCCAACTCAATGCATCAAGTAGTATGGGAGATTAAAATGAAAAAAGGGTAGGGGCACCTGCGTGGCTCAGTGGGTTAAAGCCCCTGCCTTTGGCTCAGGTCATGATCCTGGAATCCTGGGATGGAGCCCCACATCGGGCTCTCTGCTCAGTGGGGAGCCTGCTTCCTCCTCTCTCTCTGCCTGCCTCTCTGTCTGCTTGTGATCTCTGTCTGTCAAATAAATAAATAAAATCTTTTTAAAAATATATTTTAAAAAAATGAAAAAGTGTAGATCTTAAAAAAAAAAAATCAAAAGAAGATATTCACATCAAGGACCAGAAATAGAAACGAAGTGGTAGGTGGGGATAAAGTGACATAGTTCCCACAGCAATAGACTAAAGCCAGACTCATTACTTGAAATGAGGCGAGGCTAGGACTTACCATCTCGTGACAGATACTAGGGGGTGGAGGAGGGATAAACTCATTAGCTGCCTAGAAATACAGCTTATACAAAATATAGCAAGACAGAGCCCTGCCAAAAAGAACCTGAGCCAAGCTACCTCCTGGTTTTGTAACTGGATACAAAACATAACCAGTATCACCAGAGAACAAAAGTCTTAAGTAACCATTTAAGATATGCTTCTGGACTGAAGTGATGGTGCCAAAAACTACCAGACTGGTCAGTGGAGAGAGAGAAAGAAATGTCCTATTTGAGGTGACCTTGCACACCCTAATTCCAAATGTGTGAAGAAAATGAACTGAATTCAAAGAAGAAGTCAGTACAGGTGAAATGAAAATACCAAGGCAATCTAAAGAAGATTTTGTATCAGACGCCTCTCACACACCACTTCAGATCCTCATGGTGTCACATCTCACATATCCTATTCCCCACTGTGGTGATCAGCTTTACATAGCTTCCGACCAGTTTCAAGCTGGTACAAGCCAACAGGGCTCATGGAAGTCCTTTCCTGCATCTCTTACTCCTGCCCAGTGAGTAGACTTAGGTTGACTCAACACTAGATTGATTTGTTTTTTCAAGTACAACTGATGACTTTAAATTTTGCCTTATTAAAGTCATAAGAACCATGTTCATATCACCATTATCAGTACTTTAGTTTCCCAATTTCTCAATTATGTGTGTTAGATAATAAGGGCAAAGTGCAGAATGTTGACATCACTACACAAAAACTGCCATTTCCATACTAAAGTATTGACGAACGTATGCAATTCCAAATCTGGCATATGAAAATAGTTCAGAGCTGTCATTTGAATATGAAGTAAAGCATTTCCCATATGCATGAGCTATTTGTAGTTTTTTTGCCATGAGCTTTGACTTCCTTCTATTTTTTGTATTTTGTTTGTTTTTTGTTGGTTATGCAAAAAATTCAGCTTCACATATTTCTTTGAACATTTCCAAATACATTGAAAGCAAATTACAATGTGCCAATAAAAAAATGAAGAATGAATTCTACCATCTATCTCCAGGCCCCTTTCAGTGCTGGATTTTTATGATTCTATGGAAACAAATATGATTTTAAACAAACAACAGTTTGTTACCAACCCATGAAATGTTTTTCTCAGTGTATGTCACGTATTTATGCCAGATAATCTCCACAAATCCCTATGACCCTTGTTTAAATATCGGTTTTTTAGATATCTTTTGTCCAAACAAGACACTGAAAAGTGAAAGGTGTCCTAAGAATTATACCAAGGCACTAGTTAAACTGCAGGGGAAACTAAGACATACAGTCACCTTATCTCTGTTTGCCCTCATTGCTGGCTAGGGCTGACTTTTTGGGTCCTCACTAAGAATCCAAAACAACTCTCCAGTCTTACCTCACCCCATTTCCACACTCAAACTGTCTTTATTGGCTCCCAAACATATCTTATGTCTGCTGAGACTACCTCCCCATTTTCCAAGGTAAGTATACCATATGTAATAAAGCATTATATGCCAGGCACTGTTCTAATCTCTATAAACATATTCCTTATTTTAATCCTCACAATACCCACATAAATTAAGTATAATTACTAACTCATATTTAGAAATGAGGCAACTTCCTTATCCTTTCATTCCCCAGAAGACCTCAGAACCCTCTGACCTCCTAGTAAATATATTTTCTGCTAGTTATTTCCCTATTCACCCATACTACTTTACAGTATTTCGTCTCTCAGTGTGTCATCTTCTCCCCTTTATTATTATTCATAATGTTATATGTTATATATTATTATTCATAATGTTATGTGTTTGTGTCTAATTCTTGAGAGTAGGAGTCCTATGTTTATTATTACTGGTTTATTGCTTATTTTTTTTAATTTCATTGTTACTGCTTTGTTGATTTTATATATATCAAAGACATATTTAGACATCTAGTAAACTTCTTTCAAAATATATCCATGTTCCATTGTTTTGGAATGGCCTTAAATTAGATTAGATTTTCTCTGTTTGGGAAAAGCAGTCCATTGCAAAATCAAAATGTACTCAATTCATTCAGTCCACAGGTATTTATGGACATATATTATGTAGCAAGTACTATGCTAGGCACCCAGGATATGGAAATTTAAAATATAGTCCCTCACAGATCTCTCTGTGGCAGGCTCAGCAGTAAACAGATTTCTGTGTTAGAGTTATAGTATGTTGTAATGGGGCTTTAGTAGAGCTATAATAAGGGAATTTCAAGAGCTATAGAGGCATTTAACACTAACTGGGGGGAAAAGTGGAAGCTTCAAGGAAAGAGGCACATCTGAGTTTAGTTTAAAAGATTGAGTTAACTAAGAGAGAAAAGTGGCAGCATTTCAAGATTTTAAGAAGAGAAATCAGCATGCACCAAAAACAAAGGGGAAAAAAATCAGATTATATAAAAGGGCAAAGTATTGTTAGAGTAACTATATTGATACATATAGGCTCTAAGGATTACCATGTCCAGAGATGAGACTGGAAGAGTAAAATAGAAATCAAGGAAAGCTTTGTAAGTCATGTGTATCAGCTGCCTCTTCGGTTCCATCTCCCAACCATGGCTTCGATAAACAGTTCCACATGAACTTTGTTTCTTTTTGTTCTGAGAGATACTCCCTGTGAATTTGTGCTATACATCTTTTGCTTTGAGCTCTGGGTTTTCTCCAGCTCCTCAGGGTGGGCCCTGAAAGAAGACCCCTTAGCTTTTAGGCATATGGAGCCTAGAAATGCATGTGTGGTGAGTGGGGGGATAGAGATCTCTTGGGGCGATTCTCACCAAGGGAAAGTGCCCATAAAAAAATGCTTCTTCCTGTTGATGTGGATTTTGAAAGGCGTTTTAGACGCTCCTTGGAAGGCCCCAGCAGGATGTGACTCAAAGAAACCCTAGTTGCTCATGGCTGTAATCAATGCACCTTTGAATTGGTTTTATCTCCTTACTTCTTCCACATTCCTCCAGCTCTCCCTCCTGCCCTGAGATCACTTTCCTAACAAACGACCTGCATGCAAGTCCTTATTTCATATTCTGCTTTTGAGAAGAACTCAGGCTCATACAGCAGACTAGCCAGTTTGACTTTATATGTAAATGCTACAAAGAGCCATGGTTTGTTTTCAGCAGGAGAGTAACATGATTAGCTTTTCATTTGTATGAGGAAGAAATCCACAGGAGGCTGAGAAACGGAATGGGGGAGAGTTTCTTCATATCTATGGCAACATAAAGTTACTGAAAAAACCCTGGAAGTAAATGGATTTCTTTTAATGAGAAAATGACAATAATGGCCTTTAAAAATGACTAACCAGATGGCACTTTCTGATTGCATTTTGTGGAAAAGAAAAATGTGCCGGGACTAGCTTTGGCTCTAGGATAAATTATTATGTTGGTAGAGTTTGAGGTTTGGGGGCTCTCCTACTCTTCACCTTTTCCTGTTTTGACATTCTTTTCAGAAACTTTTTAGTAATAACAATGGTGTGCTGGTAAACTACTTTCAGGGAGAGGAACAAAGCCCCAATTTCCAGTGTTAGCCAATTTCTGTTTTAGGAATACTCCCACCACAGCCAATTTCAAACTGCCAAGTGTTTCACAACTGACTCACTAACTTCCTGAATATTTAACAACCCTCTCTCCCCAACACCATTGCCATTTCCACAGGAAAGCCGCTGGCTACTCAACACAGACAACCAGCACTCCAGTTTCCTCTCTTTCTCAAAATGCTAACTGCCTTTCAGGGCCTTTCCATGAAATCTTTTCAGGAGAGATCCCAGCATCCTGAATTTTGATCCCTTCCCCATCCAACGCTTCTCCTCCCTCCTCTCCAGATAACACCATTTTCTGTCTACAGGGTGTGGTGGGTGCTAGGGTGTATTCACATCCCTCCCCTTCTCCAGGCTGGTACACTGTCCTCAGCTGCTGTGAATGGTGGCTGCGAACTCTTCTCAGCTGCCTCTTCCTCTGAGTAGACGATAACTCCCTCAGATGAATGGGAGCCACTTTATCCAGGAGACAGCAGGGGGTAAGGGCAGCCGACCACTGACATGACACAGGACCTCACAGTGACCTACCAGGACTAATAACTCATCTTAATAAGACCTAATGAACAAGAAGATCGGCATATAATAAGACACACTGCTCCAGAGTGTGGGCGATAAATCCCACAAAGAGCCAAGAACTTTCAACTCCTGGTGAATTATTTAGGAGTCTGGTGGACTGAGGCATGTTGGAACCTCCTCTCAAAAGGAAAAGACAAATTATTTTGCTCCTTCTACCTCTAAGAAAGAAGCAGAGTTCTTGGTAGACCTCCTCAGGTGTTAAAGGACACCTCCATTTATCACGTGGCACAGAAGCTCGCTTGTTTGGGCCAGGGCTCACACAAAGACCAGCTACAGGCTGAAATACAAGCAACCCCGAAGTGTGGTTCCTACAACCCAGCAGATTCCACGTTCTTCGAGTATCTTTAGGGAAGAAGGGCCTTCTGTTAGAATCTTTAGGCAGCCACAACAACAGACACAGCACCAATCCCTAGGGCTCTGGATCAGACCAAGACCATGCCATACCATGTACCATATTGTCCAGAACCTACCACCTGACAGGTCTTCAGAGCAGCATCTTGAAGGTACAGATGATGCATCAGCTTGGAGATGACAGCCTGTGGGAAGGGGTATCCTTCTTCAGGATGCCACTTACACCTTAAGCCAGGGGTTATTCTATGGTGCTATATTGCCAATAGCTAGAATTCATGGGTCCAGGAACAAATGGGAAGATGTAAGGATGGTCCCATTCACCATTACTCCTAGGTACCCAGCTGGGGAATTCCTACCACTTGAGGTGTGATTAGTTTCAAGTTCTTGGTCCCAGAAGGAAATACTTCCACCAAGTAACACAGTGAGAGGCTCACTAAACTTAGAGCTACCGTTGACATAGTTTCGCCATGACAGTACTCTAGTTAGTATAAAAAGAAGTTACTGTACTGGCAGAAAGATTTGACCCTGGTTGTCTCAAAGAGATAGAACTGCTGCTACATATTAGGGACAGACAAAAATACATCTGGTTCTCAGGAGCCTCTCTTGGTACTCACTTGGTTTTAAATGTAAGTGGTCAGGTACAGCAACCATTGCTTGACAAGGACGTAGTGATCAGAGGCTCAGACTCCACAAGGACTTAAAATATGTGCCACCCAACCAAGCAAACTACCTAGAGCAGCAGAAGAGGTAGGAGGAGGGGGTCTGAAATGGATGATAAAAGAGGGACAAAATAAATACCAGTTATCACTTCAAGACCAACGATAGTGGGGGGGTTATAACTTATCCCATTAACTCTTCCACTCGCTGTGGCCAGTTTGTGCCTGGATGGAATACACTTCATGGAAGAAGCAAGTAAATCTGAACAAGGCAAGAGGTAGACTATAGTGGAAGCTCCCAGGCTCCTTTTCACCAGGCTGGCTGACCCATTTCCCCCTGCAGCCCCGACATTGTGAGTATTAGCTGCTCGAACCTCACAGCTTTTCTTTTCTCTGGATAAATGTCTCAGCAGAATGGATGACGCCTTGACACACACACATAAAATATGCCTACTAGGACAGCCAATGGCCAGTGACAGACTGACACCGGCATGGCATACTAAATGCCAGCCCCTTCCTGCAAGGTGGGAACAAACCCACGATGCAATTTGCATGTATTCTGAGTCTCCAGACGGCAGCTGGTCTCTGGCCAAGATCTCTCCCTTGTTGAGTTTTCTTCCCCTGCCCTAACCTGCTTCCTTTACCCCTTTCTTCTGAGACTACTCCCTCAATAAATCACTTTTCACAAGAACCGAATCTCAGGTTCTGCTCCTAACGACTTCAAACTCGCCTAATAGATCGCTGAAGCAGGAGAATGGGGAAAATAATGGAAAGAATTTCAGGCAGCGGATCAAAATGAAGACCAAAACGTGTGGGGACAAATTTTTTTTTTTCATTGTCCTTTAAATCCCACTGGGAAGTTGTCAGCTTCTATCATGCAAAATAAGTTAATATCCAGCTTGCAAATGTGCTGAGGATTCAAGAAACAGTATTGTTAGAAAGCTACCTAAGGTAATTTCTGTCACAGGTAGCCATTCAATAAAGGGTTGCTCTGATTACCAATACGAATAATATTCTTTGAAATAATTGTCTTAAAAAGCGTGTTGTGACTAGAAGAACCGGGACAGTCAGAGCAGCCTTGCTGAAAGGCTTGCTGAGAGAGAGTCTGCCCTGCTCTGCATGCAGAGAGCTTTTCTATCATTGTTCTCTTCAAATGTGAAATGAGTTCCACGTCACTGACTGCAGAGCCTCTGAGGTGATTGGCTTGCGAGGGAGGGGGAGGCGGGAGAGGGACAGCGAAGGAAGAAGCTGTGGGAATGATCATTGCGACTCTGTAACTCATTGTGTTCTCTATTTTCTTTTGTTTTTGAGTCAAAGTAGGCAAGCAGAAGGGAAAAATAAAGCAATGTATGTCTGGGGGACGCTCCTCTGTGTATCAGATGGCTCCGCTCAAATGAGATGTGGCATGCATCTTTTGAAAATTGATACAATTAGCGCCCTGCTATGATGATGGCAGATAACTAACAGACAGACTCATACAGCAGTTAGTTAGTAATAAATTGTTTACCACCTGTAATGTCATTTGAGGTCTGTGAAGTGCTGGTGTTAGAATAATAGAATCAGGTAAAAAGCTCTAGGCCTTGGGCGCCTGGGTGACTCAGTGAGTTAAAGCCTCTGCCTTAGGCTCAGGTCATGATCCAGGTCCTGGGATGGAGCCCCCCATCGGGCTCTCAGCTCAGCGGGGAGCCTGCTTCCCCTCTCTCTCTCTGCCTGCCTCTCTGCCTACTTGTGATCTCTGTCTGTCAAATAAATAAATAAAAATCTTAAAAAAAAAAGAAAAGAAAAAAAGCTCTAGGCCTTAGAAAAGGTGGACGGCAGCCACAAATCAAAAGGAATGAATACTGAAAAAAATAAGATAAAATAAAATGAAATAAAATAAATAAGAGAAAATGAACCTGGAAAGACAGGGAAAAACAAGGACAGGCAGAATAAATGTTATGAAATATGGTCACTATTAAAGTGGTTTCCTAATTCAAGTAGCATGACCTAGTGTGACTTAAATTGCATAAAATAAAAATTAAATCTTATCAAAGTTCTTGAGTAATGGTGTGGCAGACACTGTTGCTTATTTATCCAACAGTTATTTCCAAACCCATGCTCCATGCTCCCTTCCCCCAGAGAGGCAATGCCATACATATTCACATTCCCAGCCTCTTGGCATAACAAGCAGTGGCCATGAGACCCTCTTCCCACTAATGAAATGGAAAACAGAACTTCTAGATAGAAGTACTGGTAGAAGGGGCATACCTGTATAGAATGTTCTTTTTTGCTATGCTTCTTTTTCTGTTTTTGACTCTGGCTTGGCTTTAAGCTACGCCAGTCATCGAGAACCCATGAGGGAAAGACACAAATAAGCTAAGGACAAGAAAGCAGAACAGGAGGAAATGGGTTGTTCACCCTATTATCAAGCCGTCAAACTAACTGAGCACCACACCAGCCTTTTGTGGACTTCTTAACTGATATAACAAATGTCTGAATCTTTTAAGCCACGTCTAGTAGTCTGCTTTGTGGCTTAGAGCGGAACCCATTCCATATATTTACAAATAATACCCTGATTGGTGTTGAGAGGTGTAGCAAGTCAATCCAGGCTATTAGTAAAGGAGAGAAAGAGTCCACCTCTGCCTGGGAGAGGCAGGCCAGGCTTTTAGGATCACAGGTGTTGTACAGGAATGCTCAGACACAAGGTGCATGGGTGACTGGCCGAGCTCACAGGTTTAGAGCCAAGAGGCAGGCTGGCAAACACAAGGCCAAGTCGTCACAGGAGGTTAAGACTGCAGAATCCAAGACAAAGACGGAGCTCAGAGCCAAGGCCAAGATTGAATCACAGAGGAAATGGCCTCAGGAAAACAGGTTTGTGTGGCAGAGGCTAAGCCAAGTTCAAAGGCAGCAGCTGAGATTTCCCAAAGGAAAGGAGTTCAGCCAACAAAACTTGCAGTACCATAATAGCTTTTAAGGAGTGGCCCAGGGCTTTCAAGCAGCCCTTAAAAGACATTGTGTGAGGGGAACAAGATTTCTGTAAGATTTACAGAATTCAGATGTCCTGCCCCTGTCCCCGAGTAAGCTCTGAGTACTTGTAATACTCATTCTTAAAATACATATATTATAAGTATATAAGTGTAAGCATACTTACGTAAGTATATACTTACAAGTATATTATAATACTTATAATAGTAATTGAGTTCCTCTGAGGACAGAAATCATGCTTTATTTGTCTTTGTGTCTCACTGGCTATCAGAGTACTTAGCAATGACTGATTCTATAGGGACCAATGACAGGGTCACTAAGAGGTCTCTAAGAGGGGCCATTTTGGCATGAACATCATTTTGAGTTAAAAGTAATCAAAACCCAGTAGATAAGGAAAAGCTCTCTTCCCGATCTTCAATTGCCTAAATTTAAATTGGAAAGGAGAGCCTATACCAGGAAGGAAGTTATTAACAGAGACTCCCCTTTACCTAAGACTCTTAACTGTATAATATGGCAAACTTTGTTTTTCGAAACATCTCCTTTCATCTTCCTGCTAATGGCCTTTCTCCCTTTGTAAACTCAGACATCCCCCCCCACTTAGTTCATGTAACTTCATGTTGCCTCATTGTCCTTGGAATTTCCATGTCTGTGTGGATTCCCTTATATACACTATTAAATTTTATTTTCTCCTATTAATCTGTTTTATGTCAATTTGATTCTCTAAGTCCAGCTAGAAGGACCTTGTAGAGCAGAGGCATGACTTCCTCCCCTACAATTCACATTTTGTTTAGAAGATGGATAATAGGGACATCTGGGTGGCTCAGTTGGTTAAGTATTACACTCTTGATCTCAGCTCAAGTCCCGTGTTGAGCTCTATGCTGTGCCTACTTAAAAATTTTTTTTTTAAAAATGGATAATAAAAATAATAACAGTATTTATTGAGTACTTACAATATGCCAGGCATTGTGCAAAATGATTTCTACACAATAGTTCATAGGAAATCATCACAATCATTATCCTGACTTCAGCAATGAGAAAACTAGGTCTTATAAAAGTTAAATAAATTTCCCCAGAAACAGCAGACTCTGCATCTGAAACCAGGTCACCTCCCTCCAGAGAATAGTGTTCTGACCCCTTCATGAAGGGAAAGAGAATACAAAAATCATTTAAGATATGACTTAAGAATTATGGTATTTTCTTTTTTCTCCCACAAAGGAAAGTAAGGATTCTTAGAAACTTGGGGAGATTTTTTGCCCTTGTGAATAACTGTTAGAGCTATGTTTTCAAGGGCCTGGACATAAACAAGATGAAGTTGGGTAGTTTCAAGAATTAGAGAAAGTACAAGTTGGGCATTGTGAGAAAGAACTTATGAGAAGGCAGGGGGTGGGGGAGAACTTATGTGAAGGGCCATGTGAGCTCCTACAACATCAGTGCAGCATCACGGGGCTGAACTAGCAAGATGATGATGGATACACCGGAATCCATGACCGGGACCCTTTCTAGGTTTTCTGGCCTCTCGCAAAACTGCATCTCCTGCAGATCACAACTGGTAGGAAAAGAAGCCCCAGTGATGACTACTATAGGACTTCCTGTACCCCCCACTCCGAGAAACAGAAGGCAAATTATTAGTCACTTTTAATCTGGTATGGAAAAATCAAGTCAAATGCTGTTTCCAGCAGTGGTTGGTTGTGCCTCACATTTACACTTCCAACATCTCAGAAATATGAAAAACACTTCTTGAGAAAGCCAACTTGTAACTGAGGCAGAAAGCACTGGCCATGGAGGAGGCTGAAGTAGGCATGAACTAAGAGGAATAATAAAAGAAAAAAATATATCTATATGAAAAGAAAAATCCCACAATCAGAGGAGGAGCCCTGACCTCTGTGATTAAGTAAGACCCTCTAGGATGCTGTGTCTCAAAGTTCCATGATTTAGTTTTTCTTATGATTGAAAAGAGAGCTGGTCACCTCAGGAAAGGATGGTGGGTTTATTTGTATTCTCTTGTACGAGATTTCCTAATACCTCTTTTGCCTGACAAATGCGCCTAACTTTATATTGTCCTAAAACTACAGTTAAAAGCATGAGGTGCTCAGAGAGGCAAATTTTCAGCCTTTGGGCTCCTGCTGCTAAGTTTTAATGGCGAATGAAGTTCCATGATTCTAGAAGCCCAATCCTACTGAGTATTGATCGAGTTGACCCAACATACAAAATTTGTGCCATGACTACAAGCGACCTGCTTCCCAGAAATCAGTTATTTTTCTGAGATTATAGGCAATAGGATCCATGACCCCTAGGAGACAAATGACTCCCTTCCTGAACCAAGTTTCTGGCACCGTATGAGTCGTGTGTAAAGACCATTGTTAAAGAACGTCATAAAGGGAAACCCCCGGAGGCTGACAGTCTGTGGTATAACCACTTACACTTCATTTATTTCTCTTCTTTTTCCATGCTAGAAAAAGTCCACTAGTTTAAATGTATTGCTTTCTAACATTTACTAAAATACATTTGCCACTTAGTTAGGGATGCTTTATTTCCTTTAAGTTCATTTCTTCTTACTCACGTAATATTACTCCATGCTAATAATTCACCATAATCAAAACTGTGTTCCAACGACTCCATTAAATATGTGCTAAGGCATGGCTAGTTACAAGGCCAGAGTCCAAAAGGATTAACATCTTGGACTAACACAATGAAATTAAATTTTGTTGAACATAGAATCTTGTATATAAACACAGAAAAAAGCTAACGAGGATTATATTAAATAAAAACAGATGTTTTATGGGATTGAAAGATTTAACCTCATGAATATTTTCACTGAGAAAAGATGTTGGAATGAGTCAACAAGCCAACAACACACCAGTGTGATATGGCCACCAAAAAATTAATTTAGTCTTAAGCTATACTCACAGAAGTGGATGAGATGGCTTTCCCCTACCTGGTGTGATCAGTTTGGGTAGGTTCAATACCCATGGGAGGTGAGACTTGAGTCCAGGTCTCTGAATCTCTTGCCCCTAGACTTTGTAAGATCTTGGCAGAGATATGATAGAATCAGGTATCCAATGAGTGGTTGGGCACTAGTTGCTTAGTGGATAAGAGCCCAAGCTCTGAAGACAAACTTTCCAATAATTCTATCACTTACCATTGTGTGACTCTGAGCAAGGCACTCAGTGTCTGTGAACTTGTACCAACTTGCTTCTGTTGCCTAACCAACCACCCCAAGTGCTGTATAACACTATGCACTTATTGCTCACTCATGAGTCTAGCTGGCAATAGGTAGATCGGTGCTAAGCTGTGCAGGATTTGGCTTCAAACTGTTGGTTGGGTCCAGGTCTGTTCTTCATGTCTCTCCCTCCCTTAGGACGGGCCAGCCTCCTGCAGCATGCCCTTCTTTGGTGATGGAAGGGGTGCAAGAGGGAAAACTCAGCCATTGTATGTGCCACACCCATGATCATTCAGTTGTCCAAAGGGAGTCATGTGGCCAACACTTAAGTCAAGGGCCGTATCCTCACGTGGCCACGGCAGAAGTGTATTGATGTGTGACACACATTAGAAAAAAATTAAACAACCACAAAGCTGTAGTTTTCTCATAGACAAAATAAGTTTACCACACCTACGGGGGTATGGCTGGCAGACTAATGACTGTCCCAAAATCCTTCTGTCCTAATCCCCACAACCTGCAAATATAGTACCTTATATGGCAAAAGAGACTTTGCAGACATCATTGCACTAAGGATCATGAGACAGGAAGATTATCCTGGATTACCGATGTAGGCTCAGTATAATCACAAAGGTCTTTAGAAAGGAAAGAAGATGGGGAGTTAGAAAAGGAGACATAACAACAGAAGCAAAGGTCAGAGTGAGGCAGGACCAGGAGCCAAAGAATGTGGGAAACCTCCAGGAGCTGGAAAAGGCAAGGAACAGATTCTCTCATAAAGCCTCTGGAGGAATACAGCCCTATAGAAAGCTTGCTTTTGGTCCCATAAGACTCATTCCAGACTTCTGACCTCCAGAACCATAAATAATAAATCTGTGCTGTTGTAAGCCACCAAGTTCGTGGCAATGTGTCAATGGGAATAAGACAGTAATATACTAGGTGAGTAACTATCGTTGTTCCGTCTCCCCTAAGTATGAATATCACAGGCTTTTTTCTTTCTCATAACCACATAATTAATGTGGTTGCCAAAGGTCTTGCTCCTTATCTGTGGGGACAGTCAGGAGTTCTGTGTTGCTGAAAAGGGAAGTTTTCACTCGGAATAGAATGGAAGGAGCTCAGCAGAATCTTGAAACATGAGAGGGCATCACTTCTGCCAGACGTTTCCCAAGGAGTGTGCTGACAGCTGTCAAATGACGGCGCTCATGAGTCAGTCACGAGAGGACACGCAGAGCTGTCTCTACATCCAAGGGCACCTGTAGGTAAGCACAGCTGCTCTGCCAGCACGGGCTGCTTCTGGGGCACTTGTGAGCAGGGTTCTTGTCCATGCTGACCTTGTTCTAATCCAGGAAGCCCACCCCCCAATCTCTAAACCTGCCAATTTGCCCTGAAGTCACAGCCCATCCAACTCTTCTCCCTTTCTAAAGTGACCCTCATTCAGTCTGCACCAGATTGGCACTCTTTCTCCCTGTTTGAGCTCCACTGACTTGTTAGAAAATAATTCCCCTGTGCTTTCTCTTCTGACAAAAACCATCTCTTGCAAATCAATAACCTGGCTTTCACTACTCTACCCATTTTGTGGAAAAGTCAAGCTTTCAGAATTTTCATATAATAAAGATCTTCAATTCCATACACCTAGTTACTTAAAAGGTGCAAAAGAGAATTTACCCAATTCTTCCATGGCCTAACTGTTGGAGGAGTTAATCAGGAAGACATGACTGTCAGCTGACAGGAAATTACAGGCTCCTCACTTTGTCCCCTGTCCTTGGAAGGTATGCTCTGCCCACCCTTCTCACAGTGGGAGCTGTTTTAAGGATGAAGCCTTGAGAAAATAAGGTGCCAGAGGTCATCTGGAGAGTTTCTGTTACTGAAGCCAGTTAAGGCCTCTTTATAAACTTAAAACTCTGGCAGGTATGGAAATCTACTCATCTTGTGGCCACTCAAGACAAGCTTCACATGTATGCTCCCTTGCTTATTAAACCTGCCACCTACCAATCTGGAGTGGCCTGCCTCCTTTCCTTGTCAGTCTGACCCTCCATGTATGGGAGCTAGTTTCCGATTTTACCTGGGAAGCTCCAGAGGTTGGGAACTCATTCTAATTTTGTTGTTTAGGAATCAATAAAATACAGAATACTACTACAATTTGTTCTATTAACTATGAGGGAGAATTACATGAACAAAATGTGCATCTCATCTCTTTCTTCCTAACAAGTTGTTCGAAGGCATAAATAACTTGCCAGAAATTAGGTGGAGATAACGAATTATTGCAAAAATATTATTGAGCAATGAGATCCTAGCTATTACTTGAATAGACTTGTGCACGTGAACCAACATCCCTTACCAAAAATTCCTGCATAAAATTTTAGTTCTGTAATTTCTAAAATTCCTTCCAGGCAATAGCAATTGAGGAACTGACACATTTATATAATGTGTCAAGTTATAGACTGTTCAATGTTTATATTGCTTTTATACTAAATTCAAAGTACTGGATTTAAGAGAAAATATCAGAAACTCTGTAAGCATGCATAGGGCCACCCAAAGGATGTTTGTCTAATCCTGCTATTCTATTGCTTTTATAATGTTTAGAAACATCAGAATGCTAATTTCCTAATTATGTGGTAACCATTAGCTGCCAGTAAGAGTTCATTAAGCAATTTCCAGTCATCTTGTGGAATCTGTGGTTCTGCTCAGCATGTTGTTACAATGTCAGAATTTGGGTAAATTAATGGATGAAGCTTCAAGCTTCCACAAATTAAAATGTCGTGACAATCCCATGTCCTGATGATACAAGTGGTCTGATGAATAGGGAAGAATAAGAATTATTCCAATAAGATACTCACTGAACTAATGTACTAAGATCCATAGAACTTGGATAAATGCTCATGGTCGGAGTCACTGTTACTGACTTCTGGAGCCTTGTAGGATCAAGGGAAGAGTCACAAGTTATGCAGATTACCCTTCAGTTCTTAGGCTGTGAGATGGAACTAAATCAGAAAGAAAGCAAGAAAAGTTGAAGAAAGGAACACAACAAAATGAAGGTCTAATAAAAGAAAGACTAAATGGAGGAAAATATAAGCACTGGAGAAATGAAGAATGGGTAGCAGAGGCTATGTTAGGCCAATAAAGAAACAAAAAAGAGAGAAGGAGAATCCTCTGGAAAAGGAGGAGAAAGTCAAGTTTTGTATCCAAATTCTTACAGAAATCACTTTATACAACCATTCACGATACACCACTCAATAGTTCATGAAGCCAAGAGTTGGATTTTATTCCTCACATTATCTAGTTTAGTGCCGGCTCTATAATAGATATGCAGTAAATGGTAACTAAAAGAATGATTGAGTGAATAGAGAAGATAACCTACAACAGAAAGAATGTAATGGAGCAAGTGACTAACCCTCACCATGCAAAATCTATTCCTATCTGTAGAGAACAAAATGGAGTCTCTCACGTCGTCAAGGAGACGCCTGTGTCAAGCAATGACGTAAGCAGGTAAGGTACTGCAGCTAGGAGATGTCCCTGGGACCCACATCAGCTGACTCCCCAGAACTGATAAGGAGCAGAACCAGAGGAGGTTTGCGGGAACCCAAAACCAATTAAATCAATTTCCAAAGGGAAGGATTTGGGAAGCAGACTGTCAGACTCTTTAGACCTGACCCCTTTATGTCTGACCACTTCAAAAAGGCAACTGCTGTGGAAGGTCTGCCCAGTGGATCTCCAAACAGAACCGAGATCCTTCCCTGCCTGAACATCAGAAGCAGCGAGTGCTGAGAGCTGACCTCAGATCAGACCGAGGCCTTATCTCAACTGCACACCCACGGACCGACTTCACGTTTGATTTGTGAACTTCCTGTCCTCTTCTGTTGTCTTGTTTGCTGTGGGGTTTGGCTTCTCTCCTCCTCTGTGTGCTATGTAAGGAGTCAGGTTTAATCATATGGTGAAATGTCACTGAGTTTGGAATCCTGAACCTGCTTTATAAATGTGATTTCACAGGGCGCCTGGGTGGCTCAGTGGGTTGAAGCCTCTGCCTTCGGCTCGGGTCATGATCTCAGGGTCCTGGGATTGAGCCCCACATCAGGCTCTCTGCTCAGCTTGAAGCCTACTTCCTCCTCTCTCTCTCTCTCTGCCTGCCTCTCTGCCTACTTGTGATCTGTCAAATAAATAAATAAATAAAATCTTTTTTAAAATAAATAAATAAATAAATGTGATTTCACTTTGCTTTCCGACTGAATAAAGCTGACATTGGGGAAAGACACACCTCATGTGTGCACCTTCCTAGCGTGCTCCTGGCACATCCAATATGGGAAATCTCCAAACCCGGAAGAGATGGAAAAGAAGAAAATAATCACTGTGGAAGAGAATTTTGCTTAATTCATTAACTCAAAGAAAGAACGTTTATTGAGGTCCTCAACAGTATCAGCGTCAAATGCTGTGGCCAAGAGTAGCAAAGCGTTGGTATGTGGAAGGCGGTCAGGTCACAGCACACCAGCGAGTCTGAACCATCCCCTTGCTTCAAGCTGATGTACTCCTTGCCTGCTAACTACAGTTCATTGGCTGGAAGCAGAACCAACCTCCTCTGCTTAAGGTTTCACGGGCCTTGAGGAATAAACGGCCAGACTTTCCCGGAAGCTAAGGTCTAGCCCCGTTAAAAACACCTGCCACTGATGCCAGCCCGCCTGTTCAGGGCCATGTTGACATATGATTAACTGTGTGAGCATCAGCTTCTCCTGCCCACAGCCCCCATCATTTCCCAAGCCTTCTGCTATAAACACACCCCCCACTGCCCCACCTTCCCCTAGACTGGGAAGATGGTCTTGGAGACATTAGCCACCGTCTCCCCAAGTTGAGGCTTCCCGAATAAACCAACCTGTCATTTGTCTCTCGGGCATTGATATTCACAAGGTGAGCAGCTGACCTAAGATTAGAATCAGTTCTCTGTCTGGTAACAACAGGACGCCCAGGCCCATCAGTTGGCAACTCTTATTTGTACATAAAAAATATAGATCAGTAGTACCAGCCCATTTTTGGTGCTTCTTTTCCTCCTCCTTGGAGAACAGTCACCCAATTTCCTAATGTAGTTTCTTGCATCATTTGGAATTTTATCAAAAACCCTACAGTTTCTTGCTGCTTCCTGATAGCTAATTTTCAATATTTTCATTACGGCAATATTTTCATTAGGCAATATTTTCATTACGAAATGCTTATTTTGATAGAACATTACATAATATTTTTTTCTGAATAAATGTGACACTGAATCCTGTAACAATGTTTCATACACAGAGAAGATGCTCAAATTATTATTAATAATATACTACCTCATAAAGTTGCTATGAGAAATAAATGGCAATGCACATAAATAATAAGAACAGTGTGTCTGTACTTAATCAATAGTTAATATTACTGTTACTATTTTCCAGTGTGATCCAAATAACCCACTAGAACCCAGGAGTCATCAAGAGAATCACCTGGTTTTCAGTGTAATATTATTCTATTGCTAAAGCTAGATGAAGTGAACCAGAGAAGAATAATAATACATACAGCCAGGAATTTCAGTTAATCATCCTTCCTAAAGTTAGTGAACAGCGCTGAGGACGGGTCTTCCTTGAGCTAAACCATCACACTCTTCCTTGCAATCTCAAAATATTTTAATCAAATTATGTTATAGGGATGATAAGATTTGCTCATTTAAAAATACAATCTAAAACTGGGTAGAAGCTATTTAACTCTGCAGAAAAACCTTCCCTGAGTGAAAATTTGAATGTTCAATAAACAATAGATTTTAAAATCTGCTAACCAGAGGCATCTAGGTTTTTTTTTGGTTTTTTTTTGTTTTTTTTTTTTAATATAGTCATCAAATTTATTATTCTCATTAGGTTGCCATTTTATGAAGAATTCCTAAGATTAATGTTTCTTGACATGCAAGAGTCAGCATTAATAGCTCCTGTTACTCTAAATACTACTGCTTGGAAGCAGTACAACTGTTCTAGAGTTTGAGGACTACAGACTTTTATTATTCAAATCTTATTCAGTGTATGTTAAAATCAGAAGGTTCGGAACAGCTGGTTAGGAAGGTAGCCAAGATGCAGGAAGGATGTCTGAGCCTCCTTTTCAAGGGCAGCCAACTCTTGAACCGTAGGTGCCAAAATATCCACATGGCCTTTATAGTTATAGGTGGCTCAGTTAAGCCTCTGTCTTCGGCTCAGGTCGTGGTCCCAGAGTCCTGGGATCAAGCCCCGCATCGGGCTCTCTGCTCAGCGGCGAGCCTGTTTCCCCTTCTCTCTGCCTGCCTTTCTGCCTACTTGTGATCTCTCTCTCTCTCTCTGTCAAATAAGTGAATAAAATCTTTAAAAAAAATTAAATCTGCTAACCAGATACTGAAGTTTCAGAAGACTAAATCATATCATAACATTGGTAACTATGATAACTATGTTATAATATGATTTAGTCTTATCAATCTTTATATTTGTAATTATGACATTTCAAAAGGTGAGGTTGAGTGTTCTTGTATATAGCATTGTACTTTGATAAACTATGCCTACATAGTGAAAGGCAGAATTCTCATGTTTTTAGCTTTGGGCCAGACACTTAATTTCTCTGACACTCAGTTTTCAACAAACAGGTATTATAATAGTCATATTCCTGCTTATTTCACAACAATCTTCAGTACAATCTAGTAAAATAATGTATGTGAAAACCTTTGCAATATGCAAATTGTTCTGCAAATGTATGATTATTTTTATTTTCCTTATCTTGAGATGTTAAAATGCTCATAAATATAAGCACATTAATCACAAATGTTCATGTACATACAAAGATGAAAGCTATACGTTTGAGTTTTTAGAAAGGAGCCAGCAAATTATAGTATGTGGTATAAATTCCTTTTTGCCTCTATTTTTCTCTAATAATTTTAAATGTGTAAAAAAAGGGGATGAAAATTATAGAAATTACAGAGAAAGATTCTGAGTATACAGCAGATTACACAAGTTTGAAGACAGGGTCAAGACAAGATTACTGATTCTTAATTACCATCTGAAATTTAATCCCAGAGGAAAATATTAGAAAAACCAAATGACCTTAATTATCTGCATCATTGACCCACTCCAAGAAACTTCGGAAATATGTTGCTACTAAGATCAAGGTGTATCTCAAATCTAATCGTGCTCTGAGTGGATGAGAGCTATGAGCTATATAGGGGTTTGGTAATTTGTCTTCCATGAAGTAACTAATTTTAAAAAAAAAATAAAAAAATTTTTCTAAAATTTTCCAGTTATGAGGAGTAAAACCATTTATCTGGGTAGGATTATCCTTACAGCAAAATATCTTGAAGTAAAACAGAACACCTACATCAGAATGTTCTGTTAATTTCAAGAGCCATTTCTAAACCAATTAACTGATAAATTAGGATACCAGTAGGAAACAAGTCCGTCAGGATATCTTTATTTATCTTTGGCTCAGGAAAGACTTTCCTGGTAATCTAACATGATCAGAAGAACAAATAACAGATCAACACACAACTTCTTTGTTTTCCCCCTTAAATATTAAAGACATGAAGGACATTAAGGAATATTTTTATTAACGCTAGTAAACTAGATGAATTTCCCTTTCACATGCTAGGTCAGTGATGCTCAAACTTTAGTGTATGCACAAACAACCGAAACAGTGGCTAATAAATGCATATTCCAGGCCACAACTAGAACCCAGGTTTTCAGATTTCCAAACAGGCCTCTCTTGAGCATTATACTCTTGTCGTTTCTGGGAGAAATGGGAAACCCAAGCATCTTTATCTGAAGAGCCATAATCTAGACCCGCTGGAGTCCTTGAGTGATTCACAAATGAAACAATGAACCACACCCTCTACAAGGCCCACTAAGCATCCAAGTGACTCTTTTCTTTTTACCTTCTGGTCCCTTCCTACCCACAAAAACTTTTGCACATCCTCCATCACCCAGGATTCTATAGGGTAAAGTGAAATGGGAATTTGTTCTACTACCCCTTTTATAGATAACTTTCTAAATTAACACTGCTAACTAAGAGGGGTGCCTGGGTATCTCAGTTGGTTAAGCAACTGCCTTCAGCTCAGTCATGATTCCAGAGTCCTGGGATCGAGTCCCAGCAGGGAGCCTGCTTCTCCCTCTGTCTGCCACTCCTCCTGCTTGTTCTCTCTCTGTCTTCCCGACAAATACATAAATAAAATCTTAAAAAAAAAAAATAAGTACTGCCAACGAAGTGTATAAATGTTTGAGGCAAGTAATTTCAAAGACTACTCTCTGCACAGTTGAAATTTTAGCAAGATACATGCCAATATTCTATGAGACAGGAGTAACAGAATGGGAAACTAACAGAGAGGAAGCCAAGTAATTTACAGATTCTTTGGAAGCTTTTATTTATATTTGGGGTTTCCCCAAGTTTCAAGTTGAGTGCTTTAAGATTTTATAACTTAAAACAGGAAGAAAGACCTTTTTTTTTCAATTATACTTCCTTTCTTCAATAAGATTGTGCATTGAAATCTTAATCATACATCAAAGATACCACTCCTCATTTTTTCCTCCCTGAGAGAAATTGCCAAATTACAGTTATATCCAGTTAAGTTTGCCGCTTACTTTCTGAGGGATATAGAAAATACACAGAGGTCCAGAGAAGTCATATCTGGTCCCATAGCCATAGGAGTAACTGAATGGTAACTTCTGTTTTTCGTCCCTGGGGCTTCTCTGCTACTGCATTGCAGGAAACCTAGTCAGTCACCCTAAGGCATATGCCTAAGACATTTGTCACTCCTTATGACATACCTATCCTTTAGGAAACAGCAAGCATCCAAGTTAGCTCTCTATATAATGCTAGGTTCATCGCATCACCCCAAGAGATGCTCTTTACACATCATGTGAATGGAGTCTCCTAAAATAGTGCATCTGGCAGCCCCCATCCAAGGTAGGTGCTCTGTTAACTTATGTTTCCTCCTGGAGAAATCAGAGAACAGTCCGTGACAGTGATGGTGATGATGACGATGAAACTAATGATGATGGTCAAAATGGATGAGTTTGCCCACATTATAAAGACGAAGGGCCAGCTAGAAAAAAATGATTAAATATCAGACTTTGAGGGGCCTCTGCTAGTAACCACTACTGTTCTCTGAAAGCCAAGGGTAAATGGAGTAGTGGTAAATTATTAGGAAATGACAGTTTTATTGGATTTTTTCTTAAGAAAAGGGGTGATGGAATTATGCATAGAAAAATATGCAAGTAGGGGCACCTGGGTGGCTCCGTCCGTCAAGCATCTACCTTCCGCTCAGGTCATGATCTCAGAGTCCCAGGATTGAGCCATATGTTGGGGCTCCCCACTCAGTGCGTAGTCTGCTTCTCCCTCTCTCTCTCTCCCTCTGCCTCTCCCCCTGTTCGTGGTCGCTCGCTCTCTCTCCAAATAAATAAATAAGATCTTAAAAAAAAAAAAGGAAAATATACAAGTAAACTATTGTAAACTAATCTAGTACTAAGATTTGATTTTGGAATTTCCTTTATCTCCTATGGGTGGATTTCTAGCTCTACCAGGACAAAGCCATAGGGAGGAAAAGTTGTTTGTTTGTTGTAGGATTTGAAAATTTTAAGTATTTATGCATAAATCAGTTTTTTAGGGAGATCTGAACAAATTAAAATTCTAAAATTGGTGCAGCAGTTTTATAAAACTCTCCAGATCATAAAGCAATTCAAATCATGATTCAACTAAAAACTAAATTAATCAAAATAAATGCAAACATTTTTTAAACTTTATTATTATAGAGTCTTGGTCTATACCTTGGCAATAATAATTTCTGCAGTGGGTAAAACACAGCCACCACCAAGATGATTTCAACGTAATAGTCACGTCTCTAGAAATCTATACAAGATTTTTTCCAACCTAGTCAAACATAGTCATCAGTTCCCCACCTCCAGCCTTAATCAGTGAAATCTTTCATGGGTAAATTCTAAGTACGAAAAGAACCTTTGATCTTAACTGTTTTTACCCTTTGATTTCTTTTTTTAAAATCCTGGTGTTATGATCCTTCCAAATACTTCCTTCAAAATGAAAAATAATCAAATACCTTTGGTTAAAATCCTTTCTCCCTACCACTACTGTATCCTTCTATAATGCAGAGGCAATGAATAATTCATCAAGGATATTTTATTTAAATATTGAGAATCATATAAAATGGTATTACAATGAAAAATATTGGTTTGCTACCTTAATGATAGTGATTATGACTTCTATTCCTGAAATAATGATGCCTATTTTCAACCAAAAATCATTTACCAGTGCTTCCGGGCAATTTAAAAATTTGTCTAAACATTAGATCATTGCCAAAGGCCCCAGGACCTGAATAATACATTCCTACATTACTGTGCAGAATCTATCACATATTAAAGGCTAATGTTTTTTAGTATAAAACCTGGATCTCACTCCATATATATTATAGAGGAATAACTTCTTCAAGTGCCACTCTAGAGTTCTTGTGGGCAAATGAATGAAGAAATCCACCTCAGAAAAAGCCTGCAACTTCCAGAGCAGTAGGAGAAAGTTCAAGTTCGTCTTTACAACTTCATATCATTCCAACTTAAGCGAGTGCAGCTGAATGCGGCACTCCAACTTCTCTGTTTTAAAATCTATACGAGAGATGATAAATGCTGATCTGCCATAACGAGGATGATAAACCAGAAATTAACTTCCAAATTGTGCTCAGATGTTTTGAACACTATAGTCTGTCTTTGTTTTTGTTTTTGTTTTTTTCTTATTGGCTAAGAAACAGATGCATTGTTTCAGCCGTTGCACACTGGAAGAAAAGACCACTTAAATGTTAGAAATTTGGCTTTGAGAATCCATCTAATTTGCTAAGCATAATGACCCTATTTTTAACCGATGGCTGTTGAGACAATATCTTCAATGGGGGAGTGACTCATGAAGTATGTAGGAGTCATGAATAAGAGAGGTTTGCTTTCAACTGGAGGGCAGAGGTACTGAGAGGGTGAGTTAGGAACAAAGCCCAGGGGGAGCAAAGTGCATCGACTTACCTGCAGTACTTTGGCCAAATTGTTAAATAGAGCTTGGCCGGCACTCACTTTGTATTTGACGCCTCTGACTGTGCCATTTTTGCTTAAAATGTTGACTCTTCTTGTTCCAAAACCCTTCTCACTGGCAGCCCTTGCTAACGCCAGCAAGCTATCCTGGTCGTCCTCACACTCATCGCTTTCCGATCCCATGTGGCCATTTTGCTGTCCATCAGACTCACTCAGTCCATCTATCCCGCAGATGCTGGCACATTCGGAATCCAGAGAGCCCGAAGGCTGCCCGTCTTCATACACCTCCTTCAGCACCCGCCCGCTGTGAGATGACGCGATCCGAAACCGGACTTTCCGTGGCCTGTCACTTTCTGGCTTTATGTCCCTCTTGAGCATGATCACTTCCACCCCCACACACTGTTTACATAATTCTGGATCCCTGTGATTGCACGAGTCCACTTGCCACATAGCAATATCAGAGCTTCATTCTCCTGACAGCAGCATCCATACGAAACTAACATCGAAAGGAAAGAAGAGTCCTAAGACTTACAGTGCACCTCTATTAATAATGAATGTCTCTGTGTGTGCTATGGTTACCTTTAAACTAAAACCTGCAAATGATCCCAGCCTTTAAATATTAAATAGCTATGGGGGACTCTAACAGGACAAGTGCAAGAAAGCGGCATGCAATGAAACAAAAAATAAGTGTGGGGCAAGGAAATGAAAGATTCCAACTTTGAAGCCAGTGATGAGTGTTGAAAAGTATGTTAGCAGACAAAGATCTGTACAATTCACTGTCAAGGGTGAAGGCCAGAGATAAAATGTGGAATCTAATGTTTAGGCTGGAACGAGTCATAGCCTTCCCACAGGGCTTATATCATCTGTTCTTTCCCCTGTTAGCAAAGGATCATTAAAATGGGCAGTGGACTACATGCCAACATGGAGCTTTGAATACTAGTTCTTTAATCATCTATTAGACTTCTTCAGTATTGTATAAGATGCATTTCAACCTACGTCTTCGTGCACAAGTGATTTTGCCAAAGAATAACTTTTTAACAAACTATGAAAAGAGAGAACATCTGCCTTGTTACTTTTCCACTTTGGCTAGCAGCAAACATACTCTCAGACAGAGGGAAAGGTTTTGGAAGGAAACTTAATGAAATAATCAGGGAAGAATGGAAGATCCTCCAAGCCAGCCAGATCAGGCAAAGCAGTCCATGTGATCTGTCTTAATAAATATTATATCCAAATCACCCATGCATACAGAAGCGGCCTCCTAACACTGTGCTCGTGGGTTTGCTGACACTTGGACGAGTGACTGAACAATCTCTTAAGATACAAGACCATATTAAAATGTACACTATGGGGAGTGCCCCAACCTGTCAACCTCCAGAGCGAGGACACACAGCTGGCCCTCATACTGCACTTCAAGCTTTTTTAATGTTTATAGTTTTATCTGATATAAACTTAACTTACACTTATTTTAGAAAATCCAGACAATAATAGCACAGCACTGAAAATAAAAGTCAAACCAAAAAAGAAAAGTAACAAATAACCTCACTAGAGATGTTAATAATTTTGTGAAATATTGGGGGTGCCTGGGTGGCTCAGTGGGTTAAGCCTCTGCCTTTGGCTCAGGTCATGATCTCAGGGTTCTAGGATCGAGGCCCGCATCGAGCTCTCTGCTCAGCAGGGAGCCTGCTTCCCCTCTCTCTCTCTCTCTGCCTGCCTCTCTGCCTACTTGTGATCTCTGTCTGTCAAATAAATAAGTAAAATCTTTAAAAAAATAATAATAATTTTGTGAAATATCTTCCAGTGGGTATGAAGATGAGATGCTCTGATGGTCACAAGACTATATATTGCCCAGCCTCTTGCAATTTAAAGGGAGAAGGAACAAGTGCCTAGCTTTTGCTGATGGGAAGTGAGCAAAAGTAATGCATCATTTGTGGACCGAGGCAGTTAAGAGAAAGAGTCCCCTGCCCATGACCTCTCTCTTCCTCCCCCATCTGCTAGCTGGAATGACCCCAGCAGTACTGAAGCCATTTACTGAGCTTGTCAGAGTCACAAATTCACACCCGCTGCCATCCAGCACTGAACTATGTTATAAGCGAAAAATAAGCCTTTACTGTGTTAAGCACTTGGAGGTTGAAATTTAAGGGTTGTTTGTCAGTGCTCGTATATATAAAATTATACCATATTTAACAACTTGCTTTTTTCATTCACCATTATATAGCGAGTCATTTCCTATATCTTTATTTTGAAAAACATGAATTTAATGTGTGTATTAAAAGCCCTTCCAATAGTTGTACAATATTTTCTTTCTCTTTCTGGATGGCTAGATGTTTAAATTATTTAAAATAGTCAGTAAAATAATGCTGCACTGAATGTTCTTGTTCAAAAATCAGTGTAGATATACCTAAGTAGTTCTTTAGTGTCAATTCCTTTGGGTAAAATTGATGAGGTAAGAATATTTTTTTATGTCAAGCTTTTGACATAAATTGCCAATTACAGATAAGAAAAGTTGTATAATTTACACTTCACCTAGCATATGAGTTCTTACTTTATTGCACTCTCACCAGTGCCAATAGTGCATATTACTAATTTTCAATAATATTTATTTTGTCAAGTTGAAAAGCAGTATTTCAGTAACATTATAATTTCCCAACTCTGAGCCCTGTTGATGACTTTCATTCTGAATATTTTCTTCATATAGAACTCTCACTGAAGAAAAAGATGGGAGAAAAATAGAAATGTCTGCTTCATGGCTAATTGAATTAGGAATCAAATATTAGAGAATTCTATATAATCCCGAAAAATAAGCAGGGAGAGAGGAAGGGGGGAAGGAAGGGAGAGAGAAAGAGCTAGCACTATATCAACTATTTCTAAGTGACAATATTAAGAGGATTTAACTTGGCAAAGTAAAAGAGAGTATAATCAAAGTACATAACAAGAGAGCATAAGTGAAATACTTAATGGGGAAGAAGCGAAAAAATAATTCATTTTTACAGCCAAATGTCAAGATCTTTAAAATACATCAAAGTGAGTGGTGAGGGCATGAATATTAGCCTAATCAAGAAAAAAATCAAAATTCTTTGATCATCCCAATTATTTTTTGCCCTGGACTCCTTATGTATTCTGCTCCTGTTCCCTTTTTCTAGATGTTTGGTTTGGACAGAGTGCTACAGCATGAGAAGAATTTTGAAGTCAAAAAGCCTAGGTTCAAATTCCAGCATACCTCAGTGAGTATGTTCTTTCCATCACCCAAATTTTCAATTTTCCCCTTAGTAGAATGGAGATAACAATATCTGCCTTAGTGAGTCAGGCTTACAGAGTATCTGCAACATATTACTTAATGTGTTTGTGACGATGTCTATATATACCATGTGTCCTCTGGATGGAAACAATGAATTTTAGCCTGAATAAGGCAAGACAAGGACTACACAAGATTGCAATCAATAAATACACTTGAAGGATAGAAAAATTTCAATAGGATGATTAAAAAGTTTGTGATATTTTAAACATAGATGTTAAAATATGTAGCGTGCATATATATACCTATATACATGTGTATGTATGCATATCTATTATTTATATACTTATATACTACCTTAAAATGAGACTAGTTGAGAGTCATCTCTCTTTCAAGGGTGAACTGAAAGTCCGGTAAACTGGAAACCAGCCTGCCACAAGTATAAGGAGGTATCTGCTGCGGTGAGAATACATTTTGATAATTGCAATTCACATACTTATCTTAGACTGATAAAAAAAAATAATAAGCTCTTTTCAGCAGGTAACTTTGCAATTATTCTTCCATTCGGGCAATGATTCCACAAGTTGCTACTACATGCCACCCAAGGATAAGACACAGCTAGCCACTATGGCAAATATAAAGATATGTAAAATTATGCCCATGCCTTCCATTGGTAACGTTGCTGAAACAAAATAGCTAGAGTTCAATGCAGTGTATCCTAAGCTAATATATAATCCCATTTCCGTGAAATAACCAAATCAACAGTCCTCTCCAGGAGAAGACATCAACCACATTCTCAACACTTTCCACTCTCATTCTGCTTACTCTTTGCTCCCAGCTGCTTAGTGTTAATACAGCAACTTCTTACTACTCCATTTGCCACCTTTTCCTCGTATCAGTTTATTATTCCCTACATTTTACTCACTCTGCCAGGTTAGCCACCTGCCTTCAGAAAGAAGTTCCTTCTTCTCTTCCTTCAGATGTACTCTTTCAATCATCTATTCATTTAACAATATTTATCAAGCACCTAAAAAATACTAGAGAGTTGCTAGATCTATACAGTTGAACACAACAGGCATGTTCCCTGCCTTTGGAAGTAAATGGGGGGGGGAATGGGTGAGCATGGTGGTGGTTATTAAGGAGGGCACGTATTGCATGGAGCACTGGGTGTGGTGCATAAACAATGAATCTTGGAACACTGAAAAAAAATAAAATAAAATATATATATTTTTTTAAAAAGTAGATAACATGGGGCGCCTGGGTGGCTCAGTGGGTTAAAGTCTCTGCCTTCGGCTCAGGTCATGATCCCAGGGTCCCAGGATCGAGCCCCACACCGGGCTCTCTGCTCGGTAGGGAGCCTGCTTCCCCCATCTCTCTCTCTCTCTGCTTCCCTCTCTGCCTACTTGTGATCTCCATCTGTCAAATAAATAAATAAATAAAATCTTTTTTTTTTTTAAGATTTTATTTATTTATTTGTCAGAGAGAGAGAGGGAGAGAGAGCAAGCACAGGCAGACAGAATGGTAGGCAGAGGCAGAGGGAGAAGCAGGCTCCCTGATGAGCAAGGAGCCCGATGTGGGACTCGATCCCAGGACGCTGGGATCATGACCCGAGCCGAAGGCAGCTGCCCAACCAACTGAGCCACCCAGGCGTCCCTAAATAAAATCTTTTAAAAAAAAAGTAGATAATATACAATAAACAAATAAAGGTATAATAACATTATAATAAGCATTACAGAGAAAAAGAGGTGGCTATAACAAGAAATGATAAAAGAAGGGAGCCTACTTTACACAAAATAGTCTCAGCCAGCCTCTCTGAGAAAGAGACATTAAATGAGGGTCTACCCAAACTGGAAGAGATCGATCTTGTAAAGGTTTGAGGTGGGCGGGAGCAGTTGGAGGCAGTTCCTCAGCCGTGGTAACATAAGGCCCTGGGGCCGAATATTAGCAGGTTTGTTCAAAGAACTAAATAAAGGCAGAGCGGCTGAAGACAACTGTGACTCCTACTCTGCAAAGCCCTTCTGAAGAGGGCCAACTAACTAACTAACTAACTAACCTAACTAACAAGACCTTTCCTTCTTAACCCAATTCCTTAATTCATGCAGCCCCCTCAGAACATGAAACAAAAACTTGTAAACCATATTACCAATGTAGAATTATTTCAAACACTCATAAATTTAACACCAATGGTCATCTGTTTGTTTAAAATAGTAAATTATAAACTCTAGAAGCTAAATAGAGGGCAGAATGTTGCATGAGCCAAACGAGAACTACTTTGGAAAATATTATTAATGATCAATTCAAAGAAAAAAAAATTTCCTTGCTCAATTCCCAGTAGAAATGATAACCCAGCAGCTAGACCTAGACCTGGGTATTTCTTGTTGGTGTCAATTTTTTATTTCTTGTTGGTGTCAATTTTTTAATCAGAATATCTAATTATTTCCTTATTTGTAGAAAAAACAGGACACCAAAATTTAATTATTATTTTACTCATCCTATCTCCAAATATTGCCCCACATACTATCCTGTGTCTGATTAGCATTGCATGGTGAGAAGTAATTTTAACCATATCCCTGGCTTTCAGAACATAATTTTTAAAAATCCCTTGAATCATAGTAAATATATATAACGTGTCTCCATTTGCTGCTATTTTATAACTATCACATTCCTATTTTGTTTTTTGGTATTGAAAACAGTAAAACTTGGTCATTGAAGTAAAGCAAAACTCTGCCTGTCATTAACAAAGTAATCGTCTTTTCTCCAGCAACACTTGTCAACCGAGAAGTAATAAACCATGACTCACTCCCCAAGTGCTGTTCTCAGAACTCCTGTGTGGATGGAGAGAACCTATCAATTTTTATATTCTAACTATGCTGCTGACTGGAAGGGAAAAGAGATTCACTAACCATGAGTGAAATAGGGAAAATAAACTGTCCCTGAAACTTTTCAGCATATGGAATACTGAACCCTTCTTAACGCTTCTTAACATGACTTTAAAAATCAAAATTCACAGTTCAATTATTAATTTGAAGTGGAGAGAACTTCTAGCCAGAAAAGAAACTAAGTGCATTAAAGACAGTATTCTTTAAAAGCAGGACTATTTTCTTATTATACAACAAGAGAGATGGAGGATTTCTGAATTTATATATTAGTTATGAACGGGAGCTAGGGGTCCATAAAATGGACCCATAGGGGTTTGAATCTTGGATCAGTCAACCTCTGAATGACATTGAATCTCAGTTTCCTGATCTGTCAAATAGTTCCTACTGCATAGAATGTTTGGAAAAATTAAGTAGAATGATATATATGAAGTGTTTAGCATAATGCTCAACAAATGATTACCATAAATTCTTATCTGTTACTTAAACAAGCTAATAGCCAGTACATACTGTTTGGAGCACAGTGAGAAGAATGGAGCCAGGAGAGCGTAATTAACTGACAGGGGGTCAAGGCAATTCCATTCTGTTTCTGGCCTGATTCTAGAGCTTCAAGGCTCAATCAGTCTGTCCTCACCAAGGTCCTGGAGAAGGGCTCCGGTTACCAAAGCCTTGTTCACTCTTTACATCTCTGGACTGAGAGTTTACCATATGTTAAGTGCTATAGTGGGGGCAGGAGGTTTCGGTGCTGGCTTACATCCTGTCACTATGGACCCTGAGTAGGCATAGCTGTCTCAGCATCCTGGGCCACTCAGCTCTGCACCCCAGGATTTCCATTGGACAATTATATAAAGTCTCTAAAATTAACATAACCACAGAAGAAAGATCAATAAAGAGTCCCCAGAGAAACTACTTCCCACTTTCATAGTTTAATTTTCATCTTTGATTCACCTCTATATCTTGTAGAGTGTTTTGCAAATAAACAGGGCTCAGAGAAATATTTGCTGAATTGAAATGAGCTAAGTTAGATTTTAATGTCAGAACAAAGTGACCTCACATGTTAGGAGAGAGGTAAATAACAACTGACATGATTACTTCCGTCTCTTTCTGTCCTGCTTCCAGTTCATATGTGAGGTGGGAAATAATGGCTATTTACTTTTCAGGCAAAATATCTGAGTCATATAATGCTGTTGGTGTCATTAAAGGCACCTTCTATACTACGTTACAAATTATTGGACGCTAGAGAGTAAATAGTGTATTCTGCCTATAGAACCCAAGTCCCACTTAGCACCAAGGAACTTTATATAAGGTCAACCTTCATTCTCAAGCATGAAACTCCTTATTCCTCTTGAATAAGGAGTTTCTTGTGTATTCTGTGACTAAGATTCTTCAAACATGGAGGGGAAATAATCTCTTTTACATTCTTCATCAATCAGACTGTCACTATGGAAAATGTCTATAAATATGTCTTACAGTATTAAGATTTTTAAACTAACTACATTGTATTATTACTCCAAGATACTGGTGTATGGATTCAATATTCTTAATTCCTAATAAAGATATAATCAATGGATTAAATTGTGCATACGTTTATCCTACACACAGGAAGTTTACTTCTCTTCTGCTTGGAACCATCCAAGGGAAATCCAATCACTTTGGGATGGAGAGAAGTTTGGACAGAATGAATAAACACAGCACTCAAGAATAAAGAGTAATCAGAAAGGATGAATACCCAACTTTTGCATCAACATGGATGGGACAGGAGGAGAGGATGCTGAGTGAAATAAGTCAAGCAGAGAAAGTGAATTGTCATATGGTTTCACCTACTTGTGGAACACAAGGAAGAACATGGAGGACATTAGGAGAAGGAAAGGAAAAGTAAGCAGGGTGGGGGGGAATCAGAGGGGGAGAGGAGAGGAACCATGAGAAACTGCCGACTCTGAGAAATAAACTGAGGGTTTTAGAGGGGAGGGGATTGGGGGGTTAGTCTGGTAACGGGTATTAAAGAGGGCATGTATTGCATGGAGCACTGGGTATTATATGTAAACAATGAATCTTGGAACACTGCCCCAAAACCTAATGATGTACTGTATGGTGACTAACATAACACAATTAAAAAAAAAAAAAAAGAATATAGAGTAATGAACAAAGCATTAAAAATACTACATCAGATCCAGAGTTACTTGAGGGATTCTACTAAGTATCATTAAGACCAGATTTCATCCCAGAGATTTTTCCAGAATCAGGATAGAAAAAGAGAACAGGGAAATTGAGTCACAGTCTTAGAAACATCAACCTAGAAAACTAAAAGCGGCTTTCCAAATCAGCAGTGGATTTCAACAGGATGTCAGTGCTGAATGTGGTAGTATAGGAATGTAAATCCCCAGAGTGGCAATTTATTTTCCTATGAGAATATGCCTGCAGAATGTGTAAAAGATTCTTACAAATTTTCCAGTGTATTGAGGAAAAATAGCAATGTTCCCAGAATCTACCCTGCTGATAAATTTTTCTCAGTTGTTATTTTTTAAATTGATGAAAGAGATAAAATGTCAAAAGAAACCTACAAAGCTGACAGGAAAATATATGTGAAAGAAATCCTTATCCTGAGACACACTTCCTGTCTTACTCTTGTCGCTGATTTTTTTAAGTCACTGAAAATTTGACATGTTATATCTTTTACCAATAAATGCCATAAATTTATCACAAATTATATTTCATAATCATGTTGCCTTTTTTCTTCCAAAAGCATGAGGCCAAAATGGAGCCCTGGGACAACCTAATTCTATTATCTTACCACCGTTCCCAGGGTAACAGGGGACTGTTGTTTCTACTGTCTGAGATGAAGGTTAAAACTGGCAAGAAGAAGAAAAACAGGGAGCCCAGACAGAAGAAAAAAAAAAAAAACCAGACTGGGTTCACTCAGAGATCTAGAGATGTTTTGTTTTCTTTGTGGGATTGTAGTTTCAAGTCCACAGATAAACTAGAAAGTTTCTTAAGAGCACGAAAGTGGTCCCCAAATGACCAGGAAAACTTCCCTGAAGAGAAAGCATGATGCGATGTTGATGATGACTCTGGGCTGGGAAGGCACCACACCCCAGAGAGCAGAGAGTTCAGTCAAATCTTTCAAAGTATCAATTACACATTGAAAAGGGGACCTTTTGCTGGTATGTCTTTTTGCATCGCCTTTTGCAAATGAGTTAATGCCATTTCCAAAGCTTTTGCATATGTAAACTTGGAACCCTAAAATAATCTGACTGAGTTGGCTTTGATCTGCTCTGTTTGCAAATAGAAGCTTTTTCAAGTATGAATATATAAGTCATATTAGAGACTAAATAAAAATTCATTAATCATTTATATTGTCTGCCTATTATTAACTCCTGAAGCTGGGAGTCTCTTGGAAGAGTCAATGGACTCTCGGGACAAGCCTTGACGCTTTGAGACCCGGGAAATAAACTAGGATGAGGAGTTGAGAAAAGTATGGTCCCCACTTTTGTATGAAAACTGCTACATCTCTGACAGCTTGAAGATTAACAATCCCTGGGACCGTTAGAAGGTATCACCCCCCCACATGAACACTGGGGCTTCACAAGGGGTGGGGGGCAGCAGGGGACATCTGGGAGGCTTAGCTAGGCAGCTTCAGGGCCATTGATAAGCATGAGCCAAAGGGAAACACCGGCCACAGTTTTCCATCTGAGATTCACTGAGCCCCCTTTCCTGAAATAATTATGGAGGCTTTTGGAGCAAGGGACCCTGAGGCCCAGCCATCCATCTGCTGGAGGCTCTGTAATTGAGGGACCATCTATTTTCTCCAGCTGTGGAAGCCTGCATCTTAGGGTCAGCAGTGCATAACTGAAAGGCTCAACCCAGAGCGCGATTCGGGTAGTTCAAGATCAGATATGGGCATCTTCGCATTGCCGAGGCTTTACCTCAGGGCTACGTCAATTCTAAGAGGTGTATTTTCTCACATGTTAGCGTCTCCGAAATTGGTGGGCATCTGACCCTCACATAGATCTGCAATGGTCATGACATAACTGCCTGCACATTAAAACTTAAAGACTGGTTTCCCAGACTCAGGAGAAAATCCAAGACAACAGCAAAGCATTTTAATTTTAACAAATACTCCATCACCAGTGCTTTTGATCACAGGAAGGACTGACTGCCTTGTGCAAAACATCACACACATCAATGACTCTGAGAGGAAAAGTGATTAATAAGACTCAAACTCAGAGTGCTTGGGACTATCCTAATTAATTTATTTTATATTTCTTTGCCTTTATATGTATGCTCAAGAGCGATATACAAGAACAATCTCTATATAAATACATCTAGAAGAGCTTTTTCCATATGTTTAAAAATTTCAAGCCATAATAATATACTGTGCCATGATTAAATTAGCGAGGCTTTTTTTTTTTTCTTTCTCAGGGGTTCATAAAATAAGGATGCATGTTCTAGCTGATAGCATCTTAGATTTGATGAAATATGGGCATATGCTACAATTTTCATATACATGTAACTTTTATTTAATGCTGTGCCACATCCAGAGGGACAGGCAAGAAATAACTCCATTACCAGAAGCGATGCATTCTTACCAGGGGTCTGGAGCACACTGGGAGCCAGAGCATGGGCTATTAATTTGTTTGCTATTTGCATGTCACCTTTCTAACTAACAAAGTCAGCCTCAGAGAGGCATCCAACCTGTCTTCCTCCCCACTCCCATCTTCCCACTGCCGCCCTTCTTTTCTGCCTCTCTGCTTTCTTCCCAAGATCTAACTCCCTTTGGTTGTCACTGTGTGTTGGTCAAAGTCACTGAATCTGGCTCCTCTCACCCCTCCATGGAGACAAGCTCCAGTCTTCCAGACATTTCAGAATAGAGCTTTTCTGAAAGCCCCAAGATGTTCTCCTGCCCATATGGATTGTATCTCACAGCATGAATGTAATATGCATTGCAGGTGGGGGGAAGTGGGGGACAGAAGGAATGAACTGGGTAGAAGAGAGAACACTGCCCGTTGTTAGCTTCTTTAACCTCACAACATGCCTGACAATAGGGGATTGCGAAACATTCATTTTACAGAGGGCAAAATGGGGTCTAAATGGTGAGTCGTGCATGAACTATAACAGGGACATGTAGAATGAGGAGCTGGGGCAGCGCATTAGCTGGGATTTACACTGGGGGGAACCGTCTTTCATTTCACTTAAAATAGTAATAAGCAGAGTGTGTGTTAATAACGACCTCTCACATGTTTACAAATGTTTATGACAAATTTATGAGGCCTTATGTATAGGAGATCTAATTTGACTTAAAACAAAGCAGCTATTATTATTATTTCAATTTATTTTTTTAATCATTTTTCACTGTAAAATTTTTAATGAACAAAAAAGTTAAACATAAACTTTCATATGCAAAATAGATTATTATATAACAGGCAGCCTCTGAGCCAAGTACTAAATTTTCTTCCCAATTTCAGTGGGGATGGAAAGGGAGGAGGGGGACAAAAATCCTAATGAGTACAAAACTTAATTTCGAGTTTATATATTAAAAAAAAAAAAACACCTTTGAGAAAAAAACAGCTTTTACGTTGAATAATATCTTTTGAAATCAACAGCCCTGGGGCGCCTGGGTGGCTCAGTGGTTTGAGCCTCTGCCTTCTGCTCGAGTCCTGATATCAGGGTCCTGGGATCGAGCCCCGCATCGGGCTCTCTGCTCAGCGAGGAGCCTGCTTCCCCTCTCTCTCTGCCTGCCTCTCTGCCTACTTGTGATCTCTGTCTGTCAAATAAATAAATAAAATCTTTGAAAAAAAAAACAAAGAAAAGAAATCAACAGCCCAGGCCAGCCCTTACAATTCTGAGGTTTATACTCAACCAAATCTGTGATGAAAAGGAAGATTTAGGGTTTAGAGTTACTTCAAATCCAGTTGCAAGAGTAGCCAAGTCACCTCCATTCCAGAAAGAGTGGTGACACTCTTCAGAAGATGCTTGGAAAACACTCTTCGGAAGATGCTTGGAGAACCCCAGTTCCACTCTTCCAGGCCCCCAAGCCACTGTTGGGGTGACCGTGACACTCTTCGGAAGATGCCTGGAGGACCCCAGTTCCACTCTTCCAGGCCCCCAAGCCACTGTTGTCCTGTCAGACCAGACGTCTTCTCCCAGCATCCTCAAGACTCCAACACAAGATGGCCGGCTTCCAGGTGGCAGTCTCTGCTCCAGCCTTAGAGAAGTTCATTAACACTTCCTTCCTCCCCTGCTTCCCCCCACCCCCACTGCCCTCCAGATCTTCAGCTGGGAGTGGAGCTTGATTAACATTCCTTTCAAAAATAAAGAGCTCAAACAGGCAATTCAGAGTAAAGGTCAGAGCAGCAGCAAACAGCCACTGCCCATCATGTGAGCAAATGAGTGAGCGAACAAACACACATGAACAAACACACAAAAGACAAATCATAAAGTCCTGCATTTCCCACATTCATAGGGGAAAAAAGTCTTTTAAAAAAGTTATTAATTTTTGCGTTTGTTCTTGTGTGGGTTAAGCCGTCTGGGCTCTGAGGAGGCACAGGCTTACACACGTGGGTTGCAGGCAGAACCTCCACATGCCAGGTCAGGACTAGGGTGCAGGAGAGGCCGGCGCACACGCCCTACAGCTCAGTGCCTGTGAGACAACAGAGGTGAGGCAGGGACTTCAGGCATGAGGTACATGGAGACATCTGTCCTCCCTGTCAGAACCACCAGCAGCTGGAGGGACTGGGCAGGACCTTCTCACAGCAACTACTGAGGAAGGATTTCCCACAGTCTTCGTCCAGAAGAGACATCTGATGTGTAAATGTGATAGGTTTGTCCCTAGAGATATAATCTGCATATTTACAAGTAAACATCCCACAATCATTTCCATCCAACTGTTGAGGTATCTCACGTGGCTTCATGCTGTAGTGGGCCCACTCTAAAAGATTCAAATCAATATTTCTTTTGGTCTTACTTTCAACCCGTTAAATACTGAAGGCAAATCCCACAGATCCTGTGTCCCATTTGTCCCACAGAATCCAGATACTTAAGACACCTTTTTTTAGGTCTATCACCACCAGGCTCCAATGTACCTTCCTGTTCAAGGAGACTGACCCCTTTGATCCATCTTGTCAATGCTTGGTAATCACCAGATTTTAATTTGGGATAGAAAAAAGTACTGAATGTGTGAAGTGCTGGATACCCTTGTTTTTTGTTTCTTTCCACCAGAAGATTCATGAAAAAATTAATGAGCTCATCATTGAGCCAGTGATAGTTCTTCAAGGTCTGGATATCCCCTCAAGTGATTTAGAATTTGAAACCGCTACTTAGGACCTCATCCTGTGGGTCATGACCTAGGGCATTACTGATTTCCCTTTCGATGACCTCTTTAAGTTCAAGATCATCCATCCTTTTATCCCTCTCTTTGCCTGAACAATGCTTTTCTTTTGTCTCAAGTATTGACATTTTCCTCCTGAGTAAGCCATTGCTCCAACTGCCCAAGGCAGGGTGGGGCTGACACCTCTTCACATAGGTCACGTTCCAGCTGGTGTCCCCTCCTACCTTCATTTTCAAGTCTGATCCCAACTGTCGTCTCTGTATCAGAAATTATCCCCCTTGAACAACATCCCTTCTCACTTCTCACTGAGCACAGAGGTCCCCTTGTTTCAACAACTCTCTGCTGTTTTGGAACAAACTGAGTTGCTATAACTCCATGACTTTGCTCTTCCCCCAGCCTTTGGTCTTTACTGTGTCCATCTGACTTCTTTGAGAGCTGTGATAAGTTAGAATTACAGGAGGAACATAGTGTCCATGACCACCCTCTTTAAGTCACTCCAATAACCTTTGGTATTTCTCTCTTTCCTCTTTTTGAACATCCTCCTCATCGGTATAGTGGGGACACCTCAGACCCTTGCCACCCTCTTCAGAAATCACCTCCGTTACAACCTGTCCTTCAGGCTTCCAGGTTAAGGAACTCTCTGAAGGGCCTTTGCCATGATGACGGCCACCTGGTTTTCTGTTAATATCCCTCTGAGTTCAAAGGAAAACCAAAGGAAGGCAGGACTCTGCGGGGCTGATCTCAGGTTACCATCACTTATTCCATTAGGAGATTTATTACCCAGTTTCAGCATGTTGTTCCAGGACCTGTCAGTTCGCAAGATGAAGAGTTCGAAAATACCTCTCCTGAAGGGGTCACATTCCATGTTCCCTTACAAGCGGAAGTTACCACAGGTTTTGTGGTCAGCTGGAATGGGAATCCAAATAAGCTGAAACCATTGAAGACACTGGTTTTGACTTGGTGAATGAAATAATCCAATCTTCGTCTTTCGGCTGGTATTTCATCAGCGTCCACTGCAGAAAACAAAGTGCTGTTCGAGCGCTGCCTCTTTAGGAGGGCCTGGGAAGGGGGCACAGGCCAGTCACAGAAACGGAAAATGGTGCCGAGAATCCTAGCCGGCCATTTGTAAACACCAGGTCCAAGCAGCAGCCGTGGCTACAAGAAGCAAACCCAGAGCTATTACTGCCACTGCTGCCTCGGCCACCACTGCCAAACTATTATTTCAATTTATAGTTACCCAATTATTTTTTTTAAGATTTTATTTATTTATTTATTTATTTGTCAGAGAGAGAGAGAGAGGCAGGCAGAAGGAGAAGTGGCTCCCTGCTGAGCAAGCAGCCTCATGCAGGATTCAATCCCATGACCCTGGGATCATGACCTGAGCCAAAGGCAGACTCTTAACTGACTGAGCCACCCAGGTGCCCCTATATATACCCAATTTTTATAGACACTAAAAGTAGGCTACGAAATGTATGCAAGATAGCAACATGCAATAAATTTAAAATAATCCAGAAAAAGGAGACATGGGCAAAATAAAGATAGGAGGTAAATATTAATATATCCAACTTCCAGACAGAAGGAAATGAGGCATGTGAGATAAAATTATTCTTAATTGATTGCTTATCCCACCTTTCTATGTCCTACATAATGAAACATCTGAGTTGAAGCTGAATGCCAGTAAGCTCTCAAAAGTCAGAAAACCAAACTCCATCTTGATATGTTCACTTTGTCCCTCACAAACTCAACTGCTTAATTTCCCAACCGATTCATTTACTTGGCAAATACTTTTGAGTAGGTTTCTTGTACCCAGCATTGCCCTTGGCCCTGTCTGTACAAATATGAACAAGGTTAATCTCCATCAATACAGAAAGTGGCCTGCTCTACTTCTTCCTTTCTAAGTTGATATCCAGTTCAAATACCAACACAGAGCAATTTGAACATAAATATTTTAACCTCCAAAAGTTCCCAAGATATCTACAATTGTTTGTGGTTAAGAAGTAGTACCCAAGAAATAGTGTTCTTCACAGAAAATAATGTTCCTAGTAAATACACAAGAAAAAAGTGAGGCATGTCCACATGTCCTAGTATATAGTCTGCTTTGAGCTCCCTTATTAATATATTTGTCCTTCATAAATAAATGACTTGAATTATGCTGTCCTGATTAGCACAGTGTATAGTGAATAACAGCTTATCATCAAAAAAGAACATTTTCATGGAAGGTTATTTCATCTTTCCAGTATTTCTCATCACTCCTTACATAAAAGTCTAATGAAATCTCAGACAAATGCAGAATGTTACATTTTAAAAGAGAATCATGATCAGCACTCATCTTTTTCTCACACTAGAGTTTCTAGTATTTCTTTTATGTTGATCATGATGTACACTGTATGCACAAGAAATCTTCAACATAAAAGGCTGAAGACTCAAAGAAGACTTCTTAATCAAAGTCTATGGATCCGTTTAATTTTCATATGCTGAAATAAATCCTTCTTAATATCAACTCTCTTGCTCAACATGTCAACGTTGAATTCTCCAAAACCAGCGTATAGCAAACCATTGATGTTCTCAGAGTATCAGTCTCACATTCAATATAAACTTGAGGATTTATATCAGAGATAGTGTGAGTAGTGGAGGAATTATCAATATCTACATCAAACATCTGAAAAGTATTGAATCACTGTAGAATTTAACAGAACTGTTAGCTTAATTTTACTCAATTAAAAAAAAAAAACAAAAACCTTACAGGAAGTTTAGCACAAATTTAGCACATAAGGAAGTAAACATATGGCTAAATGGGGAAATTTTTTTTTAATGCCTTCTATCATAAGGTAATTCTGATCAATGACTCTTCCTCTGTGTAATAGGCATGATATACCTGATAGTTGTTTTTTACTTCATTGACTAAGCATATGTCCAGCAACATGATTGTCAGGACATATCATGTATAGAATTGTTCCAGAAGTTAGGTCTCCTTTTCTTTTCAGTTTATTGTTTTACCTACTGAATTATTCCTCTTAATACATGCCAAGTTTCATTTGTTTCTTCTAACCACAGAGTTATACTTAGGAATACTCCATGACTGGTAAGAAGTTGATCCCTACCCATGTCTGAGTAATTCAACTTAACAATTTGATAATTATGTTCCCTTTACTATTGACTTGTTTGTGTCCTTAGAAGCATATTTTACCTGAATATCACAAAATAGGCTCTCAGCTAAACAAAGGATGATAGTCCAATAATTTAAGGTCTGGCTTTGATTATAACACTAGAATATTATTTTAGAACATAAAAAAGGCATGGTAAAACAGTTTTAAAAGTAAATTATAGAACAAGAAAATTTCTATTAAAAAATAGAGACAGAAAACTAAATACATAAATGTTGGAGGACATGGAAAATTGAAAGCTTCCTACAGTTACTGATGGGTGTATACATTCTGGATCCCGTGACCAGAAAAGCCACTCACAGTTCTATCATGTATATTTGGTAAAGGTACATAAGAGAGAAGAGAGAAATAGAAGTGGGAATAGATGAAGGGGAAATCTGGGGCTTCGCATGGACCAGTGATACGCAGCACCCTGAATAGTAGGTTGTAATTCATTCACCTCACTGTAACCAAAAATAGATATGTGATTGTCTCATGGTTGGGATGTGATGGTTAGTTTTTATTTTTTATTTTTGTGCTTTTCTGTATTTTCAGATGGGCCTATTTTACTTTCATACTTACTCGCTACAGTTATTCCACAGATTTTTGAGTTATATTTAAACAGGTTCATTTATACAAAAGAAAATGTACCCATTTAGTACAGATTGGTGACTTTTAACACATATAGACAGGACTCCTTAGATTTTTAAGTGACTTGCTTGAACCAGAGCTTCTGTACCAAAATCCAGTGTTTTTCCCACTACCTCAAAATAACTTTCACAAAATTACCCCAAAACTTCCCTTCATTTCTGTTTGTATTTCATAATAATACATCATACCATTTTTTAATCTTGAAAAATTAATTACTATAATAAACGCCTCCATACAAGTGCATGTGGGAGGACATCATTAGATGTGCCCTTTGTTAGGTGAAACAATGGAATTGAGAGAAAGTAATTTTTCACAGTGAGAAAGCAGAGACCAGATAGGAAATCAGGACATCGTGGGCCTGACATTTGCTTTGGTGAATTTTAATGACTAACCTTTTTGCTGAATAGTGGTTGGCCCATCTTAAAAGGATAGGAAGCCAAGACTCCATATCTTTAAAAGTCCGCCATTGTAGAAGGAGTGATAACATCCAACTCACTCCTGGTGTCCTTCTTTCTACCTGCCATGGATCATTTGGGAGATCCAGGGGAGTTTTTGGAGATATTAGAAACAGAGACAAGAATAATGTTGAAGGGGAAGAAAAATGAGCCGCTGGCTCCAATCGACACATCACAGTGAGTCTGGACACAAGGAGATGGATACGATATGAGGTCAGCCACCCAGACGATGGGATGATATTCCTACAGCTGTTAGGACATTGTTCCCAGCTAGACTGGCAACAGCTTGTAGTCTAGCTCAGAAATGAGATCTCCCTCACCCAAAATAAATTAATGAACACCCACCCCTCTGAGTTAAATAGCCCTGTCCGCCTGCCCAGCTTCTGTCAGCGTTCTTTCTTCCTTAATGCCTGCTCCTTCACTGAGCTTTCCAACTGCCCTCAGCGCTACCAAGCAGACCGTTCCTGTTCTTTAATTCACTTTTATCATGTTAGAAGATTGCCATCAAGCCTTAATAACATTCTGCAGCCCAGGGAGACATGAGCCATCCCTAAAGCCCAGCTAACTTTTTGTTACAGGAAATCTGTTCAAAAGATTGTCATCTGCCCAGGCTCAGTGAGCACAGGACACACACACTCCGAAGAAGCATCAGTTAGGGGGGGCGACAGAAAATGGACTAGCCTCTTTGACTTTATTCTTTTGTCAGGCTTCTTATTCTTTTTAGGAATATCCAATGATCAGCCAATACTCTTCTAAAATCTAAAAGAAGACCAAGGACAGTTGAGACTAAAATCTTGAGAAGCATTCCCTGCCAACTTTCCAGATGGCCCTCAACGCATCGTAAAGTTGCATTGCTGATGATGATGGTAACACTCTGCCTTCATTTAGTGCTTTATTTAGCTTCCAATGGCTCTCACATGCCTCACACATCAGGTCAATGAAAAGGGATCTGAAGAAGTTGATTTTGCAAAATAATCACCCAAATAGCTGCTTAGTGAGAGAAAATTTTAATTTTCAATCAGATGATGATGTTGGCAAGCAAATATGTAATTATTTGCAAACTCAGACATATATTACTTGAAGCACAGCCAGGACTACAGCCTTCTGTGGCCTGGGACAGCCGGGGAAGAGGGAAGACAGAGCCCAGTGTTGGGATAGGCTGTGAAGGCTCTTGATTGAGCACAGACACACCAGAAAGGGGCAGCGGTGGGGGTGGGGGTGGTGGCAGTGCGCGAAGAGAGCCTTCTCTAACTTTTCAGTGTGGCTTGACACCAAGTATAAGAAACACGTCAATTTGCCTACTGTACAATGTTTCCTTCTTAGAGACTGTGCACGAAACCTATCCCTGGCCTCAGGAGACCTTAGACCTAACTAATCGTTTGGCTTTGTCTCTGGAGAACTTCTAACTTTATGCAGTGATTCTCATCCATGGTTGTAGGCATTAAAATGCAGGGTCATTCTTGGATAACTTTTCATCATATGCATGAAGAGGCCAAGAAAGCCATTTGTAGAGAGAGGGAAAGAGGAAATGCAGATAAACGGAGGAAAACTGAAGCAGAGTTTGGAGTGGGGAGTGCTAGCAGGACAGAGAAACAGAGAAATGTCCCTTAGCTCCCAGTCTCATTCCCATTCCTGGCTCTGGTCTGCTTGCAGGACGATACAGTTAGTTTTCTAGCCTATTTGGTTCAGACACCTCTGAGGAACTTGGGATTTGAGGAACCCCCATTGGGCAGTGTTGCCAGTTCTGTCAGCCTCCCTGTTTCATATTCAGATCACAGCAATATCCTTGCCTGTCCTCTTAAAAAAGAGTCCTTTGCTTCTGACTTCACAGCGCCCTCTTAGTGTTCATGAGTTTGCGTATTAGGGTCTTTCCCTCAGTTCTAAATGTTCCAGCAGTGGGTCAGCTCTCTGCAGGATTAGGGGAATTCGTGGGCTTTACAGATCGCTCTGGATCACTGTGTTCTATCCTGAAGCTCTCCAAAGAAAGAAGCAATTAATCTATTTTATTGAAGATAGAGCTGTCAGTGAGGCAAAGTGCAAGGACCACAGACCCAGAAGCCAACCGACTGGCATTAAAATACTAGTTAGGAGTCAAGTTGTGAGACTGGTAAGTTCATTTTTCTTAACATCGCTGAACTTTCCTCTCTTTGCCTATAAAATATTAGGTCTCACCACATGAAAATGTCATTTCTGCAGGTCAAAAATGATAAAGGATAAGTAACTTCACAGGGATAAATCTAACAGCATCATACGTGTCTCACAGGTGAATGAGAATTTGAGTTTTGAATGCCTCGTGTTTTTAAGATATATAATAGAATTAAGATATAATAGAGCCACAAATTGAGCTCAGCCTTTTACCAAACAACCACACATTTTTAAAAAAATTAATATTTTATTTATTTATTTGAGACAGAGAGAGAGAGCACAAGTGGTGGGGAGGGCCTGAGGGAGAGGGACAAGCAGCCTCCCCACTGAGCAAGGAATCCCAACATTGGGCTCTTTCCCAGGACCCTGAGATCAGATCACGACCTGAGTGGGAGGCAGACGCTTAACCCACTGAGCCACCCTGGCACCCCACAAAGCAACCTCACATGAATACCATCTTTCTGCAACCACGGTGTGGAACAGGTCTTTTGGCTGGTGATGCCCTCCCTATACTGACAATCAGCTATATAGTCAGGCTTTGCCAGGGCAGGTTAGCCAGTCCCCACATGGCTAGCCCTCAGGTGCCATTCCTAAGAGAGGCAATGCCATGGTGGAGTCCTCTTCTTGTTCTAGAAATTCTAAAATTATAAATTTGCAATGGCCAAAGTCTGTGCTGAATGATTCAAGCATTCCCTCTTCCTGGACCACTTACCCTTAAATAAATACATCACTTGTTCCCCAGTTTCTCCCAATCTCTGTACTTAATGTTACACTGTCAGTGGGGTGACCAGATTGCTGTCAATGGTGCCTGGGACTGGGCCAGTTGATGTCTGTTATTCCAGAATTACTAAATAGTGGTTATTTTGCATACTCAAAATATCTGCATTAGAAAATAAATGGGCACCTGGGTGGCTGGGTGGATTAAAGCCTCTGCCTTCAGCTCAGGTCATGATCCCAGGGTCCTGGGATCGAGCCCCGCATCGGGCTCTCTGCTCAGCGGGGAGCCTGCTTCCCCTCTCTCTCTCTGCCTACTTGTGATTTTCCTCTCTGTTAAATAAATAAATAAAATTGTAAAAATAAATAAATGAGGGGTGCCTGGGTGGTTCAGTAGCTTAAGCATCTGACTCTTTATTTCAGCTCAGATCATGATCTCAGGGTCATGAGATCAAGTTCTGGCCTTGGACTCATGCTCAGTGGGGAGTCTGCTTGAGATTCTCCTTCTTCCTCGGTCCCTCCCCCTGCCTGCATACACTCTTTCTCTCAAGTACATAAATGTTTAAAAGAAAGAAAGAAAGAAAAAAAGAAAGAAAGAAAGAAAGAAAGAAAGAAAGAAAGAAAGAAAGAAAGAAAGATGAGCAAGGAGCCCGATGTGGGACTCGATCCCAGGACGCTGGGATCATGACCCGAGCCGAAGGCAGCTGCCCAACCAACTGAGCCACCCAGGCGTCCCTAAATAAAATCTTTTAAAAAAAAAGTAGATAATATACAATAAACAAATAAAGGTATAATAACATTATAATAAGCATTACAGAGAAAAAGAGGTGGCTATAACAAGAAATGATAAAAGAAGGGAGCCTACTTTACACAAAATAGTCTCAGCCAGCCTCTCTGAGAAAGAGACATTAAATGAGGGTCTACCCAAACTGGAAGAGATCGATCTTGTAAAGGTTTGAGGTGGGCGGGAGCAGTTGGAGGCAGTTCCTCAGCCGTGGTAACATAAGGCCCTGGGGCCGAATATTAGCAGGTTTGTTCAAAGAACTAAATAAAGGCAGAGCGGCTGAAGACAACTGTGACTCCTACTCTGCAAAGCCCTTCTGAAGAGGGCCAACTAACTAACTAACTAACTAACCTAACTAACAAGACCTTTCCTTCTTAACCCAATTCCTTAATTCATGCAGCCCCCTCAGAACATGAAACAAAAACTTGTAAACCATATTACCAATGTAGAATTATTTCAAACACTCATAAATTTAACACCAATGGTCATCTGTTTGTTTAAAATAGTAAATTATAAACTCTAGAAGCTAAATAGAGGGCAGAATGTTGCATGAGCCAAACGAGAACTACTTTGGAAAATATTATTAATGATCAATTCAAAGAAAAAAAAATTTCCTTGCTCAATTCCCAGTAGAAATGATAACCCAGCAGCTAGACCTAGACCTGGGTATTTCTTGTTGGTGTCAATTTTTTATTTCTTGTTGGTGTCAATTTTTTAATCAGAATATCTAATTATTTCCTTATTTGTAGAAAAAACAGGACACCAAAATTTAATTATTATTTTACTCATCCTATCTCCAAATATTGCCCCACATACTATCCTGTGTCTGATTAGCATTGCATGGTGAGAAGTAATTTTAACCATATCCCTGGCTTTCAGAACATAATTTTTAAAAATCCCTTGAATCATAGTAAATATATATAACGTGTCTCCATTTGCTGCTATTTTATAACTATCACATTCCTATTTTGTTTTTTGGTATTGAAAACAGTAAAACTTGGTCATTGAAGTAAAGCAAAACTCTGCCTGTCATTAACAAAGTAATCGTCTTTTCTCCAGCAACACTTGTCAACCGAGAAGTAATAAACCATGACTCACTCCCCAAGTGCTGTTCTCAGAACTCCTGTGTGGATGGAGAGAACCTATCAATTTTTATATTCTAACTATGCTGCTGACTGGAAGGGAAAAGAGATTCACTAACCATGAGTGAAATAGGGAAAATAAACTGTCCCTGAAACTTTTCAGCATATGGAATACTGAACCCTTCTTAACGCTTCTTAACATGACTTTAAAAATCAAAATTCACAGTTCAATTATTAATTTGAAGTGGAGAGAACTTCTAGCCAGAAAAGAAACTAAGTGCATTAAAGACAGTATTCTTTAAAAGCAGGACTATTTTCTTATTATACAACAAGAGAGATGGAGGATTTCTGAATTTATATATTAGTTATGAACGGGAGCTAGGGGTCCATAAAATGGACCCATAGGGGTTTGAATCTTGGATCAGTCAACCTCTGAATGACATTGAATCTCAGTTTCCTGATCTGTCAAATAGTTCCTACTGCATAGAATGTTTGGAAAAATTAAGTAGAATGATATATATGAAGTGTTTAGCATAATGCTCAACAAATGATTACCATAAATTCTTATCTGTTACTTAAACAAGCTAATAGCCAGTACATACTGTTTGGAGCACAGTGAGAAGAATGGAGCCAGGAGAGCGTAATTAACTGACAGGGGGTCAAGGCAATTCCATTCTGTTTCTGGCCTGATTCTAGAGCTTCAAGGCTCAATCAGTCTGTCCTCACCAAGGTCCTGGAGAAGGGCTCCGGTTACCAAAGCCTTGTTCACTCTTTACATCTCTGGACTGAGAGTTTACCATATGTTAAGTGCTATAGTGGGGGCAGGAGGTTTCGGTGCTGGCTTACATCCTGTCACTATGGACCCTGAGTAGGCATAGCTGTCTCAGCATCCTGGGCCACTCAGCTCTGCACCCCAGGATTTCCATTGGACAATTATATAAAGTCTCTAAAATTAACATAACCACAGAAGAAAGATCAATAAAGAGTCCCCAGAGAAACTACTTCCCACTTTCATAGTTTAATTTTCATCTTTGATTCACCTCTATATCTTGTAGAGTGTTTTGCAAATAAACAGGGCTCAGAGAAATATTTGCTGAATTGAAATGAGCTAAGTTAGATTTTAATGTCAGAACAAAGTGACCTCACATGTTAGGAGAGAGGTAAATAACAACTGACATGATTACTTCCGTCTCTTTCTGTCCTGCTTCCAGTTCATATGTGAGGTGGGAAATAATGGCTATTTACTTTTCAGGCAAAATATCTGAGTCATATAATGCTGTTGGTGTCATTAAAGGCACCTTCTATACTACGTTACAAATTATTGGACGCTAGAGAGTAAATAGTGTATTCTGCCTATAGAACCCAAGTCCCACTTAGCACCAAGGAACTTTATATAAGGTCAACCTTCATTCTCAAGCATGAAACTCCTTATTCCTCTTGAATAAGGAGTTTCTTGTGTATTCTGTGACTAAGATTCTTCAAACATGGAGGGGAAATAATCTCTTTTACATTCTTCATCAATCAGACTGTCACTATGGAAAATGTCTATAAATATGTCTTACAGTATTAAGATTTTTAAACTAACTACATTGTATTATTACTCCAAGATACTGGTGTATGGATTCAATATTCTTAATTCCTAATAAAGATATAATCAATGGATTAAATTGTGCATACGTTTATCCTACACACAGGAAGTTTACTTCTCTTCTGCTTGGAACCATCCAAGGGAAATCCAATCACTTTGGGATGGAGAGAAGTTTGGACAGAATGAATAAACACAGCACTCAAGAATAAAGAGTAATCAGAAAGGATGAATACCCAACTTTTGCATCAACATGGATGGGACAGGAGGAGAGGATGCTGAGTGAAATAAGTCAAGCAGAGAAAGTGAATTGTCATATGGTTTCACCTACTTGTGGAACACAAGGAAGAACATGGAGGACATTAGGAGAAGGAAAGGAAAAGTAAGCAGGGTGGGGGGGAATCAGAGGGGGAGAGGAGAGGAACCATGAGAAACTGCCGACTCTGAGAAATAAACTGAGGGTTTTAGAGGGGAGGGGATTGGGGGGTTAGTCTGGTAACGGGTATTAAAGAGGGCATGTATTGCATGGAGCACTGGGTATTATATGTAAACAATGAATCTTGGAACACTGCCCCAAAACCTAATGATGTACTGTATGGTGACTAACATAACACAATTAAAAAAAAAAAAAAAGAATATAGAGTAATGAACAAAGCATTAAAAATACTACATCAGATCCAGAGTTACTTGAGGGATTCTACTAAGTATCATTAAGACCAGATTTCATCCCAGAGATTTTTCCAGAATCAGGATAGAAAAAGAGAACAGGGAAATTGAGTCACAGTCTTAGAAACATCAACCTAGAAAACTAAAAGCGGCTTTCCAAATCAGCAGTGGATTTCAACAGGATGTCAGTGCTGAATGTGGTAGTATAGGAATGTAAATCCCCAGAGTGGCAATTTATTTTCCTATGAGAATATGCCTGCAGAATGTGTAAAAGATTCTTACAAATTTTCCAGTGTATTGAGGAAAAATAGCAATGTTCCCAGAATCTACCCTGCTGATAAATTTTTCTCAGTTGTTATTTTTTAAATTGATGAAAGAGATAAAATGTCAAAAGAAACCTACAAAGCTGACAGGAAAATATATGTGAAAGAAATCCTTATCCTGAGACACACTTCCTGTCTTACTCTTGTCGCTGATTTTTTTAAGTCACTGAAAATTTGACATGTTATATCTTTTACCAATAAATGCCATAAATTTATCACAAATTATATTTCATAATCATGTTGCCTTTTTTCTTCCAAAAGCATGAGGCCAAAATGGAGCCCTGGGACAACCTAATTCTATTATCTTACCACCGTTCCCAGGGTAACAGGGGACTGTTGTTTCTACTGTCTGAGATGAAGGTTAAAACTGGCAAGAAGAAGAAAAACAGGGAGCCCAGACAGAAGAAAAAAAAAAAAAACCAGACTGGGTTCACTCAGAGATCTAGAGATGTTTTGTTTTCTTTGTGGGATTGTAGTTTCAAGTCCACAGATAAACTAGAAAGTTTCTTAAGAGCACGAAAGTGGTCCCCAAATGACCAGGAAAACTTCCCTGAAGAGAAAGCATGATGCGATGTTGATGATGACTCTGGGCTGGGAAGGCACCACACCCCAGAGAGCAGAGAGTTCAGTCAAATCTTTCAAAGTATCAATTACACATTGAAAAGGGGACCTTTTGCTGGTATGTCTTTTTGCATCGCCTTTTGCAAATGAGTTAATGCCATTTCCAAAGCTTTTGCATATGTAAACTTGGAACCCTAAAATAATCTGACTGAGTTGGCTTTGATCTGCTCTGTTTGCAAATAGAAGCTTTTTCAAGTATGAATATATAAGTCATATTAGAGACTAAATAAAAATTCATTAATCATTTATATTGTCTGCCTATTATTAACTCCTGAAGCTGGGAGTCTCTTGGAAGAGTCAATGGACTCTCGGGACAAGCCTTGACGCTTTGAGACCCGGGAAATAAACTAGGATGAGGAGTTGAGAAAAGTATGGTCCCCACTTTTGTATGAAAACTGCTACATCTCTGACAGCTTGAAGATTAACAATCCCTGGGACCGTTAGAAGGTATCACCCCCCCACATGAACACTGGGGCTTCACAAGGGGTGGGGGGCAGCAGGGGACATCTGGGAGGCTTAGCTAGGCAGCTTCAGGGCCATTGATAAGCATGAGCCAAAGGGAAACACCGGCCACAGTTTTCCATCTGAGATTCACTGAGCCCCCTTTCCTGAAATAATTATGGAGGCTTTTGGAGCAAGGGACCCTGAGGCCCAGCCATCCATCTGCTGGAGGCTCTGTAATTGAGGGACCATCTATTTTCTCCAGCTGTGGAAGCCTGCATCTTAGGGTCAGCAGTGCATAACTGAAAGGCTCAACCCAGAGCGCGATTCGGGTAGTTCAAGATCAGATATGGGCATCTTCGCATTGCCGAGGCTTTACCTCAGGGCTACGTCAATTCTAAGAGGTGTATTTTCTCACATGTTAGCGTCTCCGAAATTGGTGGGCATCTGACCCTCACATAGATCTGCAATGGTCATGACATAACTGCCTGCACATTAAAACTTAAAGACTGGTTTCCCAGACTCAGGAGAAAATCCAAGACAACAGCAAAGCATTTTAATTTTAACAAATACTCCATCACCAGTGCTTTTGATCACAGGAAGGACTGACTGCCTTGTGCAAAACATCACACACATCAATGACTCTGAGAGGAAAAGTGATTAATAAGACTCAAACTCAGAGTGCTTGGGACTATCCTAATTAATTTATTTTATATTTCTTTGCCTTTATATGTATGCTCAAGAGCGATATACAAGAACAATCTCTATATAAATACATCTAGAAGAGCTTTTTCCATATGTTTAAAAATTTCAAGCCATAATAATATACTGTGCCATGATTAAATTAGCGAGGCTTTTTTTTTTTTCTTTCTCAGGGGTTCATAAAATAAGGATGCATGTTCTAGCTGATAGCATCTTAGATTTGATGAAATATGGGCATATGCTACAATTTTCATATACATGTAACTTTTATTTAATGCTGTGCCACATCCAGAGGGACAGGCAAGAAATAACTCCATTACCAGAAGCGATGCATTCTTACCAGGGGTCTGGAGCACACTGGGAGCCAGAGCATGGGCTATTAATTTGTTTGCTATTTGCATGTCACCTTTCTAACTAACAAAGTCAGCCTCAGAGAGGCATCCAACCTGTCTTCCTCCCCACTCCCATCTTCCCACTGCCGCCCTTCTTTTCTGCCTCTCTGCTTTCTTCCCAAGATCTAACTCCCTTTGGTTGTCACTGTGTGTTGGTCAAAGTCACTGAATCTGGCTCCTCTCACCCCTCCATGGAGACAAGCTCCAGTCTTCCAGACATTTCAGAATAGAGCTTTTCTGAAAGCCCCAAGATGTTCTCCTGCCCATATGGATTGTATCTCACAGCATGAATGTAATATGCATTGCAGGTGGGGGGAAGTGGGGGACAGAAGGAATGAACTGGGTAGAAGAGAGAACACTGCCCGTTGTTAGCTTCTTTAACCTCACAACATGCCTGACAATAGGGGATTGCGAAACATTCATTTTACAGAGGGCAAAATGGGGTCTAAATGGTGAGTCGTGCATGAACTATAACAGGGACATGTAGAATGAGGAGCTGGGGCAGCGCATTAGCTGGGATTTACACTGGGGGGAACCGTCTTTCATTTCACTTAAAATAGTAATAAGCAGAGTGTGTGTTAATAACGACCTCTCACATGTTTACAAATGTTTATGACAAATTTATGAGGCCTTATGTATAGGAGATCTAATTTGACTTAAAACAAAGCAGCTATTATTATTATTTCAATTTATTTTTTTAATCATTTTTCACTGTAAAATTTTTAATGAACAAAAAAGTTAAACATAAACTTTCATATGCAAAATAGATTATTATATAACAGGCAGCCTCTGAGCCAAGTACTAAATTTTCTTCCCAATTTCAGTGGGGATGGAAAGGGAGGAGGGGGACAAAAATCCTAATGAGTACAAAACTTAATTTCGAGTTTATATATTAAAAAAAAAAAAACACCTTTGAGAAAAAAACAGCTTTTACGTTGAATAATATCTTTTGAAATCAACAGCCCTGGGGCGCCTGGGTGGCTCAGTGGTTTGAGCCTCTGCCTTCTGCTCGAGTCCTGATATCAGGGTCCTGGGATCGAGCCCCGCATCGGGCTCTCTGCTCAGCGAGGAGCCTGCTTCCCCTCTCTCTCTGCCTGCCTCTCTGCCTACTTGTGATCTCTGTCTGTCAAATAAATAAATAAAATCTTTGAAAAAAAAAACAAAGAAAAGAAATCAACAGCCCAGGCCAGCCCTTACAATTCTGAGGTTTATACTCAACCAAATCTGTGATGAAAAGGAAGATTTAGGGTTTAGAGTTACTTCAAATCCAGTTGCAAGAGTAGCCAAGTCACCTCCATTCCAGAAAGAGTGGTGACACTCTTCAGAAGATGCTTGGAAAACACTCTTCGGAAGATGCTTGGAGAACCCCAGTTCCACTCTTCCAGGCCCCCAAGCCACTGTTGGGGTGACCGTGACACTCTTCGGAAGATGCCTGGAGGACCCCAGTTCCACTCTTCCAGGCCCCCAAGCCACTGTTGTCCTGTCAGACCAGACGTCTTCTCCCAGCATCCTCAAGACTCCAACACAAGATGGCCGGCTTCCAGGTGGCAGTCTCTGCTCCAGCCTTAGAGAAGTTCATTAACACTTCCTTCCTCCCCTGCTTCCCCCCACCCCCACTGCCCTCCAGATCTTCAGCTGGGAGTGGAGCTTGATTAACATTCCTTTCAAAAATAAAGAGCTCAAACAGGCAATTCAGAGTAAAGGTCAGAGCAGCAGCAAACAGCCACTGCCCATCATGTGAGCAAATGAGTGAGCGAACAAACACACATGAACAAACACACAAAAGACAAATCATAAAGTCCTGCATTTCCCACATTCATAGGGGAAAAAAGTCTTTTAAAAAAGTTATTAATTTTTGCGTTTGTTCTTGTGTGGGTTAAGCCGTCTGGGCTCTGAGGAGGCACAGGCTTACACACGTGGGTTGCAGGCAGAACCTCCACATGCCAGGTCAGGACTAGGGTGCAGGAGAGGCCGGCGCACACGCCCTACAGCTCAGTGCCTGTGAGACAACAGAGGTGAGGCAGGGACTTCAGGCATGAGGTACATGGAGACATCTGTCCTCCCTGTCAGAACCACCAGCAGCTGGAGGGACTGGGCAGGACCTTCTCACAGCAACTACTGAGGAAGGATTTCCCACAGTCTTCGTCCAGAAGAGACATCTGATGTGTAAATGTGATAGGTTTGTCCCTAGAGATATAATCTGCATATTTACAAGTAAACATCCCACAATCATTTCCATCCAACTGTTGAGGTATCTCACGTGGCTTCATGCTGTAGTGGGCCCACTCTAAAAGATTCAAATCAATATTTCTTTTGGTCTTACTTTCAACCCGTTAAATACTGAAGGCAAATCCCACAGATCCTGTGTCCCATTTGTCCCACAGAATCCAGATACTTAAGACACCTTTTTTTAGGTCTATCACCACCAGGCTCCAATGTACCTTCCTGTTCAAGGAGACTGACCCCTTTGATCCATCTTGTCAATGCTTGGTAATCACCAGATTTTAATTTGGGATAGAAAAAAGTACTGAATGTGTGAAGTGCTGGATACCCTTGTTTTTTGTTTCTTTCCACCAGAAGATTCATGAAAAAATTAATGAGCTCATCATTGAGCCAGTGATAGTTCTTCAAGGTCTGGATATCCCCTCAAGTGATTTAGAATTTGAAACCGCTACTTAGGACCTCATCCTGTGGGTCATGACCTAGGGCATTACTGATTTCCCTTTCGATGACCTCTTTAAGTTCAAGATCATCCATCCTTTTATCCCTCTCTTTGCCTGAACAATGCTTTTCTTTTGTCTCAAGTATTGACATTTTCCTCCTGAGTAAGCCATTGCTCCAACTGCCCAAGGCAGGGTGGGGCTGACACCTCTTCACATAGGTCACGTTCCAGCTGGTGTCCCCTCCTACCTTCATTTTCAAGTCTGATCCCAACTGTCGTCTCTGTATCAGAAATTATCCCCCTTGAACAACATCCCTTCTCACTTCTCACTGAGCACAGAGGTCCCCTTGTTTCAACAACTCTCTGCTGTTTTGGAACAAACTGAGTTGCTATAACTCCATGACTTTGCTCTTCCCCCAGCCTTTGGTCTTTACTGTGTCCATCTGACTTCTTTGAGAGCTGTGATAAGTTAGAATTACAGGAGGAACATAGTGTCCATGACCACCCTCTTTAAGTCACTCCAATAACCTTTGGTATTTCTCTCTTTCCTCTTTTTGAACATCCTCCTCATCGGTATAGTGGGGACACCTCAGACCCTTGCCACCCTCTTCAGAAATCACCTCCGTTACAACCTGTCCTTCAGGCTTCCAGGTTAAGGAACTCTCTGAAGGGCCTTTGCCATGATGACGGCCACCTGGTTTTCTGTTAATATCCCTCTGAGTTCAAAGGAAAACCAAAGGAAGGCAGGACTCTGCGGGGCTGATCTCAGGTTACCATCACTTATTCCATTAGGAGATTTATTACCCAGTTTCAGCATGTTGTTCCAGGACCTGTCAGTTCGCAAGATGAAGAGTTCGAAAATACCTCTCCTGAAGGGGTCACATTCCATGTTCCCTTACAAGCGGAAGTTACCACAGGTTTTGTGGTCAGCTGGAATGGGAATCCAAATAAGCTGAAACCATTGAAGACACTGGTTTTGACTTGGTGAATGAAATAATCCAATCTTCGTCTTTCGGCTGGTATTTCATCAGCGTCCACTGCAGAAAACAAAGTGCTGTTCGAGCGCTGCCTCTTTAGGAGGGCCTGGGAAGGGGGCACAGGCCAGTCACAGAAACGGAAAATGGTGCCGAGAATCCTAGCCGGCCATTTGTAAACACCAGGTCCAAGCAGCAGCCGTGGCTACAAGAAGCAAACCCAGAGCTATTACTGCCACTGCTGCCTCGGCCACCACTGCCAAACTATTATTTCAATTTATAGTTACCCAATTATTTTTTTTAAGATTTTATTTATTTATTTATTTATTTGTCAGAGAGAGAGAGAGAGGCAGGCAGAAGGAGAAGTGGCTCCCTGCTGAGCAAGCAGCCTCATGCAGGATTCAATCCCATGACCCTGGGATCATGACCTGAGCCAAAGGCAGACTCTTAACTGACTGAGCCACCCAGGTGCCCCTATATATACCCAATTTTTATAGACACTAAAAGTAGGCTACGAAATGTATGCAAGATAGCAACATGCAATAAATTTAAAATAATCCAGAAAAAGGAGACATGGGCAAAATAAAGATAGGAGGTAAATATTAATATATCCAACTTCCAGACAGAAGGAAATGAGGCATGTGAGATAAAATTATTCTTAATTGATTGCTTATCCCACCTTTCTATGTCCTACATAATGAAACATCTGAGTTGAAGCTGAATGCCAGTAAGCTCTCAAAAGTCAGAAAACCAAACTCCATCTTGATATGTTCACTTTGTCCCTCACAAACTCAACTGCTTAATTTCCCAACCGATTCATTTACTTGGCAAATACTTTTGAGTAGGTTTCTTGTACCCAGCATTGCCCTTGGCCCTGTCTGTACAAATATGAACAAGGTTAATCTCCATCAATACAGAAAGTGGCCTGCTCTACTTCTTCCTTTCTAAGTTGATATCCAGTTCAAATACCAACACAGAGCAATTTGAACATAAATATTTTAACCTCCAAAAGTTCCCAAGATATCTACAATTGTTTGTGGTTAAGAAGTAGTACCCAAGAAATAGTGTTCTTCACAGAAAATAATGTTCCTAGTAAATACACAAGAAAAAAGTGAGGCATGTCCACATGTCCTAGTATATAGTCTGCTTTGAGCTCCCTTATTAATATATTTGTCCTTCATAAATAAATGACTTGAATTATGCTGTCCTGATTAGCACAGTGTATAGTGAATAACAGCTTATCATCAAAAAAGAACATTTTCATGGAAGGTTATTTCATCTTTCCAGTATTTCTCATCACTCCTTACATAAAAGTCTAATGAAATCTCAGACAAATGCAGAATGTTACATTTTAAAAGAGAATCATGATCAGCACTCATCTTTTTCTCACACTAGAGTTTCTAGTATTTCTTTTATGTTGATCATGATGTACACTGTATGCACAAGAAATCTTCAACATAAAAGGCTGAAGACTCAAAGAAGACTTCTTAATCAAAGTCTATGGATCCGTTTAATTTTCATATGCTGAAATAAATCCTTCTTAATATCAACTCTCTTGCTCAACATGTCAACGTTGAATTCTCCAAAACCAGCGTATAGCAAACCATTGATGTTCTCAGAGTATCAGTCTCACATTCAATATAAACTTGAGGATTTATATCAGAGATAGTGTGAGTAGTGGAGGAATTATCAATATCTACATCAAACATCTGAAAAGTATTGAATCACTGTAGAATTTAACAGAACTGTTAGCTTAATTTTACTCAATTAAAAAAAAAAAACAAAAACCTTACAGGAAGTTTAGCACAAATTTAGCACATAAGGAAGTAAACATATGGCTAAATGGGGAAATTTTTTTTTAATGCCTTCTATCATAAGGTAATTCTGATCAATGACTCTTCCTCTGTGTAATAGGCATGATATACCTGATAGTTGTTTTTTACTTCATTGACTAAGCATATGTCCAGCAACATGATTGTCAGGACATATCATGTATAGAATTGTTCCAGAAGTTAGGTCTCCTTTTCTTTTCAGTTTATTGTTTTACCTACTGAATTATTCCTCTTAATACATGCCAAGTTTCATTTGTTTCTTCTAACCACAGAGTTATACTTAGGAATACTCCATGACTGGTAAGAAGTTGATCCCTACCCATGTCTGAGTAATTCAACTTAACAATTTGATAATTATGTTCCCTTTACTATTGACTTGTTTGTGTCCTTAGAAGCATATTTTACCTGAATATCACAAAATAGGCTCTCAGCTAAACAAAGGATGATAGTCCAATAATTTAAGGTCTGGCTTTGATTATAACACTAGAATATTATTTTAGAACATAAAAAAGGCATGGTAAAACAGTTTTAAAAGTAAATTATAGAACAAGAAAATTTCTATTAAAAAATAGAGACAGAAAACTAAATACATAAATGTTGGAGGACATGGAAAATTGAAAGCTTCCTACAGTTACTGATGGGTGTATACATTCTGGATCCCGTGACCAGAAAAGCCACTCACAGTTCTATCATGTATATTTGGTAAAGGTACATAAGAGAGAAGAGAGAAATAGAAGTGGGAATAGATGAAGGGGAAATCTGGGGCTTCGCATGGACCAGTGATACGCAGCACCCTGAATAGTAGGTTGTAATTCATTCACCTCACTGTAACCAAAAATAGATATGTGATTGTCTCATGGTTGGGATGTGATGGTTAGTTTTTATTTTTTATTTTTGTGCTTTTCTGTATTTTCAGATGGGCCTATTTTACTTTCATACTTACTCGCTACAGTTATTCCACAGATTTTTGAGTTATATTTAAACAGGTTCATTTATACAAAAGAAAATGTACCCATTTAGTACAGATTGGTGACTTTTAACACATATAGACAGGACTCCTTAGATTTTTAAGTGACTTGCTTGAACCAGAGCTTCTGTACCAAAATCCAGTGTTTTTCCCACTACCTCAAAATAACTTTCACAAAATTACCCCAAAACTTCCCTTCATTTCTGTTTGTATTTCATAATAATACATCATACCATTTTTTAATCTTGAAAAATTAATTACTATAATAAACGCCTCCATACAAGTGCATGTGGGAGGACATCATTAGATGTGCCCTTTGTTAGGTGAAACAATGGAATTGAGAGAAAGTAATTTTTCACAGTGAGAAAGCAGAGACCAGATAGGAAATCAGGACATCGTGGGCCTGACATTTGCTTTGGTGAATTTTAATGACTAACCTTTTTGCTGAATAGTGGTTGGCCCATCTTAAAAGGATAGGAAGCCAAGACTCCATATCTTTAAAAGTCCGCCATTGTAGAAGGAGTGATAACATCCAACTCACTCCTGGTGTCCTTCTTTCTACCTGCCATGGATCATTTGGGAGATCCAGGGGAGTTTTTGGAGATATTAGAAACAGAGACAAGAATAATGTTGAAGGGGAAGAAAAATGAGCCGCTGGCTCCAATCGACACATCACAGTGAGTCTGGACACAAGGAGATGGATACGATATGAGGTCAGCCACCCAGACGATGGGATGATATTCCTACAGCTGTTAGGACATTGTTCCCAGCTAGACTGGCAACAGCTTGTAGTCTAGCTCAGAAATGAGATCTCCCTCACCCAAAATAAATTAATGAACACCCACCCCTCTGAGTTAAATAGCCCTGTCCGCCTGCCCAGCTTCTGTCAGCGTTCTTTCTTCCTTAATGCCTGCTCCTTCACTGAGCTTTCCAACTGCCCTCAGCGCTACCAAGCAGACCGTTCCTGTTCTTTAATTCACTTTTATCATGTTAGAAGATTGCCATCAAGCCTTAATAACATTCTGCAGCCCAGGGAGACATGAGCCATCCCTAAAGCCCAGCTAACTTTTTGTTACAGGAAATCTGTTCAAAAGATTGTCATCTGCCCAGGCTCAGTGAGCACAGGACACACACACTCCGAAGAAGCATCAGTTAGGGGGGGCGACAGAAAATGGACTAGCCTCTTTGACTTTATTCTTTTGTCAGGCTTCTTATTCTTTTTAGGAATATCCAATGATCAGCCAATACTCTTCTAAAATCTAAAAGAAGACCAAGGACAGTTGAGACTAAAATCTTGAGAAGCATTCCCTGCCAACTTTCCAGATGGCCCTCAACGCATCGTAAAGTTGCATTGCTGATGATGATGGTAACACTCTGCCTTCATTTAGTGCTTTATTTAGCTTCCAATGGCTCTCACATGCCTCACACATCAGGTCAATGAAAAGGGATCTGAAGAAGTTGATTTTGCAAAATAATCACCCAAATAGCTGCTTAGTGAGAGAAAATTTTAATTTTCAATCAGATGATGATGTTGGCAAGCAAATATGTAATTATTTGCAAACTCAGACATATATTACTTGAAGCACAGCCAGGACTACAGCCTTCTGTGGCCTGGGACAGCCGGGGAAGAGGGAAGACAGAGCCCAGTGTTGGGATAGGCTGTGAAGGCTCTTGATTGAGCACAGACACACCAGAAAGGGGCAGCGGTGGGGGTGGGGGTGGTGGCAGTGCGCGAAGAGAGCCTTCTCTAACTTTTCAGTGTGGCTTGACACCAAGTATAAGAAACACGTCAATTTGCCTACTGTACAATGTTTCCTTCTTAGAGACTGTGCACGAAACCTATCCCTGGCCTCAGGAGACCTTAGACCTAACTAATCGTTTGGCTTTGTCTCTGGAGAACTTCTAACTTTATGCAGTGATTCTCATCCATGGTTGTAGGCATTAAAATGCAGGGTCATTCTTGGATAACTTTTCATCATATGCATGAAGAGGCCAAGAAAGCCATTTGTAGAGAGAGGGAAAGAGGAAATGCAGATAAACAGAGGAAAACTGAAGCAGAGTTTGGAGTGGGGAGTGCTAGCAGGACAGAGAAACAGAGAAATGTCCCTTAGCTCCCAGTCTCATTCCCATTCCTGGCTCTGGTCTGCTTGCAGGACGATACAGTTAGTTTTCTAGCCTATTTGGTTCAGACACCTCTGAGGAACTTGGGATTTGAGGAACCCCCATTGGGCAGTGTTGCCAGTTCTGTCAGCCTCCCTGTTTCATATTCAGATCACAGCAATATCCTTGCCTGTCCTCTTAAAAAAGAGTCCTTTGCTTCTGACTTCACAGCGCCCTCTTAGTGTTCATGAGTTTGCGTATTAGGGTCTTTCCCTCAGTTCTAAATGTTCCAGCAGTGGGTCAGCTCTCTGCAGGATTAGGGGAATTCGTGGGCTTTACAGATCGCTCTGGATCACTGTGTTCTATCCTGAAGCTCTCCAAAGAAAGAAGCAATTAATCTATTTTATTGAAGATAGAGCTGTCAGTGAGGCAAAGTGCAAGGACCACAGACCCAGAAGCCAACCGACTGGCATTAAAATACTAGTTAGGAGTCAAGTTGTGAGACTGGTAAGTTCATTTTTCTTAACATCGCTGAACTTTCCTCTCTTTGCCTATAAAATATTAGGTCTCACCACATGAAAATGTCATTTCTGCAGGTCAAAAATGATAAAGGATAAGTAACTTCACAGGGATAAATCTAACAGCATCATACGTGTCTCACAGGTGAATGAGAATTTGAGTTTTGAATGCCTCGTGTTTTTAAGATATATAATAGAATTAAGATATAATAGAGCCACAAATTGAGCTCAGCCTTTTACCAAACAACCACACATTTTTAAAAAAATTAATATTTTATTTATTTATTTGAGACAGAGAGAGAGAGCACAAGTGGTGGGGAGGGCCTGAGGGAGAGGGACAAGCAGCCTCCCCACTGAGCAAGGAATCCCAACATTGGGCTCTTTCCCAGGACCCTGAGATCAGATCACGACCTGAGTGGGAGGCAGACGCTTAACCCACTGAGCCACCCTGGCACCCCACAAAGCAACCTCACATGAATACCATCTTTCTGCAACCACGGTGTGGAACAGGTCTTTTGGCTGGTGATGCCCTCCCTATACTGACAATCAGCTATATAGTCAGGCTTTGCCAGGGCAGGTTAGCCAGTCCCCACATGGCTAGCCCTCAGGTGCCATTCCTAAGAGAGGCAATGCCATGGTGGAGTCCTCTTCTTGTTCTAGAAATTCTAAAATTATAAATTTGCAATGGCCAAAGTCTGTGCTGAATGATTCAAGCATTCCCTCTTCCTGGACCACTTACCCTTAAATAAATACATCACTTGTTCCCCAGTTTCTCCCAATCTCTGTACTTAATGTTACACTGTCAGTGGGGTGACCAGATTGCTGTCAATGGTGCCTGGGACTGGGCCAGTTGATGTCTGTTATTCCAGAATTACTAAATAGTGGTTATTTTGCATACTCAAAATATCTGCATTAGAAAATAAATGGGCACCTGGGTGGCTGGGTGGATTAAAGCCTCTGCCTTCAGCTCAGGTCATGATCCCAGGGTCCTGGGATCGAGCCCCGCATCGGGCTCTCTGCTCAGCGGGGAGCCTGCTTCCCCTCTCTCTCTCTGCCTACTTGTGATTTTCCTCTCTGTTAAATAAATAAATAAAATTGTAAAAATAAATAAATGAGGGGTGCCTGGGTGGTTCAGTAGCTTAAGCATCTGACTCTTTATTTCAGCTCAGATCATGATCTCAGGGTCATGAGATCAAGTTCTGGCCTTGGACTCATGCTCAGTGGGGAGTCTGCTTGAGATTCTCCTTCTTCCTCGGTCCCTCCCCCTGCCTGCATACACTCTTTCTCTCAAGTACATAAATGTTTAAAAGAAAGAAAGAAAGAAAAAAAGAAAGAAAGAAAGAAAGAAAGAAAGAAAGAAAGAAAGAAAGAAAGAAAGTTGATATAATCATTCTGCCTTCCCTGACAACTTAGATAAAATCTGCCACTATTTCTCTTAACCTGCCTTATTATTCTTCACATCATAATGATTTGTCTCTTACAATCTGTCTTCCCATTGTAAACTGCTCTAGAGCGAAGACTTAAACAATTGTGATAAATGCTATATTCCAGCATTTAGAACAATCCCTAGAAGACACTTGAAAGATATTCCAAAAATCCTTGTTGAATGAATTTAAAAATTAAGGATTGAGACGAGTTTCCCTTCTAAATAGTAATATTTATTTTAATTAGCTGGTAAAATAATAATAAAGTTAATCAACTAAACCCATACCCAGTCTTTTCTTAAAATGCTTCAACATTCTAATACAGCAGTATTCTTTATACAAATGTGTTGCCTTGCAATATTTCCTCCAACCTACTCACGACCCACTGCCCTCCACATTCCCAGTAGAGGATTTTGCCCATGGCACTTAGTAGGTGTATTTTCAAATGGCTTGCCTTGGGCGAGCCTCTCCAGAGTGTCCATTCCCGCAGCTCTACTAAGTTGGCAGTGGGTCATATAACCCTACCCTTTGGCTGGCCCAGCAAGATTACTTGGAATTAGAGCATAGCAGTTCTGAGAGTTTCCAACAGTGAGCAAGATAAAGAAAATCACTGCCTTCACTCCTAGGGATTTGCAGCTCTTGGCTCTTCATGAGGTCTGGGATAATGTCTTGTGATGTATACCTCTAGTTACTCCACCTGTTTACTGAACCTACTTTGAATAGATTTATGCGGCTTACAGCCAATAACTGAGTCGCTGGGGAAAATTCACCAAAGGAACTGCTCCTTCTCATTTCTGTAAAGCATCATCCAGGCATAAACTCCCTGGTGAACACTTCTCTGGGACCCAAAACTCCAAACAGGAAAAGCTTTCACTCTCTGGACCTGATTAGACATAGACTGGCTTTAGGGAAATGGAACATCGGAATGAAAACATATTAATGGTTCAAAGCTATTTCATGAATTTCCTTGACGTCCCCATGCTCACCAGACATTACCAACATATGTGTTTCTGTTACCTAAGCATAAAATATCTAAAATAGAACATCATTATTCCCCTTCTCTTCTTTCTAATCAGCTCCACTTCTGCCAATAGCACTCCTTTTTTAGGAGATTTGAATTTTTGCCCTCCAATCCCATCCTCTTCCTTTGTCTCTCTCCACATGGTTACCAAACCTGTAAGTATTACTGTGCTCCCTCCTAAATGTATCTCAGTGCATCCCTTTGCATATGCCTAAGTCCTCAGTGTGAAAAGAAAACTGTACTCAGAACTGGTAGATCTGGGTTTATTCCAAACTGCCCTGCTACCTAGCTTCAAGTCCAGCCACATAAAAACTCCTACATTCTGAGTTTTTAAATAAAAATATAGGCCAGATCATTTGAATGGAGGAAGCTGAGCACCCAACCTATCTGAAACAATTAAGATTAACTATCATTTCTTATCCAATAAATTCACTGTTCAATAAATCCTATGTGCACTTTACACCATCCAAGTGTTTCCATGTGGTGATTTTTTTCTCTTTCCTTTCTACCTTTCCATTTACTTACTTTTCATTTACTTCTTTCCCTATGCCCATATACTGTTTCTATTTTTGAAATATCTTGTTTCAGCTTTCTCCACATTTGATTTTTATGCCCTGGCACCTGGAGAACACATGAATAAGTTCCAATTTTAGATGGTACAGCTGGGCTTTTATGGGAAATGGAAAAGGACAAAACCCCTTTTTAACAACCTGGCGAGCTCATCTGGCTTTTCTAACTGTTGCTTTATGTTTCATGTTTCAGAGGACTAAGTAACATTCTCTTGTCAGCAAAGCACCAGTGGCCCTGAGTGCAATCCCTTGTTGTAAAAACAGATAGAGATAAATAACCTGGCTTGTACATTTCAATATTTTATGAATGGACTCTAGCCTCAGGGAACTATCTCAGACTCCAAGTCATAACTCAGTCAATGATTCACTGCATATGGTTAGTTAAAAGTCTGAGTCCCTCCGACTGTATCAATGGTCCATAACTGTATCATTCTTCAAATCTCCTTTTGTACCAAATACTTCAATATCCCCTTTACTAATCTGAAATGAAAAGCATAGACTCTATAATCCATCTACACAGAAATAACACATTCCCACCACTGTTTCTTCTTTACAATTCTAAAGCACACCAGGCTTTGAAATCTGAAAACTTTTATCCAAGTTTGGCTCTTAAATTTACCTGGCTGCATCCCCCTACCTGAATTGATGAGAATTATGTATTTTCTTTTTCCCATCTGCTATGAATAGTTGCTACAACAAAATCAGTGTATTTGGTAGCAGATCCCATATTCCACAGAGAGTACTACATTCTATTAGCTGTATGTACTTCACTGGTTTTCTAAAATGTGAAAACGACTGAAAATACTTCTGGATAAAATATTCAGAAAATGGTTTTTGTAACCATATAACCTACCTTCACACAAAAACTCAGTATATACTCTAACTCTAGCATAAAGAAGAAATAAAGGATACTAATTTATAAAAACCCGTACCTACATCATTGTGTAAGCCCTTGGACATGACATAGTAGCAGATGTATTGAAGTGGACTGATGCCTGTGCCAAGTCCTAGAAGCAACCCATCACTGGGTATCATAGGCACACATGCAAACTGGCAAGAGTGGGTCATGTCAAGTCCACAACTGCATGACCAAAACAATGACATAATTTTCTGAAATGAAGAATAACTTTTGATAAAATGTCCAACAAAGCAAAAATACTATACTCCCTTCAATTTACACATCAGTTGCATTTCCTGGAAAATGAACTGTATATTAAAATTTTATTGGGCATCTGGGTGGTTCAGTCAATTAAGCATCTACCTTCAGCTCAGGTCATGATCTCAGGATCCTGGGACTGAGCCCTGCATCAGGCTCCTTGCTCAATGGGGAGTCTGCTTCTCCCTTTCCCGCTTCCCCAGTTTGTGCTCTCTCTCTCTCTCTGTGTCATATAAATAAAATCTTTAAAAAGAACTTTATTAAAAAGCAACTTGTGTTCATACATCAGACAGAATTCACTTTAAAGCTAATATTTGTATTTGAATTTGTACAGGATAGATACACATTTGTTGGGTGGGTCTCTCTCACGCATGGCAAGACATCTAGAATCCCTGGATCCAACTTTACTAAATGACAGAGGAAACCCCTCCTTAAATTTTAAACAACAGAAAAACACTCTCCCATCATTTTCAGAATGCCACCCCCCACCCCTCAGAGGAGAGTAATTCTCTTCCTTAAAAAGCACTGGACTGATATATCTTCAGTTTCTCTGAGACCACAGTAGCCTTAGGAGGATTTGGAAAACAGATTAAATTGGGAGAGAATCTTAACCCAGTCCTTGAAGATGCTCTGGAATCTCAGCTACCTCCCTCCCCAGTACATCCCATCCATATAGGAACCCTGATATCATGATCGTTAGCAGCATTCCATCTGCGGGCATGCATATCGCCCCTGCTTCTTCCCCAAGACCCTTGTTTCATTCATTCTTCTGCTGTCCATTCCACCCATTTGACTGAGCACATATGTTAAACAGCAGGGATTCAAAACCTTGTTAAATTCCTGCCCTCCAAGAACTTCCAGTATGGTCTGAGAAGCAGTATGGTAGAGATGAAGTGCCATAGACTATGCAAGTAGGTAGGAGGGATGCTTAGGCTAAGACACAGAAGGTCATAGACAGCTTCTGAGAAAAAATTAATAGTTACTGCTGATACGATTCCCAAGAGCGCTAAAGAAAAACCTTTTGCAATAAAGGCAAATGGAAAGAGAAATATTGCTTGCATGGTTAAAGATAAAAATTTACCCCTTTTCTGAGTTTCATACTCAATGGAAAGAAAACCAGATGGTAGTCCATTCGTTCAAAAACATGGTTTTTAGAACACCTATAAATACAGGTTTACTGAATACCTATAAAATATCATATAACCCTAAGTCCTTATCTTCATTATTTTTTCCCAAGCTATGCTTTAGATTAAGAAAATCTACCCAAATATTTCCTTCTCAAGAGCTCTTAATATTCCACAGATGCTATCTGGTTTTGCCTCACTTTCTCCATAAAAAGGATATACATTTTTATCACCACAGTTGAGGGCACAAATACCCAAAAGCACTATGTGTCCAAAGACATGTTTTTACCACTTTTAGTGACTGTCTATTAGTTTACAAATAAAGTGAGAGGATAAATAAAAAGCTTGGTGGTGGTAACTTACCATTCAATAAGTAAGATTAGCTCTTAGAATAGAAATGTTCCCGAGAAAACTGTTTTTGCTATTTTGGAAGTAATATCATAGCTGGAACATGGAACTGAGAAGTTGCTTCTCAAACGTGGAAGATATAAAAACATTTTCCATTTTCATGGCCTATTTAGATAAGTTTAGACTGGTGGCTGCTTTGAATGCCAAAATATTCTTGGTTTTTCATTTGTGAACTACATCTTTCTTAATTTCTCAGCAATTAAATTGTGCAATTTTAAATTGTGAAGTCTAACTGGAGATAAGAACCTTGATCCTTAAAAAGTATAAGTTGAAGTGAGAAACTCACTTTAGCTTATACTAATGCTTTTACTATTGGATAATCTCCATTTCAGATGCTTCATAAATAATAAATAACAATGAGAGAAATCAGATTTATTAAGGATTTGCTAGGTGCCAAAAATGCTCCATATGTTACCTCTTTTAGTTCTTAAAGTAAACCTGTGAAATATGTAATAATGTCCCAACTTTACAGATGGGAAAACTGAGACACTAAATACTTTACTCAAAATCATTAAGGCAGAACTGAGATTCAAGCACAAAACTGGCTGATTCTTGCTTTCCAGATTATAGACATCATGGTATCGGAACGAAAAGACCAACTCTTTGATGTTCCTATTCTCCCACTTCTGGCTGGAATAAGGTTCCTGCTTTCATGCTCAGAAAATGCAACTGGCTTCTTATCCTTGATACGTCCTTATTCTATGACCTGTGCTCCCCACAGCTTCTGTGCAGTAGGTTTCACTCCCCTTTTGGAAACATCATGTAGGGAAAAAAAAAAAAAAGTAAAAGTCTCTGAGAGATGGTAGTACAAACTCACTTGATGGTGGTAGACCCTTCATGAGTCTGATGCCAAATGTCATAAATGTTAGGAAACCAGAAGCCAAATACTGTACCACAGTAATGTTTTATAACTGCTCCGGTTGGTTTCATATATCATCACCTCCCAATACCTATACTTCTTCTCCCATTTCTAGGATATATGTACCTCTTGAAAGAACCTGAAAACAGCAGTTCACTAAATGCATAATGTACCAGCCCAATCGTGAGAAGGGAGACGATGGACAATGCTTACAGAATGTCAGAACTAGAAACTTAGATATCAAAATACATTTGATCAGTTTTCAAAGAAGAGAACCAGGGTGGTCTCATGGATGGTTAGGGACATTATCCAAACTAAGACTGGTTTCCAATGGAGATGTTGTTTCATTACCACTGTTCCGTGCTACCAAGTCTGAATAATGCCTAAGAGATCATATCTACACTCTTGGGTTAAGTTTTAAGTTCACTTTGCTTATTGCTGTTCTATGTACATTGAATATATAGCCCCCTGAGCCGATAAGTATTGTTACGGATCCTCTTTCCTATTAGATCCCCTGATAGATGCTGGTCACCTGTTTCTCCATTATTTTCCCTTCTACTCCACACCTGTTGGGCTCTGTAGCCTCTGGCTTTACAACTTTACCTTAGCCTTTATCTTCCTTCCATCTCAAATTTCAGTGCAAAGCTTTATATGTTATTTTATTTGGAACAACAAGCAGGAAAGTGAAGATTGATAGAGGCCAAGAAAAACATTAAGACCAAAGAAGAGTGTCATTATTCAGGCAAACTCAAAGGACCTACTGAAAAGAGGAGAGAGAGGAAGGAAAAAGAGAAGAAGCCAGGCATGGACAGCACTCGAATTAGAGAAAACAGACCAAAGAGGTTTATCCAGAAGAGTGTGACAAATTCATCTCCCACTCAGATAAGCACCTGTGTTCAATGGAGGGGTGGGGAGGGGAGGCATGGCAGCAGAGGAGTCTGGGTAGGGTGATCAATGCAGGGCTAATGTGACGTGGGGGAGGGGACAGGGTCAGGGTTCTGACTCCTTCTCTGGGAACAGACTCCATCATGTGCCCAAATAAATGGGAGACAGCTTACAGAAATTGATAGTAAAAAGGGAGCTAGCAAAAGAGCTAGGCCAGAACTGGTCAGGTTGTCAGAGACCCAGGAGAGTGTTCAAGGGTTCAGGACTAAGCTCTAGTACCAGAAGGACCTGATGCAATGATACTTGCGACAGATAGAAACTGAACTGAATGGAGGAGGTCAACAAAGGAGAAATTAAGGTAAGGCTGCAGGTCAGTGCTTTGAGGGGGCTTGCCCTGGGTCTGTGGGTTCGGGCAGCAAAACTGGTCTCCCACCACCTGCCAACTAGTCTTCTACATTAGTCTCTCTTGTGTCAGGAAATGAATGGGACCCCAATGCCCAATGCTGAACTAGAGAAAGCTGAGGCTTCCCCAGGTCATGGATAGCATGCAGAACAAAACCAGAGACAAGGGAGTTGGTGGTAAGGGTGACAGAGGAGCTGAATTCATATCATGGTACTAACAATGTTAGCATACTTGCTACCCATGCAAAATAGGGCTTTGAAAGTGAGTCAGTGTCAGTTCTGGAAAGTTTGTCTTCTCCATGGAACCAGCACCAAAATCTAGCTTCCTGGAATCTCAGCAGCTCAGGACCCAGGCACTGCACTGCGATGAAATGTAAATCCACATAGTACCTAGCAGAACCTGACAGCCTGAGAGGAACGTTCCCATGCAGTCAGTCCACTTGGGAATCCTGCCCCCATCTACACACATCCAAGCCCCAGGTCTTAAGTCCCCCACAGTGCACGACTACTTCTGAGAGCAGGAGGCATCTTACCACATATGCTGCAGATCACAAGCAAAGCCAACTTTTAAGTAGTGAGAACAACTGTGTTCCAGAATCATCTCCACTACATTTTCTTATCTTACACAAACAGACTGTAGCTTTCCTAAGGAAAGAACATTAAAGTAAACATAAAGTTAAAAGTGTGTTTTTAAACCTTCCCACCTTTAAGGCAGTAGGCACAGAAGAAAAAGGCTGTTCATTCACTGTGGTAAAGAACAAAGGATATCACCAAGGAATCACATTTATTTTAGAAGAACTTAAAAAAAAAATGCTGAAATTCTTATGACCTGTACTTATTCAAATGTAGTGGCTTTCTGTACTTCATGAAAAGGTTATATTTATGGTTTCTGACAGAACAGAAACATTTTACCATGTTGGCCTTAGAAAACCAGTGGATGATAAATATCAAAAGACATATAACTAAAAAAGACCAACATGTGATCTAATTTTTTTTTCTTTTCAGTCTTTCCTGGCTGTTTTGGGTAGGCCCTGCCTGGGAGGGTTATCAGTAAGGTTCTAGTCGGGAAAACAGCAATGACCCTAGGTACTTCATAGAGAGAATATTTACTAGAATTGTTAAACAGGTGTTAGATAAGAGAGAACGCCAGGGATGATGAGACAACTCAGAAATGAGACACTGACCGTTTCATTTCTCTAGTTTTGCATGACAAAGTACCTCAAACTTAAGGGGCTCAACACAACAATCTTTTTTTTTTTTAATCATTATCTTTCACAAGTCTGGGATTTGAGTGGGCACAGTGAGATGGCCCTCATTTGGGTTCCCTCACGCATTTAGGTCAGATGGCAGTGGAGGGTGTAGTCATCTTGAAAGCTTACTGGCTTTCGTGTGTGTGATGGTCAACACTGGCTGTTGGCTAGGACCTCAGCAGGAGCTGTGGGCCAGAACACTCACACAGAGTTTCTCCATGTAGTCTCCCCTTCCTTACGACATGACTGTCCCAGACTTCTTACTTTATGACTCAGGCTTCAAAGGAAGTAATCCAAGAGGAAGAGGTGACCCCTCAAACATCACTGTCCCTTCTGCTCTACTCTGTGGGTTGATTAGTCAATATGTTTGGTCTAGATACTAGATTAGTCAATATGTTTGGTCTAGAGGGGACACCGGCCCCATCTCCTAGTGCTAATGTCAGAGAATTTGTGGACACATTTAAAACCACGAGACAGAGGAAGCAGCTACCAGTCCTTATGTGTGGGACAACAGAAAGAGTTAATGTTGAAACAAACAAGGATTGTGGAATTGGAGCCGTAGGAATTGCTAAGAAACAGTAGGGAAACCAGGTCGTGCTACCCCAAGCCCAGAAAAGCAACACTAATTAATACATCATACACATTGTTCTTGTTGTCTGTATCTTCCATAAATAAGCCTGGCTTGACAAAAGTACTGACTGGTATACTAGTAATTAATTACTAGCATCATTACTGATTTTTTGTTATGACAATATGTTCCAATGAACAACTCTATCAAAGTAAGCGGGCTGCTTTCTAAAAACTAAGTCTTATATTTTGGGATACAAAAGTCAGGATCATAAGAAAAGACAATGGTACCAAATTAAAAATAACCCAAGAGGCATAATAACCAAATGCGATGTGTGGTCTTGACTCAGACAGATCGGTTGTAAGGGACATTTTGGCCAACTGTAGAAATTTGAATATAAGCTGGGTTTTAGGTGAGACAGAAGTTTACTGAACAGGAAAGATGAAAATCACTGACTAAGAAAGGAAGCTTACAAAATGGAGTGTACAATACAAATACATACTAAGGTATTAACTGTGGTGATCCCTGAGGGAGTGGGAATATGATGTTTGTTTTCCTTTTAATTTTGCTTGTTTTGTTTTTAATTTACTACATGCATGTGCCTTATTTCTATAACTATAAAAAAGGTTATTTTAATAAGAGTCTTTTAAAAATAATTATGACATATAGATAGACTCACTGTCATATAGAACCTGTTTCAGATTTGCGATTTCAGAAATGCAATGTCAGGCTGAGAAACAGATTTATGTTCATGAACTCTGATTTCAGACAGAAGCCAGAGACAGAGATATGACTCCGTGTGGGAATCAACATACTTTTTTTTGGATCCAAAGCCATATTAGGACTCAGAGCAAAGTGCTAAAGAAAAGGAAATTGAAAAGTCTTCTTGTAAACTAATTTCCTCTCTCTTGTCTCAGCCCATGAAAATATCTAAGTCTCTTCATCCTAAATTAAAGTTCATGCTCCCCATAGTTCTTTCCTTGACATTCTTCTTTTTTTTTATATTATATATTCATACAAAGCAGACCACCATCTACTGTGATGACTCCCAAATGTATAGTTTCATTCCTGATTATTCCCCTAAGCATGGATATGATTGCTTACTAAACATTTCCAATTGAACTCCCAGGGGAACCTAGAATTAAGTGTATCCAGCAGGAAATTTAATCATACTTTTTCTTGTAAAACATATTGACTTTATATTTCTAATCCTTATAAATGATATCAATATCAACCCAGCAAATCAAGTCAGGAATGTGATGGTCATCCTAAATTTCCTCATAATCCCACCACCCATACACATACCTAGTCATTCGTAGATGCCTGCTAATCTATCCTTGCAGAAAATCTATGTAGCTACTAAGATTAATAAGTCAGTTTTCAATGTTTCAGGATAAAAGATCAATGTCCAAAAATCAACTATAATTTGCATATATTAGCAAATGTTGAAGACTGCAGTTAAAAATATAATTTATAAGGGATAAATCTGTTAAAATATGTGCAAGATCTAACATGGAAAACTATAAAATATTGAAAAGAGAAATTAAAGGAGATTTCACTAAATGGAGAAATATTTCATGTCTGTAGATCAGAAACCTCAATTTACTTAAGGTGGCATTCTTGCACAATGAATGTATGTATAGCTTCAACAAAATGGCAGTAAAAATCCCAGCAGGCTTTTTACAGATGTTGATAAGTAATTCCAAAATTTATTTAGAAATGTAAAAGAACTAGAATAGCCAAAAGAACCTTGGGGGGGGGGAAACAGAGTTCTTCCACCTTACTTTACTATTTATCATAAAACTAGAGTAATCAAGTCAATCATCTTTAAGACAGGCAAATTGAGCTATCGGGCTAGAACAGAGTTCAGAAATAGACCAATACATACATAATCAATTGACTTTCTATGAAGTTTCAACTACATTTCAGAGAATAATCTTTCAACAAATAAAAATTCATATACATATAAAATAAACTTCAATCCATACATCACACCATACACAAATATTAACTCAAAAATGGGTCATAGATAAACATATAAAATCTAAACTATAAAATTTCTAAAACAAAGCATACGAGGAAATCTCTGTGCCTTGTGTTAGGTCAAAATTTCTTAGATTAGGTATCAAAAGCACAATCCATAAAATAAAAAATAGTAAGTTGGACTTCATCAAAATAAAGAACTTCTGCTTTTCAAAAGACACTGTTAAAAGAAAAAAAAGACCCAGTCACAGGCTGAGAGAAAATATTTGAAAATCTTATATCTGAAAAAGGACTTCTATTCAAATATATAAATAACTATCAACACAAGAGGAAAAAAATGAAAAAGGTAAATGCTTTGAACACTTTTCAAAGAAGATTTGCTGATGACAGGTAAGTATATGAACAGCATGCAACATCATCTATTATTAGGGAAATGCAAATTAAAAACATAATGTGATACTACTACACATCTATTACAATGTCTGAAGTTTAAGAGACTGTCCATACCAAGTATTTGGGCAATATGGAAAAGCTGGAACTCTCTCCCACTGCTGATGGGAACATAAACTAAACTAGTACAACTACTTCACAAAACTGTATGAAAGTTTCTCAAGTTAAACATACAGCTACCATATAACCCAGCGATTCCAGTCCTAGATATTTACCTAGAAGAAATAAAAGCATATGTATATAAAAATACTTGTACATACATAGCAGCAAACTGGAAACACCCCAAATGTCCATGGACAAGTCCATGGATATAAAAACTGTGGTTCATCCACTCTAAGGAATACCACTTAGCAACAGGAAATGAATGAACCACTGATACAAGTCATAACTTAGAGGAATCTCAAAATAATTATGCTGAATACCTCTATTTTTTTTTAGTAAACACATATGCAAACCTAACAGAATAAATAAGTATTTAATATTATTATAATCTGCACACATTACACAGTGTATTGGAGATGGCCATTGAGAGGAAGGGACTGCCACCTGACCCTCAAGCTGGACCCAGGCCATCAGAGCCTCCTCATACCTTCCCTCATTCTAGGAAGGAATACTCCGCCTACCATTCCCACAGTAGGAACTGTTTCGGGGACTCGGGCTTGAGAGAGTAAGGTGTTGTTGAGACCATCTGGATGGCATATGTAACTGAACCCAGTGAAAGCCTCCATATAAGCGTTAAAGATTCTGGCAGGTGGGTGCAGGAATCTACTGGTCTTGCAGCTGCTCGTAGCAAACCTCCTATGGAAGTTCCCTTGCTTATCCAACCCACCATGTACCAATCTAGAATGACCTCTTTCTTCGGTCTCTATTTGCCCTCCACATACAGGAATCAGTTTCAGATTTCACCCTGGGAACTCCTAAGATGTAGAACCAACACGTCTAAATAAATATGCCTACAGGGTGATTCACTCTTATGGTATCATTGAACTGAGGACTCCACTCCCCTCAATGTCAATAATGACTATACTAAACTCTTTTGCGTTCCAGAGTAGAATATTCCAATTCTCATGGTTTGCCATCATTAATTAATTCTATTTTTATATAAATGATTTTTTAAAATATTTTATTTATTTGACAGACAGAGATCATATGTAGGCAGAGAGGCAGGCAGAGAATGAGGGGGAAGCAGGCTCCCCGCAGAGCAGAGAGCCTGATATGGGGCTCAATCCCAGGACTCTGAGATCATGACCTGAGCCGAAAGCAGAGGCTTAACACACTGAGCCACCCAAGCATCCATTAATTAATTCTTCATAGACAAAAACCTTTGGAGGCTTCTTAATATTTTTGAGTTAGGAGACTCAAATATGTGAACACAGCATATGTTTTCTTTTTTAGTGGACAGGGGACTCTAGTCCTGGGTTTGACTCCAGCCACTCAGCAACTTACAAGTTTCCCTAGTTTTGTACATACAGGATTTTGGTCCTCATAAATATCCTGTATGTGTAAGTGCATAAGGCCTAAATATCGTGCTTAGCGCGTGGTAAACTTTCCACAAATGATAGCTACTACTAGCAAATTTCATACAAATACTTAAATAACTTTCAGAAGATTTTTTTGAGTCCTAGTTCAAATTAATTCCAAGAAGTTCTTGGTTTCTCTCTTGGACTGAAAGCAAAATAATCCCCACTTGTCCTGTAGTATAGAATTTCCCATTTAGATTTAAATCTTTACTGACTGCATCGAGATGGTAATTTTGACAGGATGTAAACTCTCCCAAGAGGGGGAAAATATAATCATCATTTTCCCATGTGACATAGAAAGTTAAATATTTTCCAGGTTCTGAAATTTCCTGTTTCTTACAAAGTATGTACTCTAGTAGGAAAAAACATTCTCAGAAAATACTCAGAAATGTGGGGGCTCTAGAAGAAGAAAAAAATTAAACAAACAAACAAACAAACAAAAAAACCTTTCAAGTATAACTGCTAGAAGTTTATAATTAATAATAGTGCTTTCCCCTATATGGAGAATCAAACACCCTAGATTTGCTACAAAATACAATAGGTGTTGTATATAAGATTTGGTTAAGAATGGAAGAAGATGGGTGCCTGGGTGGCTCAGTAGGTTAAAGCCTCTGCCTTCCGCTCAGGTCATGATCCCAGGGTCCTGGGATTGAGCCCCGCATAGGGCTCTCTGCTCAGCAGGAAGCCTGTTTCCCCCTCTCTCTCTGCCTGCCTCTCTGCTTGCCTGTGATCTCTGTCAAATAAATAAATTAAAAATCTTAAAAAAAAAAAAAAAAAAAAAAAGAATGAAAGGAGAAATGACTGAACATGATTTCTCCTGGAGGAGAAATTAGTGGTACGACCTCTTTATATCTTCTTTGGAGCAGACATCTCTGGGCCTGTATGCACCAGTTCTAGTTACCGGCCTATTCTTGATATATAATTAAAGCAGAGTCCAGGTAATTTTCATTCTAGACAGTCCTCTAAAGTTGATTATCTTTTTTATTGTGAAACCACAAAGGAAATTTTAGGTCAGAAATGAAGCAATATGTCTACATACAGTTTTTGAAATGACACTAACCTTCTCCTTCTGACTCATCTTTCTTAATGCTTTCATGTTCTTTGAGTAAAGATCGCCTTCAAATGTTCCATTTCTAATCAGAAATTTTTGTATCATTCCTAAGAGGTTAGATATCTTTTTAAAATTCTTCACTGATTTATAACAGTATAGAACTTCCTTACAGCTGGTTCAGCCATATTGAAATTTGTGGCCCAAGTCCCACCATCTTGGAAAGTTGATACATAATTAGCCCCAAAGTGTAGGCACAGTATATATAATGTCATTATGTCCCTTTTTCTTAATTTTTACTTTACAAATTAATTATTTTATATGTTTTTTAGAATTTTTAGACTTTTGTGTTCATTTGCTAAGACTGCCATAAGGAAGTATCATAAATTGAGTGGCATAAACAACAGAAATTTATTGTCTCACAGCTCTGGAGGCTGGAAGTCCAAGATCAAGGTGTCAGCAGAATTGGTTCTTTCTAGGGGCTGTGAAAAAAAAAAAAATCTCTTCTATGCCTCCCCTCTAGTTTCTGGTGGCTTGCTAGTAATCTTTGGCATTTACGACTTGTGTAAGTATTATCCCAAATTCTGCCTTCCTCATCGTATGATGTCCTCCCTGTATATCCGTGTACATAGTCGCCCTTTTTATAAGGACAACGGTCATACCAGATTAGGCCCTACCCTAAAGACCTCATCTTGACTTAAGTAAATACATTGGCAGTGACCCCATTTCCAAATTAGCTCATGTTCTCAGGTACTGGAGGATAGCAGATAACGATTTTCGGGGACACACCATTCAACTCAGAGCATACATCTAAACATACATGTACTGCATAGGAAACTTTGTAGCATATCATCGATATATTAACATTGGCCTTCTCCTTGCCTTTTTTCATAAGATGAAGATGAGTTTCTTAAGACCATCAACAGTGTGGAACAATATAATAGGCAGAAGTTCTAAGATAAGTTACTTCAATGGAGCTAAGGGTTCTGTTAATTCTTATAGACCATTCTGCCTGACGAACTCAACTGCCAGCCACTCTGAGGCACAGGCAGTGTACACCCAGCCTCCCTTCTTAGCATCCTTTTTGGTTTGTTTGTTGTTTTCTAACTCTAGCCATATATAGTCCCTGCCTTCTAATACATTCTCTAAATATGAAAGAATATTTACAGCCCATAGCTCTGTGTGCTGCCCACATGACTTTGGTCATCAAGTTTTAAACATAACAGCTCTGTGACACTGCAGCAAATCAGACTATTTAAATTTGTTTCGGAAGTATTCAAAGAGGTTTCATTTCTCTCTTAGTGCCAACTCCATTAAGTTGAATTTCAAAAGAATTTAATTGGTTTCTAAAGCCCATGGAAGAGCAGGTCATTGTAGATTCTTCTTCTTCTTCTTCCTTTTTTTAGATTCATTTATTTATTTGAAAGAGAGAGAGAGAGCATGAGTGGGAGGAGCAGAAGGAGAGGGAGAGGGAATCTCAAGCAGACTCTGCACTGAGTGGGGAGCCCAAAGCGGAGCTCGATCTCACCACCGTTAGCCAAAACCAAGAGTTGGACACTTAACTGGCTGCACCACCCAGGAGCCCCTCATTGTGGTTTCTTAATGTTTGCCATGAGTTGGGCTACAGGAGGTGGTATACTCATTCCATGACCCTAACTCAGCCCAAGGCACCCTAAGATAATCAAAATTACCCAAAGACAACTGTACTGTAGATTAAGGCAACATGATTATTCTATTCCCCAGATCCTGCTTCCCCCCACCCCAATTTGCTGTTTATGAATTACGTTCCTGCTTCCACATCATCTAATGTGTGGAGGCCCACACCAATTATCTCTCTGTCTCTACTTCAGTGACCCTGTGAAATCAGCTTTGGCTTCATTTTCTGGATTGTCTCTCTTAACCTTTGCACCAAACACCTTCTGGGTACTATAGTTAGTAAATTAGGTTCTGCTAAACAGATGTCTTTTCATAAAATTCTGAAGGCAGAAATACAGTGAACACCATATTCCTGTGACTATTGGTTGTGGTTGCTGCCAAGAAATGTCACAGAAATATAAGATCCTCCAACATCAGCGTTCCAGGGCTCGCTGTCCAGCTCCATGGGTTGAGAGGTGGGTTTATGGGGAAGGGAAGCTTCTTGCTTCCAGCAAGGCTGCAATGGAGACTTTAGAGACAACAGTCACCTAGTAGGACAGTGATCCAGTCTTCCTAAAGACATTTCTGGAAACACGACCTAGATTTCTTCCTTTAACCTCAATAATCATTATCTAACCACCTATATTTGTGTAGGAAACCTCTTTCTGCTTCAAATGCAAAGAGTGGTATTCCTCATAATAGTAGATTTAACTGACTATGAGGGAAGAGTTTATGCCATGAAGAGTTTATGGCTCAGAAACACAATTTCAAGAGCGTTAGACATTAGATGCCTTTCTTTATTATCGTCTCTGGGTCATTTCCTTGTGGAAGTTTTCATCGGATACTTCACACTACACCAAATCCCAGCCACATGCAATCTTACTCCTTTCCAGAATATTTCTAATTTGGCAAGTTCATCCTAATTGTAGAGAAATCCACTCTCTTCATTTCCCAAGACCAAACCCAGTTTTCAAGCCAATTTTGTATATCCAAGCCTACAGAGGTACAAAGCAGCTTAAAATAACTCACATGCCAGGACCCATTCTCTTATATGGCAACCATGCTTATCCAAAACTTCTTCATCCATGAGGTAATGATCGTTGATGTGGAAGCCAATGTAACAAAGGCTTATATGTCACATGAGAAATTTAAGGAGTGACCATCATGGCGTTATCAGGAAATAACAAGTTTCCTTCATGACACGAAAAGAGCACTACGTACTTCCCAAAGGGGTGTGACAGGGAGCAGAATGAAAAGCCAGTGCCACCAGCCTGTTCTTTCTCTCTACCTCTCACCTTCAGCCCTCAGCTACAGAAATCAATCCTGCCTGGACACTTTCCATCTGAATAAACAAGTCTTTTTTTTCCTAGCCAGTGTGATTTTTCCCAATTGTTATTTTAATTATTATGTTTCCTTCTACCGGTTCCTTTCTCTTCTTTGTAGGATCCATATTCTCCACATTTTACAATTCCTGATGCTGTGTCCCAAATCTCTCAGCTCTTTCCTCATGATTTGATTCTCTTTGTGTTTTCGCTGTTTTGAATGTGTCTTCCACTTGACCCTCCAGGCTGATCTCAATGGTGACTAATCTCTCCTTAATTCATCCACTCCGTTTCTAAATTTTAAATTTATCAGATTTTTAACTTTCAGGAAGTCTCTATAAAGCTATAGTAGAATCTTGAGTCTTTTAGAAAGCATTTTGTTGTGGTCATTCTTATAGCCATCTGTCTCCTCTAATAGTTTTATCATCATGCTAGAAGCTTTCCTATTCTGATTCTCCTCTCTCCTTAATTTTCTCTTCCCTCTCCCTTCCTCTTTAGTTTCTTTTCCCTTCCTTTCCCTTCTCTTCCCTTCCCTTTCCTCTCCTTTCCTTTCCTCTCTCTCTCTCTCTCCTTCTCTCTCCCTCCACTCTCTCCCTCTCTCTCCCCTCCATTATCTCTCCCTCTGCTGTCTCTCCCTCCACTCTCTCTCCCCTCTCACTTCTTCTCTCCCTCCTCTGGCTTGTTTTAACTCAAAGACACTGCTGGGTCCCCTTAGATTGTGATTATTTCCTCTGCATACGCATGAGTCTATTTATATACCAAGATAATATGGTACCTGGGAGTGATGGAAAACCACAAGAGGCAGGAAATACTGCTATTCACAGACAGAGATGTGAGAAATGGAAACTCTTCAGTCCCCTCTGCAAACATCAGGCAGAAGCTGGACTGGGGCTCTCTTAGGCAGAAGGAGGATCCCTGTGCCCCTCTGAAGCCTTTACAATCAGCAGATCCACCTGGAATGACATGCACAGGCCAGCAAGGCTTTTCTTCTTGGGGATGCACAGATCTCGAGGCCCAATCTCTCTTCAGGAAAAAAAGTTCAGCTTCTCAGCCCAGATCAACTTCAGGAAAAGACTGAGAATCATCCTAAACTTCCAGCCCATTGTCTGGGTCGAGGATTTCATGCACATCCTCTAGTCCAAGCACCTGTTTCTCTATGAAAACATGGCCGGCAGTTGGATTAGAGTTGAAAATGAATGTTAGGGCAACAGGGAGGCACCAGGCCACCACAGCATCAGAATTCTGATAACTGTGAGGCAGATGGAAAAGATAAAAACAAAGGAGACAAACAAGATCGATGGAAACAGCCAGTATTATTTGCTTTGGCCTTATCATTTTCCACAAAAGATTTAATATGACTTACGGCAGAACCCATGCAATAAACCAGCAAAATGTAAACAGAAATGAAAAATAAGAACCAAGCAAAACATAATTTAGAAGAGGATATCTAGACAAGAAAATAAAAAAATAAAATAAGTAACTTTTATCTGAGTCCAATTAATGGCCAGACTATCCAGGAGGTTGCCTGGGATGCTGATTTCTAATGGATTCTAGAGCATCACTGGGATTAATTCACACAGTGTAATTGGTCTCACTCCCATTAAAGTAGAGAGAATCAAGTCAAAACTAAAAACACCCTTTACCACATCACTTTATCTTTTGAGTAATTTATCCCTACCCTTATATAATTTGAGTAAGTCCGATGTCAGCAAATTGAGCTGAGTTTCTAAAACCAAATAAAGTCAGACATAGGTCTGCTTCTGGGGAATGAATAATTTAGCTAATGAAACGGGAAACCTGTACGACGTCTTCTAAGAAACTGTCCTGGAACTCGACACTTCTATAACGTCTATAAGTTAGAAAATTATGAGAGAGATCAAAGGATTAAAAAGCAGATAAAATAGCAAAGAGTGTGACAAATATTTTGGTTGGTATTAATGAATGGATACATGTCTCTGTCCATATAACTTCCTAGAAAATGTTTTTTTTACCACCTCCACTACATAAAAGTTTCAAAATATATTTTTAGAGTTTCCATCTGGAAAGGCATCAAGGGATCGAACCTGCCTCTTCCTCTTCCCTATTGTACAGCCCAGGCAGTAACATGCTTTGTTGAGTACTTTTTCTGACCCTGTTCTACCTCGTACAGAAGCCAGAATCTTGACTACAATAACCAGGTATGATCTACCTAGTTCAAGCACCTGTCTACGGAAATATGTACGATGACTTTTATATTCATATCCCTTGAAGAGTAACAGTGGTTTCTTTGAGGACTACTAAACAGAAGAAACCATCTATATTCAGATCACTTATGCTGAATGAACATGTACACAACTTTCTTTAAATAACTCAACAGTGTCATCTTTGAGGCTAACCAAACTTCCTTCTTAGTCATGAATTATAAGGAATTACTCTTCCTTACCCAACCCACCAAGAGAAATTCTGTTTTGGTCCGATTTGGATTTATCTTCTTGAAAATTCTGGTGGTAACCTTGTTATTTGAGCCTGTAATACTTTGACCATATTATTCTGAGATGCCACAAAGGTACAAGGTTCATGGAAATGACCAAATCTATAATAATTGCTTTTGTTGGATGATGACTTCCTCTCATAGGCTGTGTATTCAGTGCCATTTTTTTTCTCCAAACTCAGCTCTAAGCTCTGTATCTCTTTTTACTATTGTGATTATCCTTCTACACTTCTGTTCTCTACCTGGATGTGGAACCAAGAACATATTTAGTAGGAAGAGACACATCCCTGTTGGGGTCCAAGCAGGAAACAGCTAACCCCAGGTAGTTGGCACAGAACACATGCCGTACCACTACCTGGGAAACATATTTAAGAAGCCCCCCCTTGCCAGTGTCTCAGAGTTGTTAAATAACTGAATACCTCAAATCGTACGGGCTGCATTCCAATCCTCAGATATTAATGTTATTTCATATTTATAGAATAATATCTAAAGTGCTTTCTCACAGGCTCCCTCAACTGATGGCTGACACAACCCCAGGAAGCAGGTAAATAAGACCTAATTACCCTCATTTTATAGCTGAGGAAGCTTAGAGTCTTAAATCTATAAGTCAGGACAAAAATCCACCGTCCATAAAGCCAGACAGATATACGTTGTAATTCCAGAGCGCTCACTCACAGAAGTTCTCCATCTTTCCATTCATCACAGCTTCCTCCACACTCGTAAAACCATTTGTGAAGATGAAGTGAGATACTGTATAAAGAAAAAGTACTGGTAGGATCCTGGCATTTTACTACTGGATGCTCATTAAATAACATTTCTCTCCCCTTTCCCTTCCCTCAGAGATATGGGTCTGACCATCTGGCCAATAAATGGCAGAGTTCAGAAGACAACCTAGCTTCTGATTCTTGACCAAGCAGAAAAGTATTAGCTCAGGGGCCACGATTCCCTTCTATACTCACACTTTACAGCTTGTCCATACCATGAGAAAATGGCTGCCGCAGAAAGACAGGGGGCAGATCGACACTCTGTGCAGCCTGCCACTTAACACAATTTGGAAGCTCCTTCTTTAAGAATTCAAAATTGAGAATATAAGATTAAGTGTAACAGGGCTATTTAGTTAGAATAAAAGAAGTCACAGCAAATTATAAAATTTTTCAAGCTGACTAAAAATAAAAACATTCCAGGGGCACCTGGGTGGCTCAGTCAGTGAAGCATCCAGCTCTTGATTTTGGCTCAGGTCATGATCCCAGGGTTGTGAGATCAAGCCCTGCATCAGGCTCTATGCTCAGCTCAGAGTCTGCTGGAAATTCTCTCTCTCCCTCTCCCTCTGCCCCTTCCCCCTCTCATGCTCTAAATAAATAAATAAAATCTTAAAAAAATTAAAACATTACAAAACCCTGAAAAATAATATATTTATTATCTCCTTCCAGAAATACCTCTCTACACTACCTTGTCCTACTTTTTTTTTTTTTTTGCTGCATTCTTTTTGATCACTTCTTCATGCACAATTTTGAAACATTACCTAAATACAGAGACTAGCAGAATAAGTCAGTCTTTCTTTGAGCATAGTCGATTGTTTTACTTTATGGAAGACAATTTTATCTGGAACTGCCAAACTATACTAAGGTAAGACATTCCATCTGATGTGCTGGAATGTGCAAAATGTGCAACTCTGCAGTTAGACCTACTAACTAGGTTTATGCTTTCGGTTTATGCTCTATAAACACAGGAATTTCTACAAATTCTATTTCATATAATTCTCATCAAAAAAAAAAAAAAAAGATGGAGTGTTATTGACTAGAAAGAACAGCTTTAGTTAGGTGTCAGTGTGAACCCCCATTTACAATTTTCCGCATCTGAAGGACAGTTGGGAGAATTTTCCAGAGTAGTTTCAGGCTCCATATATTCCAAGGTTTGTTTTACCCCTTTTCCTACATGTTTCAGGAGCTGGTTTATTGCTTACTACTGTGCTTTTAAGTTAAGATGCCAGACACATCATACAGTGGGCATGGTTTGGTTAGCTTATGCGTATGCCAGGGAGATGAGCAATCACGTAGGTATATTCTCAGATGACAGCAAACTATGCAAAGTAGCTCATAAATTCCCCTCATCAGATCCCCCCAAAAAATGCATTCTCTGACCCCACACAGCAGGAGAGAATTCTGGAGGGGGAACAAGTAGTCTTAACTGATTGCTGTTAAAACACCTTATGTTTTTCAAATTTTACAAAACATATGACCATTAGAACTCATTGCTAGGGCCGCCCGGGTGACGCAGTGGGTTAAGCGTCCAACTCTTGGTTTTCTCTCAGGTCGTGATCTTATGGTCATGCGTTCGAGACCCGCATCAGGCTCCATGCTTAGCCCTGCTCAAGATTCTCTCCCTCTGCCCTTCGACTCGTGCTTTCTCTCTCTCTCTTGCTCTCTCTCTGAAATAAATAAATAATAAATCTAAAGAAAGAGAGAGGGAGGGAGGGAGGGAAGGAAGGGAAGAAGGGAGGAAGGAAGGAAGGAAGGAAGGAAGGAAGGAAGGAAGGGAGAAAAGAAAAAGAACTCACTTCTAGGGCCCCAGAAAACTAGTGTAGTGGAGAGGGGCATGCTAGATTTACTACAGGGAAATCCACTCCTGGAGGGACCCATTCCAAAGCACGTTCAGGGAGCCAACTTAATGAGACGTCTCAGTTTTTGATTATAGGGGGAAAACATTTCTAGGACCTCTGGCAATTTAAAAGGATATGTTAACTCCCCGCAAAGACTCCCTTTACCCCACTTTCAATTAATGTATTTTCTTTGACCACTCTTGCTGTTTTGAAAACTTGAGGAGTATCTAAGCAAAGAAAAGCAAAGGACTGCTAGCTGGGAAGAAAGAATGTCTAGGTATTGGTTGCTCACTCCAAGACATTTGACACTTGGGAATATTTTGTAACATTTTAGCTATAACCGCCACCTTGATCTGCCCGTGTCATATTACCATTTCAGATTCACTTTAACCCTGAAAACTCCAAGCCAAAAAGCTTCTGGGCAACTAACCACGGGTGGTTTCTGTGCTGGCTTGTTTTTATATCACCACGGATCTTTGAACAGTCACTGAGCTAATTCGATTTTCAGGCCCATTAATCTGAAACTTCCAATCAAAGGAGAGACGATGCACCTCCTGGATGGGTTTGCAGAGCAACAGCAACTGTGGCGACGCATCTTAAAACTCCCTGGGCTGCCTCCAGATCAGAATGCGTGCCCTTTCCCTGAGCCCCGTCCTACACATGGATGGCTGCTGGAATGCCCCAGGGAGCGGGAGGGAGGCAACGGACGCTTCTGCTTGGCATTTTTTCACTGTTTGTCATCAATACAAACAAGGCTGGCCTTCCGGCACAGTGAAATGGACAGCACTTGGAAGACAGAAACCCCATGTCTTCCACTCTGAGTCTTTGGTTTTGACCACTTGACTTCCCTAAGTGTCCAGAATTCTCTTTCTTTACTGCCTTTCTCCCCTCTAGTAGCCTGGTTTTCAGGAAGATAGCTGATCTAAAACAAAAGCAAAATGCCCATACTCAGCTATCTCGGGTGCAAATGGGCACATCTTAGTGTCCCACCGACAGCGCTGATCAACCCTGATGCCCATTAAAGTTACCTAGGGGCTTTAACAAACACCAGTACTTGGGCCCTAACCCAGACTAGTAAGAGCAGACACTGGGGTCGGGTCCAAGCATGGCAATGTTTTTAGTACCTCCCCAGGTGAATCTATATGGTTATTTTGTGTTCAGAGGGAAAGGAAATATAAGAGGAAATCTGAAACTCCATTTGTGAAATTTCAGGCATCGGAAAACAAGGGAAGTATTTTAGGGAGCAGATGGCAGAGGGCTTTTCCAGCAGCCTTAAAATCCTTTCAGTAGTCGATTTACTTCCCCCATTCCTACATAGAGCCTGCTATAAAAATGCTGTACCTATAGCAACCAAATGAGAATTAAACCGACCCACTGAAGTGCCAATATCTGATAACAATCCAGTCCCACAACATCTGTAAAAAGTTGCTTTTCTATTTCAACTATGGATTTTACCAACTATGTTGTGCACATCACAAATACTGACACCAGATGTCATTCTAAAACAGAAACGTTTCTTTCTCTGCCAATGTTGTTTGTTAACAAACATTACGTGAGCACCTGCTGTGGAGACATGCACAGGAAGTGATTAGGAGATTAGGAAGTATTGGCAGAAATAATCCCTCTTTAGCTATAAAATCCTATGATTCTGAGGTAAATCTCTTCTCTGAATGTTGAACACTTTAGAACGATCTCTTATGAGATGGAATTCCGGAGGCATCAAAGACCAAATTATCTATCCAAATTGTCTCCTTTCTGATCTGTCTGAAATTCCCATTTCACTTCGTTGAGTCGATGTAAGTTTCACAGAACTAGTTTGGAAGAGGGGGCCTACACTGTAGGACCTACTGATCCCTTGGCATATATACATCACCAAATCATCTGGAACAAATCTCTCAAGGTTTAGAACCCTGAGCTAGAATGTTCTGTAGGGGAAAAAAGGGACCAGGACAACCCAAGACTCTGTGAGACGTGTGAACACTGCAGGCCTGGAAAGGACACAGACTCTCCAAAGAGAAGAGCAGAGCTTCAAGCGCATGGTCCCAAGGAGGATAGGAAACTGAGGTCAGAAGCATATCACACCACAGTCTCCACCTACTTCCCAAGTGTCACCTCGAGCAGTCTGAGCCTCTGTGTATTCAGGACAACCTGTCACCGTTTGAACTTTTCTGCCTCTATAACCTTCACTTTACCTGACTTTTCTCCACTAGTTTCTATCTGGCTTCATACAACCTGACTCCTGCTTCTGCCTGCTCCTAGTTTCTACCTAATTCTACCTTCCAACAGCTGCCTCCACCACTGTCTCTCCTCATATATATAGATTAGGATGATATCCTTTTAAATATATTATTTATTTATTTGTCAAAGAGAGAGAGAGAGTGCACAAGTAGGGGGAGCAGCAGGTAGAGGAAGAAGCAGGCTCCCCACTGAGCAGGAGTCCAACACGGGACTCAATCCCAGGACCCTGGAATCATGACCTAAGCCAAAGGCAAATGCTTAATGGACTGAGCCACCCACATGCCCAAGATGATGTCCTTTTAAAAGCAAGTTGAAAAGTGAAGCATGGGTTATTGGGAAGCAGAGGAGAGGTAAGATAGGTGCTGGTCACAGGAACTGTATTTCTAAGACACTGCATATTTACTAATACATAGTAATGTCAGCAGTGAGCAGTAAATGTTCCCATTTCTAGGAATGTGCTCATCCCTACCCACTTTTCCCTCAATTCTTGTAGCACTCTCTCTCTAGAAAGAGAATGTTTAGAGCACATGTGAAAAACTCACAAAACCACCAGTCCGAATGGGAAAGATCTGGGTATGAGCTTCCCCGTTAGTTAGTGGGCAAGACCTGAGTCCAAAATAATACTATATACTGTTTTTATGCAGAAATTCTGAAGTTAACATGATCTGTAGAATTATGGGATACAAATACAATGTATTTTTATGATGTTGTTTTTGCCTGCTCTCTCCTTTAAGAAAAAAAACAGCATTTTTAGACCAACTGCCTTTATATAGTATCATTATAACCACACACTAAGAAAATTTATTTATGTTCTGAAATATTCTGTACTTCAAGCCAAAAACATTAACTTATGCTTGCTTTTCATTCGCTACTTATAACCCATATAAAATAAAGTTACTTTGAATACATTGCAAAGTAGGTCTAGATTGGTAAAACAAGCTGAATTCGGAAGTTCCCAATCAATGACAAAAGATATTGAGAGAAGTTCTAATGAATGGCCAATATGTCCTAAATATTAGGAAGACATAAATAAATATATCTCAAATGAATCAGACCCAAATTACTGGCTCTAATTTTCAAATTTAATTATAAATATAGACAATGTTGTGACAATGTACTTGAGATTTATAGTTGCCCTAGGTTCGAAAAATTTTGCCATAAAAATCTTAGCTTTTTTTGCAGCAATAGCTTGCTAAATACAATGACAGCAATTAACTAAGAAAGAGTATGTTTTTGAGGGGAAGCGTGGTGTGAATTTTCTTTTTTGATGGTATTTGAATTAGCCAAGGAAGATTAATAAAATGAACAAAAAGAACTGTATTAATAAAATGAATGTGGCAAAAACTAGAGTAGAAATATTATTAGAACCAATTTATAATTGCATGAAAATCACTGTTAATAGCCTGTTATATCTCCCAGGTATTCAATGTTAGCAGAAATTGCAATGTCTATGTATCTCTACTAGTGGATTTCAGTCATAAGAATGTAATCAAGACATCTGGACAGTTACATCTTTATTGCCTTCTGTCACTTCATTTACACAATTGAATCTTCTACCTAAGTAGAAGATAGCCCCAAATCAAATAATGTCTATAATGAATACTCTTCCTTCTACTTAGTTCTACCTCTCCAAGTGACCTTAAAAAAAACTACAGGGGCACCTGAGTGGCTCAGTGGGTTAAGCCTCTGCCTTCGGCTCAGGTCATGACCTCAGGGTCCTGGGATCGAGCCCTGCATTGGGCTCTCTGCTTGGCAGGGAGCCTGCTTCGCCCCCCTCTCTCTGCCTGCCTCTCTGCCTACTTGTGATCTCTGTCTGTCAAATAAACTCTTTAAAAAAATTTTAAAAAACTACATCCACTACATCTGTATCTTTGCGGTAAATACCCAGCAGTGCAACTGCAGGGTCACAGACGAATGGATAAAGAAGATATGGCCCATATATACAATGGAGTATTTATTATGCCTCCATCAGAAAAGATGAATACCCGACTTTTGTATCAACATGGATGAGACTGGAGGAGATTACGCTGAGTGAAATAAGTCAAGCAGAGAGTCAATTATCATATGGTTTCACTTACTTGTGGAGCATAAGAAATAACACGAGGACATTAGGAGAAGGAAAGGAAAAGTGAATTGGGGGAAATCAGAGGGGGAGATGAAGCACGAGAGACTCTGGACTCTGAGAAACAAACTGAGGCTTTTGGAGGGGAGGGGGCTGGGGGGTTGGGTGAGCCTGGTGGTGGGTATTAAGGAGGGCACGTATTGCCTGGAGCACTGGGTGTGGTGCCTAAACAATGAATCTTGGAACACTGAAAAAGTTAAATTAAATTAAAAAATAAAAAATAAACAAAATTTTTAAAAAAATCTTCATTCAGTAGTTAATAAATATCAGAGCCTTCCATAGTTTCCTATTGTACATTGGCTCTACTCAGACTTCTGAGTTTGGGAGACACTATAAACAGAATAAAAGATAAAGAAGATTAGGGGAGAATACATCTATTGCCTTTAATGTGACCATCTTTATAGCTGCCTAGATGCCTGAAACACCAAAAAGATGACTATTTATTCATTCATTCATTTAACACATACACATTAAATGTTTACTCCATGCCAGGCACTATTTTTGGCACTAAAGATACAGGATGAAGAAAATGAGCAAAAATCCCTGCCTTCCGAGAGCTTACATCCTTGTGTAAATAGACTAAAAAAGAAAATAACATACTAAAATAATTAAATATTAATTGTTAAATGAGTGCTATGGAGAAAGACAAAATAAGCAAAGAAAATATCATGTTGGCAAATAAAGTTTCCAATTTTAAACAGAATGGCTAGGGTAGACCTTCTTGAAAGGTAACATCTGAGTAAGGATCTGAAGGAGCTGAGGGACATGAGCCATGCAGGGAACTAGAGGGAAAGGGAAGAGCAAGTTGAAGGCTCCTGAGGTAGAAGCATGCCTAGGGTGTTCAAGGAACAGCAAAGAAGCCAGTAATACCAGATGTAAGAGACCAGTAGATAACATGAAGGTAGATCAGGTGGGATAAAATCAGAAAGGATAGATTTAGTAGGGCCTATGAAGGGATTACAATGCTTTTCCACTTTGACTCTGTGTAAGATGGGAAGCCATTAGAAATTGTAAACAGAGAGTTGGGAGTCAAGATGGTGGAGAAGTAGTAGGCTGAGACTACTTCAGGTAGCAAGAGATCAGCTAGATAGCTTATCTAAAGATTGCAAACACCTACAAATCCAACAGGAGATCGAAGAGAAGAAGAATAGCAATTCTAGAAACAGAAAATCAACCACTTTCTGAAAGGTAGGACTGGCGGAGAAGTGAATCCAAAGCGATGTGAAGATAGACTGCGGGGGGAGGGGCCGGCTCCCGGCAAGCGGCGGAGCAACGGAGCACAAAATCAGGACTTTTAAAAGTCTGTTCCACTAAGGGACATTGCTACAGAGGCTTAACTGGGGTGAAGCCCACGTGGGGTCAGCGTGGCCTCAGGTCACACAGGTCACAGAAGGATCAGGAGTGTCTGAGTGTCGCAGAGCTTACAGGTATTAGAACGGGGAAGACAGCTACAGAGACAGAGCCGAGGAGTGAGCTCTCAGCTCGGGGTTACCTTGAACCCGTCACAGGCTCGGTCAGCTCATAGCGCAGCTAGAGGCCAGGGAGATTGGAGTAGGTGGGCACTGTTCTCTGAGGGCACACTGAGGAGTGGGGCCCCGAGCTCTCGGCTCCTCTGGGCTGGATACCGGGAGGCCACCATTTTCATTCCTGTCCTCCAGAATTCTACGGAAAGCGCTCAGGGAACAAAAGCTCCCAAAACCAAACCCGAGCGTATTACTCAGCCCCGCCCCTGGTAAGGGCGGTGCAACTCCGCCTGGGGCAAAGACACTTGAGAATCACTACAACAGGCCCCTCCCCCAGAAGATCAACAAGAAATCCAGTAAGGTCCAAGTTCACCTACCAAGGAGTGCAGTTTCAATACCAAGGAGAGCAGCGGAATTCCACAGGAGGAGAAAACAAAGCACAGAACTCTTGGCTTTCTCCCCATGATTCTTTAGTCTTGCAGTTAAACTTTTTTTTTTTTTTTCAACTTTTTTTCCTCTCTTCTTCTGCTAAATTTTTTTTAAAACTTTTACCCTTTTCTTTTTTTTAACGTTTTTTAACTAGTTTATCTGATATATTTTTTCTTTTTTATATTATTTCTTTATTCGTTTTCTCTTTTTAATTGTTTCTTTTTTTTTTTTTTCTTTCTGAATCTCTTTTTATCCCCTTTCTCCCCCCTCACGAGTTGGGATCTCTGCTGATTTGGTTAAAGCATATTTTACTGGGGTTGTTGCCACCCTTTTAGTATTTTACTTGCTCCTTCATATACTCTTATCTGGGCAAAATGACAAGGCTGAAAAATTCACCACAAAAAAAAGAACAAGAGGCAGTACCAAAGGCTAGGGACCTAATCAATACAGACATTGGTAATATGTCAGATCTAGAGTTCAGAATGATGATTCTCAAGGTTCTAGCCGGGCTCAAAAAAGGCATGGAAGATATTAGAGAAACCCTCTCAGGAGATATAAAAGCCCTTTCTGGAGAAATAAAAGAACTAAAATCTAACCAAGTTGAAATCAAAAAAGCTATTAATGAGGTGCAATCAAAAATGGAGGCTCTCACTGCTAGGATAAATGAGGCAGAAGAAAGAATTAGCGATATAGAAGACCAAATGACAGAGAATAAAGAAGCTGAGCAAAAGAGGGACCAACAGCTACTGGACCATGAAGGCAGAATTTGAGAGATAAGTGACACCATAAGACGAAACAACATTAGAATAATTGGGATTCCAGAAGAAGAAGAAAGAGAGAGGGGAGCAGAAGGTATATTGGAGAGAATTATTGGAGAGAATTTCCCCAATATGGCAAAGGAAACAAGCATCAAAATCCAGGAGGTGCAGAGAACCCCCCTCAAAATCAATAAGAATAGGTCCACACCTCGTCACCTAATAGTCAAATTTACAAGTCTTAGTGACAAAGAGAAAATCCTGAAAGCAGCCCGGGAAAAGAAGACTGTAACATACAATGGTAAAAATATTAGATTGGCAGCAGACTTATCCACAGAGACCTGGCAGGCCAGAAAGAGCTGGCATGATATATTCAGAGCACTAAAAGAGAAAAACATGCAGCCAAGAATACTATATCCAGCTAGGCTATCATTGAAAATAGAAGGAGAGATTAAAAGCTTCCAGGACAAACAAAAACTGAAAGAATTTGCAAGCACCAAACCAGCTCTACAGGAAATATTGAAAGAGGTCCTCTAAGCAAAGAGAGAGCCTAAAAGTAGTAGATCAGAAAGGAACAGAGACAATATACAATAACAGTCACCTTACAGGCAATACAATGGCATTAAATTCATATCTCTCAATAGTTACCCTGAATGTTAATGGGCTAAATGCCCCAATCAAAAGACACAGGGTATCAGAATGGATAAAAAAACAAAACCCATCTCTATGTTGCCTACAAGAAACTCATTTTAAACCCGAAGACACCTCCAGATTTAAAGTGAGGGGGTGGAAAACAATTTACCACGCTAGTGGACATTAGAAGAAAGCAGGAGTGGCAATCCTTATATCAGATCAATTAGATTTTAAGCCAAAGACTATAATAAGAGATGAGGAAAGACACTATATCATACTCAAAGGATCTGTCCAACAAGAAGATCTAACAATTTTAAATATCTATGCCCCTAACGTGGGAGCAGCCAACTATATAAACCAATTAATAACAAAATCAAAGAAACACATCAATAATAATACAATAATAGTAGGGGACTTTAACAGTCCCCTCACTGAAATGGACAGATCATCCAAGCAAAAGATCAAGAAGGAAATAAAGGCCTTAAATGACACACTGGACCAGATGGACATCACAGATATATTTAGAACATTTCATCCCAAAGCTACAGAATACACATTCTTCTCTAGTGCACATGGAACATTCTCCAGAATAGATCATATCCTGGGTCCTAAATCCGGTCTCAACGGGTATCGAAAGATTGGGATCATTCCCTGCATATTTTCAGACCACAATGGTCTGAAGCTAGAACTCAATCACAAGAGGAAATTTGGAAAGAAGCCAAATACATGGAGACTAAACAGCATCCTTCTAAAGAATGAATGGGTCAACCAGGAAATTAAAGAAGAATTGAAAAAATTCATGGAAACAAATGATAATGAAAACACAACGAATCAAAATCTGCGGGACACAGCAAAGGCAGCCATGAGAGGAAAATATATAGCGGTACAAGCCTTTCTCAAGAAACAACAAAGGTCTCAGGTACACAACCTAACCCTACACCTAAAGGAGCTGGAGAAAGAACAAGAAAGAAAGCCTAAACCCAGCAGGAGAAGAGAAATCATAAAGATCAGAGCAGAAATCAATGAAATAGAAACCAAAAAAACAATAGAACAAATCAACGAAACTAGGAGCTGGTTCTTTGAAAGAATTAATAAGATTGATAAACCCCTGGCCAGACTTCTCAAAAAGAAAAGAGAAAGGACCCAAATAAATAAAATCATGAATGAAAGAGGAGAGATCACAACGAACACCAAAGAAGTACAGACAATTATAAGAACATACTATGAGCAACTCTACGCCAACAAATTTGACAATCTGGAAGAAATGGATGCATTCCTAGAGACATATAAACTACCACAACTGAACCAGGAAGAAAGAGAAAGCCTGAACAGACCCATAACCAGTAAGGAGATTGAAACAGTCATCAAAAATCTCCAAACAAACAAAAGCCCAGGGCCAGACGGCTTCCTGGGGGAATTCTACCAAACATTTAAAGAAGAACTAATTCCTATTCTCCTGAAACTGTTCCAAAAAATAGAAATGGAAGGAAAACTTCCAAACTCATTTTATGAGGCCAGCATCACCTTGATCCCAAAACCAGACAAGGATCCCATCAAAAAAGAGAACTACAGACCAATATCCTTGATGAACTCAGATGCAAAAATTCTCACCAAAATACTAGCCAATATGATTCAACAGTACATTAAAAGGATTATTCACCACGACCAAGTGGGATTTATTCCAGGGCTGCAAGGTTGGTTCAACATCCGCAAATCAATCAATGTGATACAACACATTAATAAAAGAAAGAACAAGAACCATATGATACTCTCCATAGATGCTGAAAAAGCATTTGACAAAGTACAGCATCCCTTCCTGATCAAAACTCTTCAAAGTGTAGGGATAGAGGGCACATACCTCAATATTATCAAAGCCATCTATGAAAAACCCACCGCAAATATCATTCTCAATGGAGAAAAACTGAAAGCTTTTCCGCTAAGGTCAGGAACACAGCAGGGATGTCCGTTATCACCACTGCTATTCAACATAGTACTAGAAGTCCTAGCCTCAGCAATCAGACAACAAAAGGAAATTAAAGGCATCCAAATCGGCAAAGAAGAAGTCAAACTATCACTCTTCGCAGATGATATGATACTATATGTGGAAAACCCAAAAGACTCCACTCCAAAACTGCTAGAACTTGTACAGGAATTCAGTAAAGTGTCAGGATATAAAATCAATGCACAGAAATCAGTTGCATTTCTCTACACCAACAACAAGACAGAAGAAAGAGAAATTAAGGAGTCCATCCCATTTACAATTGCACCCAAAACTATAAGATACCTAGGAATAAATCTAACCAAAGAGACTAAGAATCTATACACAGAAAACTATAAAGTACTCATGAAAGAAATTGAGGAAGACACAAAGAAATGGAAAAATGTTCCATGCTCCTGGATTGGAAGAATAAATATTGTGAAAATGTCTATGCTACCTAAAGCAATCTACACATTTAATGCAATTCCTATCAAAGTACCATCCATTTTTTTCAAAGAAATGGAACAAATAATCCTAAAATTTATATGGAACCAGAAAAGACCTCGAATAGCCAAAGCAATATTGAAAAAGAAAGCCAAAGTTGGTGGCATCACAATTCCGGACTTCAAGCTCTATTACAAAGCTGTCATCATCAAGACAGCATGGTACTGGCACAAAAACAGACACATAGATCAATGGAACAGAATAGAGAGCCCAGAAATAGACCCTCAACTCTATGGTCAACTAATCTTCGACAAAGCAGGAAAGAATATCCAATGGAAAAAAGACAGCCTCTTCAACAAATGGTGTTGGGAAAATTGGACAGCCACATGCAGAAAAATGAAATTGGATCATTTCCTTACACCACACACGAAAATAGACTCAAAATGGATGAAGGATCTCAATGTGAGAAAGGAATCCATCAAAATCCTTGAGGAGAACACAGGCAGCAACCTCTTCGACCTCAGCCGCAGCAACATCTTCCTAGGAACATTGCCAAAGGCAAGGGAAGCAAGGGCAAAAATGAACTATTGGGATTTCATCAAGATCAAAAGCTTTTGCACAGCAAAGGAAACAGTTAACAAAACCAAAAGACAACTGACAGAATGGGAGAAGATATTTGCAAATGACATATCAGATAAAGGGCTAGTGTCCAAAATCTATAAAGAACTTAGCAAACTCAACACCCAAAGAACAAATAATCCAATCAAGAAATGGGCAGAAGACATGAACAGACATTTCTGCAAAGAAGACATCCAGATGGCCAACAGACACATGAAAAAGTGCTCCACATCACTCGGCATCAGGGAAATACAAATCAAAACCACAATGAGATACCACCTCACACCAGTCAGAATGGCTAAAATTAACAAGTCAGGAAATGACAGGTGCTGGCGAGGATGTGGAGAAAGGGGAACCCTCCTACACTGTTGGTGGGAATGCAAGCTGGTGCAACCACTCTGGAAAACAGCATGGAGGTTCCTCAAAATGTTGAAAATAGAACTACCCTACGACCCAGCAATTGCACTACTGGGTATTTACCTGAAAGATACAAACGTAGTGGTCCAAAGGGGCACGTGCACCCAAATGTTTATAGCAGTGATGTCTACAGTAGCCAAACTATGGTAAAAACCTAGATGTCCATCCACAGATGAATGGATAAAGAAGAAGTGGTATATATACACAATGGAATACTATGCAGCTATCAAAAGAAATGAAATCTTGCCATTTGTGACGATGTGGTTGGAACTAGAGGGTATCATGCTTAGTGAAATAGTCAATCGGAGAAAGACAACTATCATATGATCTCCCTGATATGAGGAAGTGGAGATGCAACATGGGGGGTTAAGGGAGTAGGAAAAGAATAAATGAAACAAGATGGGATTGGGAGGGAGACAAACTATAAGAGACTCTTATTCACACAAAACAAACTGAGGGTTGCTGGGGGGAGGGGGGTTGGGAGAAGGGGGGTGGGGTTATGGACATTGGGGAGGGTATGTGCAATGGTGAGTCCTGTGAAGTGTGTAAACCTGGCGATTCACAGACCTGTACCCCTGGGGATAAAAATATATGTGTATAATAAATTTTAAAAATTAATTAATTAATTAATTTTTTAAAAAAGAAAGAAATTGTAAACAGAAAAGTGGGATAATTAGATCAATGTTTTCAAAGGAATCACTTCAGTTGTTCAGCTGAGACTAGACTGCATGGAGCAAGAATAGAAGAAGGAGACCAACTAGAAGGGAGCTTAGCCTGGGTTTCCCCAAAAGCAATGCTTGAGATGATGGCTGCCCACAGAGAGCTTATTTGGTAAAGTGACCCCAAAGGTGAGAACTGGGCATCTGAGAAGAATAAAACAGGGAACCAGAGCCAGTGAATGTCTTTACAAAGCTAGTTGCTGTGAGCAAGTGGGATTCCATGCAGGGAAGCCTCAAAGCTGATACTCAGAACTGTCCACCCAAAAGATGGAAGAGGGAGTTTTTTCCCCACCACCTCTCATTCCCCACTGGTCAGGTGTTGTCCCATGGAGAAGTAATTCTCTTTAATTTCCAGTTCTAAAAATGGAAAGCAAAAGAATGAGGAAGTTCCCATGGATATCACACTTAGGAGAGGCAAAGAAGCTCTGGAGGAAAGCAAGAGATGAGAAAGCTAGAGATAATTTGAGGGGAGCTACCACCAGATCACACTTAACAAGGAGCCAGGTGTGGAAGCAATGCCTGGAGTAAAAAGTTAGGTTGAGAGGCTATGAGGTAGGGCACAGGACTTTTTCCCACACAGAGAACTTCTGCAATAATCTGCAATGGCCGTTTGAACAAGAGTGGTGGCAGTGGAGGGGTGAGAATCTGTTAGGTCAGAGTAGGGCCAAAAACATTTTCTGACCAATTTAATGAGGAGTGTGAGGAAAAGAGAGTTTTGTGGGGTTTCTGTTAACGGAGTAGGCGGAAACTGCAAAACACTGAAACTTGGGAGAAACATTGGGATCTTTGGTTTTGGATATGTTACATTTGATCTTCCTATGAGACAAAGTAGAAATCTTGACATATAATTCTGGAATTAAAGCACAGGGGAGAGATCCAAGCTGGAGCTATAAATTTTGAGGGTCCCAGCAAATGCTCAGTATTTGAAACCATAAAATTGACAAAGATCACCAAGGATGTGTATATAGACAGAGAGAGAGGGAGAGAGAAGAGTTTCGAAACTGAGATGTGGATCACTCTATCATTAAGACATGATGTAGAGGGAAAGAAACCAGCAAGAGATTGAGAAGGGAGCAATCACTGGTACAGGAGGAAACCCAGGAGACACTGTGCTAGAAGCCAAGTTGAGAAAGCATTTCAAGGAAGAATGAGGGATTAAGCTTATCAAATGCTGCTGACAGGCCAATGAACCCCTAAATTTAACAGTGAAATGTCATTGATGACCATGACATGAAGTACCTGGGCCCAAAGGCTGGTTGGTTTGAATTCAAAAGACACAGAGGAAGATTTAGAGTTTGCGTGTCTAGAAAATCCTTTCAAAATGTTTTTTTGCAAGGGGAGCAGGAAGTCAGAGGGTAAAGTGGGCACAGAATGTTATTCTTTAGATGGAAGAAATAATGACATTTGTATGTGGATGGGAATAATCTAGTTGAGTGGGAAATTGATGGTCTAGAAGACAGAGAGGATAATTGCTCAAGCATTGTCCTTGAGCAGGTGGGAGGGGATTGAGTCTAACACAGTGGCAGAGGTGTGGGTCTCACTTAGCTTGCAAAGCTCAATTACACCAATGGGAAGAAAGGTAAAATCTGTGGGTAAAAGGCTAGGAGCTTGCTGACGTTCTTTCCCAGTTCCATTAATTTGAACAGTGATGTAAAAAGCCAAGCATGGTGTCAGGAAAGGAGATGCTGGAGTTTTGAGGAAAGAAGAGAAGGTATATACATTTGACATCAAGGAAAATAAGACATGAAGAGTAATTGCCACGTGTTTTAGTTTACTTGGATGGCTAAAAGAGAATATGGTGGCTTATGGCATACGGAAATTTATTTCTCACAGTCCTGAAGACTAGAAAATCCAAAGCAAGATGCCAGCAGATTCAGTGCCTGGTGAGGGTTTACTTCCTGGTTCACAGACAGCATCTTTTTGCTGTGTCTTCAGATGGTAAAAGTGGTGAGAGAGCTCTGTGGGGTCTCTTTTATAATGGCACTAATCTCATTCATGAGAGCTTCACCCTTATGACCTAATCACCTCCTAAATGTCCCCCCTCCTGACTACCATTACACTGAGAGTCACATTTAAACATAGGAATTTGGGGAGAGACATAAACATACATTCTATGGTATCAAGTAGCACTGAGGGACGATTAGAGGGTCAGGGTCATGAGTTTAAAATGATACCAGTCAACCTGGTGTCATTTTCTTCAGCAAGACCCAGGTCTACAGGTAAGGACACAGCAGAGGCAGAGTTGGATTTAACCAGGGCTAGGGCTTAGCCAGTCACTCCAAAGACTATAAAAAGAATCAATAAATTAGGAGTGTGTGCAAGAGAATGACTTTAGTAATTACCATGGAATTGGGCTGATATGGAAGGACACGAGGACATGAAATGTGAGTGAAAAGTGTTAGATCAATCATTGCAAGATCAACCCCAACTCTACTGCCCTATAGTGATTACAGTGACTATCTCCAAATCTAGGACCATCGTTTAGAATCTTGGGCTCCAGAAGCACTGTTTTTAATTTTTAATTTTGAAATAATTATTGACTCACAGAAAGTTGCAGAAGTAATCATGCATACCCTTCACCTGTGTACCCTTCCACCAGTGGTGACATCGTTTATCACTGTCATAAAATACCCATGAGCATTCTCAGGATATTGGGTGCCTTGCAATCAGATTAAATTCAATGAAAGAGGGGACAAAAAAGAAGCAGCTCTCACTCACTTGTCTTCATATACTTGCTCTCTCTTTCATTTGCATCTGGTGCATAGCCTTTGAACCAGGTGAACAGACCTGGGTCCAGACACACTTGGGTTCAAATCCAAGCTCCACTTTTCATTGACTTTGGCATCCTAAGTCAGTTATATTGTGGTATAGGGCTGAAAATTAAACCCCAGTATCACGTGCTCCTTTTAAAATTTACATATCTGGTAAAATCAGGAGGGCTTCCAACAGCCTAAGCACAGTTTCCCCTCCCCATCTATTCCCATACTAAGGTTGCCTAGCGTAAAGACCCTCCTTGCCAAAAAGACCAGCATGGTTCTTGATTATCCCTGAGTAGTGGTTTTCATTTCCCTATAAGCCCTTGGAATTATTCAAATCAGCTAAGTTATACCCTCCCATAGGAACCAGGAGTTATTGCTGATTCTGTAAAGTCTAAATCCCACAGCCCCCCAATTGTTTACTCTGCTCCTGAGCACAAATCCGTGTGGTCCTGAAGAGTCTGTGGTGTGGCCCCTTCCCTCCGTGAACTACTATTGACCTCAGCTGTCCTTTGCTTTGTGTCCCACCATCAATAACTCTAGGGTGGCAATCCCTCCCTTTCCAAGAGGGTGAAGAGGGGGTTATAATCCAACTTTCTAACAAAAATTTCTAAGAAATAATGAAACAATCATAGTTGTAAGGGAAGAACACAAATTGGAAACAGAAGTCCATGGAACTTCCTATGGAAAGAACCCAACTATAAACACACCCATATGTATACATGAAATCACTATGTTGATCAAGATATAGGACATATCCAGCATGTAGTTGCAACTTTGATTTTGTTAAAGAATTTATTTATTTATTTGAGAGAGAGAGCAGGAGAAGGGGCAGAAGGAGAGGGAGAAGCAGACTCCCCACTAAGCGCAGAGCCCCATGTGGGACTCGATCCCAGGACCCCAGGATCGTGACCTGAGCCAAAGTCAGATGCTTAACCAACTGAGTCACCCAGGTGCGCTGCAGTTTTGATTTCTATTTCACCCAAGAGTCTTTTAAGATAGTGCCTTTTAATAGCAAATTTTCTTGTGTTTATATTTTAGTTTTTAATGTCTACTCTCTTGCTGCATATGTTAAATACTGTGGATTGTACCATTTTGGGAGTTTGGAATCTGTTGAGTTGCTCTTGTTATATAATAATACATAGAAAAATATTATAAATGGTACTTAGTAGCTTGGAAGCAAAGATATATTCTGTCAGAAATAGAATTCTCTATATCCTATGTGTGGTTGCATAGACTAGTGTACATGTGTGTTTCTACAGGATTTTATTTGTATCCCCAATGGTCTTAATATGCTATATTTTTAATCAATTAGAAGTCCTTTTTCTCTTATAAAAATTAAAGAAGATATCTTAGAAATAAAAAAAAAAATACACATCACCTCTCTCATCTTTTAATCTATAAAATGGGAATTCAACTACAACCCCTTGTCCCAAATCAATAAACTATCTTATGCAGTCTCTGCATGAACAAATACTCCCTTCCTCTCCCTGAAGATGATGCCTCAGTTGCAGAGTGCAAGGGCCACTTTCTTCACAGTGATTCCCTCACCCATCTTTGAACTCTTACGACAGTTATAATATTTACTACACAAATGGTACGTACATTATCTTCTCATACATACCCATTTTCCCTGCCACTTCCAAATCTATAAGAGCAAAGTGTGTGTGTTTGCTTTTCTATGCCTCAAAACATTTTATTCAGTTTTGGAATCACAGTAGATGCTCAATAAATTAAAATAAGAGCTAACATTGATTGAGTGTTTACTGCAAGTCAGGCCCTGAGCTAAGAGTCCTACAATAACCTTCACAAAGGATGAAACAGTGTTTTCCTTATCCAAACATGGTGGCTTAAAGCAACAATTATTATTATACTTTATGATTTCGTGGGTCAGAAATCAAGGCAGAATTTAGCTGCATGAAACTTCTACATGATGTAGATGAAAGTTGCTCAGTGGTATCTGGCTAACAGATGGGCAGGTCTGAAAGGCCCAAGATGGTCACACTTTCATGTCAAGCACCTTGGTGGAGATGGATGGAAACCTGGGCTCATTTGAGACTGTTAACCATAGTACTTGGTGCACTGAGGATATCAAGACTTCTTACATGGACATACAGAGCTCCAAGAGCAAGTGTTCCTATGAGCAAGATGGCAGCCACACAACCCTCATGAAGTCACACGGTGTCACCTCACTGTGACAATTCTATTGCTCAAGCAGTTACAAGCCCACCCATTTCAAAAGCAGGGGACATAGACTCAACCAATCGATGGGAAGTATGCCATAGGATTTTTGGTCAGGTATTAAAGTCACTAAAGATATCATCCCCGCTCTTAAAAAAGTAAATTTGGACTTACAGAGAAATTGAGTAACTTGCCTTAGGTCATGCAGCAAGACAACGGTGTTAACACCTGAAGAGGATGTCCACCAACTGTACCCCCAGGTAGGGACCCTGCCGTATCAGAATTACATGTTCAATTAAGATACTTAATGTTGAAATATTTTAACACTCATAGCATAAAAAGACAGAGCTGCTTCTTATAGCCCATATAGTCCTTAAACAGATACAAGTCTCAGCATATAGTTTACAGTAGAGGGAAGATTTATCACTTTGCCAGAGCTAGCATATGGTTATGACACATTTATAGGAGTGATTGAAATGATTTGGAAAGATGGGTCTAAGTTGTGTCACAGCACCCAAGATTATGAGGCCTCCTAAAAAGAAGACTGATTTAGAGGCATTATGGCTAATGCGGTTGCAGTTGAAAATTGCTCAGAATTTGCATAGACGTGCCTTGAAAGCAAAAAGCTGCCATAGTCTGACTTCTCTGGAAACTGTTTAATTAGTATGTTGAACATTAGTTCATTTAATGCATGCCCTTATGGTCAAGGTGTGTGTGTGTGTGTGTGTGTGTGCACGTGTGTGTGTGCGTGCATGCAGGTGCACACGTGTGCACATTCAAGTGTGTGTGCAAATGTATGTGTGTGTGTGTGTGTTTCTGGCAGGAGGTGTGGATAGGGGCTGGTGGAGACCAGTATTAACACATTATTCTGAATACATTACTTTGTACAAAAATGACCCTATCTGTGGAGAATTCTGGTAACATTAGTGACTAGCAAAGCAGCAACGGGGCAGTGGGAAAAATAGAGAAGATGGTGGCACTGAGAATTAGTTTCTGACATGAAATCGACTAAAGCATTAAAGGGCATGGGAATAAGGCAGCGTAATGCAGTAATGAGGCAGGAGAGCTCCTGCAGCTGAGGCTGGAATCCCAGATCGGGCACGTCACACTGACTGCAATTTGAACCAACTGTGCAATGTCTCTGAGCCCCAGTTTCCTTACATGCAAAGCAGATGGGATAACATGAGAGTAAAGCATGGCAGCCAAAATTATACAGACTGCACAGGACCGTGCCTAGAAATGGGTCTGGCACTTTGGGGGCACTTAATAAATGCTGTCTGATGATGGTGATTATCAGGAGACTGTAATTCTTCGTCTCTTCTCATCAAGTTCCATGGATGGCAGAAACACTGCCATCAAATTCCCTTTGTTATGTTAAGGGCATGTTAGCACAGGGCTTAGCCTATATTAAGAACGCTGTAACTACTGTGATATATAATGATTGCAGGCATGAATGAATAATAGGCAGAAATGGAGAAGAGCCAAAAATAATGGGGTTAGGGAAGGTTGTAGCAATATTTCCAAGTGTTAAGACTACGGGCTATGAAGAGAGACACGCCTTGGAAGATCTACTATGTCCATCCATAGCTGTGGGCCACTGGGAAGACCATAATACTCCCCTCCTGTTTTGTGCTGGTGGTTAAAGGAAGTATTGTACGTAAAGTGCCCTGCGCAGTGTATGCCCAGAGAACACACTCCAACACTCACTGCCACCCTTGTTACTACTGTTAATAATCTAGTAATGGACCCTTCCTTCCCCATTCCTTGGGTTTCTTCCTTGCTAACTGTGAGTTTAATGCCTTTCTGCATACACCCAATTAAACAAGAATTTGTTAGCTTTCATGTACATTGTGCAGATCTACCAATCTGGCTTTTTTCCTTTTCTGCTTTAAATGTTTCGGCTCTAGGTTCACGCTAGTTCTATTGATTGCTTTAATGTCACATCTAATGTTTCTTTAACTTAAGGAAGATGCTCAACTTCACGGTAGATTGGATATAAAGCCTCACACTGTAATTATCAAAGCGTGAGACTTTCAGCCAAAATAAAATGATTCACACCCTATTTCACCTCCTCCCAGCAGTTGATAGGTATGCTTATTTGATTTAATTTTATTTTTTGTTCTCTGTAATGGCTTACCTCTATTAATTATACACGAAGCACATTCCTCCCCAAACTAGTAAGCAGCTGCAGCATTTTTGATGTTTTCATCCCCAAATGTCCAACTCACGATTGATTTTGTAATTCAAAGAGATGGTTACACGGTCCTCTGAACTCTGTAATGAAATGTGTTTGTTGTATTTTGTGTTCTACCGAAACTTGACTCTTTCCATTATCTTTCTTTTTAAATTGCAAAAGCAATGCATGCTCTGGTCTACACATTGATTACTGAACCAAAGGGAGGTGTTTTCTCATAGTACTGTATTCCTTAAATGCACTCTATAGATTTTACGAATTCCATTCAAAAGCAACGTCTGATTCGATTGATACCCAGTCTCTTTTCCCTCTTAATGAAAATACTGCAGTACTATCTTAAAGGAATATGGTAGAGAATCTTCTGTCTACGAATCTTTCGAAAATGAGTCCATGAATGGGAAATTTACAAAAGAAACATACAAGCAGCCAACCAACACAGAAAATAATGTTCATCTTACTATGTAAGGGAGAAAAAGATCGATGTATGTAGATCCTCCAACTGGGGCTCTCTAATCGGACTGACTGTACACTGAGGAAGAGAAGATCATACAAATGTACTGAATATATATGTTTTATGACATAGGGCCCCTCATAAAATGAAGACCCAAAGAAATGGTTAAACCTGAGTGCTTTTATACTATGTTTGATGGAAAAAGTCATGACAAAATGTGATAGAACAAAGGAGTATAAGCCAAAGGTAATAAACTGGGCAAAACTTGAAAAGGCTGGCCCTTTCCAATTCCTCTAGGCGTCCTTCCCTCTAACTTCAGAGATCATGATGCTGTTCCTTTCTTTCTTCAGGTACAGGAAGCACACCTCTCACAACCGGGTCTAAGGACCTGCTCTGGGGAGGAAGGGGAAACCAGAGAGTCCTTCCAGCACTTGCCATCTTCTCAGATTCCTTCAGCTTGGAATATCCAGCATGCTGTATTTGGGGATAGTGTGTTCTGAACCCCAACACAACCTATAGTCTTACAAATAAGAATATAACCTGCAGCTATCTAGTGCTTTCTGTATACAAGTTCTGTTCTAGAAGAACCAGAATTGATTCATTTAATTCGCATAACCACCCTGTACAAAGACACCGCCCAGGTTCGAACACAGGTCAACTAGAGACCATCCTCTGTAGCCTAAAACACTGTGCTCAGAAGTAACGTACATAAAGCAACATAAAATACTAAATTTCACCTACCAGATTGACCAAAGATTTTTGCCTAGGTGATGACTCAAGGATGATAACAATGTCGTGAAACAAGCTTCCTTATAATGTGATAAGAAAATGCAGATTGGTACAGCGTTTCTCTAAGCTAGTTAAGCGCCCCAGTAAGTTTATGTCCTTTCATCCATGAATTATGCTTCTAGAAATCTATACTTCAGAAAATACTGGGATGAACTGAAAATTCTACGGTGATGCTGGGGACTTCTGAATCTGGCTGCTCAGATTGGGTTCTAGTTCCACCGACTGCCAGGAGCGTAGACTCGGAAGTTAGCCAGATTCTCTATGCCTGTTTCCCCTATTATAAAATGAACATCATCATATTACCCATCTCTAAGCTCTGCTGGAAGGATTCATGTCCTTAATACATGTAAAGTGGTAAGAAAGACCTGCCACACAGTTGATGCTATATAAATAGTAGCCATTATATACACTGCAGAATGACTTATAATGGGAAAAATGGTGAACTCCTAAATGCCCTAAAATTTATACACTTGCAAAATGACTTATAACAGGAAAAATGGTGAACTCCGAAATGCCCTAAAATTTATAAATAGTTACAAATACTGGCTCATGCTTAAATGTTACATTCTGGGAGGAGTCAAGATGGCGGAGAAGTAGCAGGCTGAGACTACTTCAGGTAGCGGGAGATCAGCTAGATAGCTTATCTAAAGATTGCAAACACCT
>NW_019154105.1:33125750-33173148 GCF_002288905.1 Enhydra lutris kenyoni
GGGGGGGTGGGATTATGGACATTGGGGAGGGTATGTGCTATGGTGAGTGCTGTGAAGTGTGTAAACCTGGCGATTCACAGACCTGTACCCCTGGGGATAAAAAGATATTATATGTTTATGAAAAATAAAATTAAAAAAAAAAAAATGTTACATTCTGTACAGTGAAATAGTACATAGCCACTTAAAATATTTCCAGATATTTATTGAGAAAATAAGAAAATGCTTGTAAAATAGTACTATACACACACGGAAAAAGGAAACAAAATTTTAAACAGGGCAAAATTTAAATTATATATATAAATATGTTTGTAGGTTGATATGCACAAAAAATGCTGATAAAAATGCACCCAGATTTTTAAATCCTGGAAGTTTTTGTGGTGTAACATAGCTATGTGCCACACCGGGCACAGAGCCTGATGCAAGGCTCGACCCTGAGATCATGACCTGAGAATCAAGAGCCACCCAGCTGCCCTAAAAGTATTCTTGATATTGTGAAACTAATGCTTATGATCAAAAGCTCATTTCTCTACCTACAAGTTATAAAGAGAATTTACATAAACCTTTGAGCTAACCTCTCTAGGACTGCCCACCACACACAGCATTGCAGGACTGTGTGCAGGCATTTCCTTTCTTCCTGAAGGGACAAAGAATTGGGTCATTACCTCTGAGTGAGGCAAGACAATCAGGCACTTTAGACAGAGACAGTTTTTAGATTCTTCTGGTAATCCCTTCACTTTGAGAATGATTTCAGCATAAAATCCGAGTGAGAAAGAGAAAGAAGAACACTCTTTCTTAGGGGCTTCTGGAAGCCGTGTTGGTTTGTGCTATAAACCGAAAGCAGAAACAAGAAAAACAATGTAATGACCAAAACTGCCAATGTATTAATAAGGAAAAACAGCCAATATGTTAATAGAACTTGAATTTAACTTTAAAAAAAAAAATGTATGCTTTTAAAGATCTAACAAAACAGTACATTTAAAGAGAGATGGCTGTGAAAGGCAGTGTCATTCATTAAATATCCACTTTCTAATTCAGATTTCAGGACATTTCATGGAATTTTAATGTCTTAGAACACAATCACTTGAATTTGATAGTATTTCAGCTCTTACACAAGAAGGACTGTCATTTCCTGTATGAAATACTATTCAGTTATAAAATGTTCTCTTCAATCTCTTGCAGAAGATTTCCATTCCAATCTGGCCTCCTGTGTTTCACGCTATTACTAACAGCATTCTGTAAATATCTTTCAAAGTTTTTTTTTTTTTTAAAGACTTTATTTATTTATTTATTTGACAGACAGAGATCACAAGTAGGCAGAGAGGCAGGCAGAGAGAGAAGAAGGGAAGCAGGCTCCCCGCTAAGCAGAGAGCCCGATGTGGGGCTGGATCCCAGAACCCTGAGATCATGACCTGAGCCGAAGACAGAGGCCTTAACCCACTGAGCCACCCAGGCGCCCCTCTTTCAAAGTTTTATACGAAGGTGGCAGAATGCAAATCCTGAAAAGCAATACAAACCTGCAAAATATAACTGGACTGTCAGGAAAAAAGAGTTGTTGGCAACATATACAGGAAATCCATTTTGCAATCAACCTGGGTCTTATCAAGGTTCTGTTTGCTTTGCAAATACTGATGTAGTAGAAATCCGAGAGGTGATTGAAGTTGTTTACTAAGCAGTCATCCAATGTTGTGGCGCTTAAGTATGTGGCCTTAGTTGGAGTTAATAGAAAAAGAACTCCCACAACTCAACACACATGCCTCTTTTATCTACAGATGATGAAAGAAGTAAACACTGCTTTCACTTATTTAATGTACCAATCAACCCAACCCAAAATAAACAGCAGGACAATTGGTTTCTGTTTGTCTTCGGAATTTTTTTAGGAGCAGAGAGGCAAAGACATGAAAAATTTGATTCTCAGTCTTGCCCACACAGATGGAGGGAAGACATTTGTGATTTACAAAACAAAAACAAAACAAGCAACCCCGCACAGGTTTTGTAAGCAAAAAGAGAGAAGTGAGTATCTCCTCACCTAGAGATGTCCTTGAGGCTAGAATGGAAAAGAAAGGAACAATAGCCCAATCGGCCAGGATCCCTTTGGGAGCAAAGGGATCTTACGTGATCTCAAAAAATACATCTCTGTCCAGCCTCTGGTCATCAGATCTGTAGACTAAAAAATCTGATTTGAAAAAAAAAAAAAAAAAAAAAAAAAAAAAAACCTACTTATCAGTTTTTCTTTTAATAACAATGATATACAAAGAGAACTAAAATTAACTATAATTCTTAACATTACTGTTGATCTCATATCCTTCCTCCAAGGATTTTCTCTATGCACAGACCCTTTTACGGACGATATGCTACCTCCATGTGCTAGACAGCCTCCAGGATTATGCCATAATTTTAGTTAAAATTTATTGCATTCATTTGCTAGTCAAAGGTGTGGCCTCTGGAATGAGACAAACCTGGATTAAAATTCAATAGCATGGGGCGCCTGGGTTAAAGCCTCTGCCTTCGGCTCAGGTCATGATCCCAGGGTCGTGGGATCGAGCTCCACATCGGGCTCTCTACTCAGCGGGGAGCCTGCTTCCTCCTCTCTCTCTGCCTGCTTCTCTACCTACTTGTGATCTGTCTGTCAAATAAATAAATAAAATCTTTAAAAAAAAATTCAATAGCATGAAGCAAAGCACTTAAACTCTCCACAGTTTACTTTCTGCAATGATAAAATGTATAAAATATCTTCTCAAGGATCAAGATTCCACGAGGATTTGGAGAAACAATGTACTTAAAGCCCTGAATACAAGATAGATACTAAGTTCTAAATTAACAGTAGTTATTTTTACTTCATATGTGTTTTAAAATTAGCAATGTAAACAACTCAGGCATTCCTTTATGCTAATCTTTGGAAACTGGACTCAGGCATTTCAGGTGTGTATCCTGACCAAAGATTGCTGACACACACTTCCTCGGCATTCCCAGGCTCACTGGTTGACTCAGCCTCAAATCAGCAGCCTATTAGGAAATAATCTAAAAACAACCCATCATTTTAAGTACAGATAGCTAACAAATGCGTCTTTATTGGCAGATGCCCTGTTTAGTAATGATGACTGCAGTGGGGTGGGGTGAGGGGGATCCTCACTCTACATCCTACTGGCCAGATGCCCCCAGATCAATCACTTCACTTCGCCTGGTCTCAGTTTACCCAGCTTCACAATAATAAGGAAAGCTTAGAACAGTGTCTAGAGGTACTAGGTAATTTGTAGTAATATCAGCATTCATCCGGAGCGGTGTGTGTGGTATTTGTATCCAGAGAAACGCTTATTATTTGAAGATTGTCTTTGTTCTGCCATAAGACTAAGAGCTAGGTATACACAAATGATTTCCATACTTCACCTCTGCCATCCATAGCTTATCCATGAGGGCTCCTCTCCCAGTCGCAAGGCACATGGTGGCAGCCATTCCAGAGATTCCAAAAAGAGGCACTAATACTATGAAGGAGAGGGGCATTTCTTCCTGTGAATATCCATTTATTAGCAGAGCCCTCTTTGTCAGAGCCCTCACCAGGCTGCCCCCTGAGTTCCCACTGGCCAGAAAGGCTAGGTTGCACACTTAGGTCTAAACTAGTCACTGGCAGGAGGAATGACATCACCAAGAATGACCTGGACTAATAATGGCTCATCCCCCAGAATACAGGAGAGTGGAAAACTTAAAAATGGGGGGGGGGGGGGGGGGGGTGGGGAGGGATCTTCCAAGCAAAGGAATTAGGGGATGGGGGAAGGAGGCAAGGAGAATGGGTTTTATAGGCGATCCATGAAATCGAACACCAAGTCCTTTCTCAGTAATTTTTACCATATATTAAGCACATATGTATCCCAGATACTTGCTTTGTGTGGATTATAATTCTCTTAACAATCCACCCCAGTATGGCCTCTGTCCCCATTGCTCTGGTGAATGCTCTCATCCAGCGTCATTTTTCTATCCTCGTATTTACACCTCAGCAGCAGCAAATACAGTTAACCTCTCCCTGGACATATCAAAATGTTCTCGTGTCTTCTCTCTCCCAGCTACTCCTCTTCCAACTCTCCCACTGACTCCCTCTGGTCAATGTGGCATCTAGATGCTGGAGTGCCCCAGGGCTCATGCTGGACCATTTCTGTTCTCTGTTTATTCTTTCTCCTTGAGTCCTCTCTCCTAGCAAAGCTAGTGAGTCCCAAACTTGAGTCTCTAGCCCAGAGCTCAGCCCTAAGATCCAGGTCGCAGAGTCTATGGTTTACTCCTATATACATATTTGATATCTCTACTTGGATCCTAACATGCAACTTGAACTTAACATATCCAAAATGGAACTCCTGGTTTCTCTGTCCAAACCAGCTTCTCCTAGAGTCTTGCTTCATTTGATTGATTCTTCTTGTCAAACCAAAAACCAAGGAACTACCCCAGCTATGTCCCTTGAGCCCCTCCCACTCAACCTATCAGTGGGCTTTATCATTTCTACCTTCAAAATATATCCCAAATCCATCTTTTTATCTCTATTTCCATTGCTACTTCTTCACTCGTCCCAGCTACCACCATCTTACCTGGAATACAGCTAAAGCTTCCTAACTGTTCTTCCTGCTATCATTCTTAACATCTGTGCCATAGTCCATTTTCTACAGAGCAGTTCGCTTTTAAAAATACAGATCAAACCATGTAATTACACTTCTTACAGTCTCCTGTGATTTCCAGAGCACTTAGAGAATATCCAAATCCTTACAGTGGCTCAAACACATTAAGTGATTAGAACTTTGCCATCCTGTAAAGCCAGTCTTTTGTTTTTTAAAATGCTCTGTCCTGGGGTACCTGGGTGGTTCAGTGGGTTAAAGCCTCTGCCTTCGGCTCAGGTCATGGTCTCAGGATCCTGGGATCAAGCCCCACATCAAGCTCTCTGCCCAGCAGGGAGCCTGCTTCCTCCTCTCTCTCTCTCTCTGCCTGCATCTCTGCTTACTTATGATCTCTGTCAAATAAATAAATAAAAATCTAAAAAAATAAATAAATAAAATGCTCTGTCCTATTTCAGGGCCTTTGTGTTTTCTACTCCCCAGCACAGAACACTCTTGCCATCATCCCTCACAAGGCTAGTGCCGTTTTATCATTCCGGTCAGCCTTACCCTCAGGAAAGCCCGCCCTTACCTCAGGGGTAAGGCTTACCGGAATGATAAAATGGCACTGTCTGACGCAGGGCTGCCTCTATCTGCCAAGACATTCTTAATATATAACAATTAAGATTATCAGAACTGGCTTATTTGATTATTTATTGTCTGCCTTCCCCCACCAGAAGGCAAGCTTCATGAGGACAGGGACTGTGTGTATCTTATTCAGTACTGTATCCCAACGGTTAGAATAGTGCGTAGCACAGAGTAGCTACTCAGTTTAACATTCGGGAAGTGAATAAATGATACTGTAGAAGTGAAATATTTTCCCCCAATGTGCAGATATTGAAAATGAAAATCAAAGAGGTTTAAAAAATGCTGTCCAAGGTCACTCAGCTTGTTGCAAGCAAATCACATTTTAAAACACTGTTAAGTATCGATCGTAATAGGCATTCTTTCCAGGACACTAAGGAAGGGTGGTTGGAAGGAAGGCAGGCAGGGACAAGGGGCCCCCCACTAAGTGGAAACCACCCTTAAAGGATTTTATACCACCCTGGAAGAAGCCCTCCACCCTTTCCCATGTGATAGATGACAAAAACCTGATTTGGTGACAGGCGCAGCGAGGGTTAATCAGATTATAACAGCCCGCCAAGAAGCCCATAAAAACTCCTAGATCTACATGCCAAATCAGAACGCCTCTCAGATCCCCTCCCTCTTCAGGAGCTTTGTAGTATGGCTCAATAAACTCACTATCGCTCAATAAACTTGCTTTGCTGCCCCCCACTCTTAGTCTGGTCCACCTCTCCATTCTTCCAAGTGAAGCGGTGTTAGCGAGGACCATGGACGTCAGAGGCAAAGAAACCCTGTAACAACACCGCTGAGAATTTAGATAACTTGTTTACATCCAACATTAACATTGTCTTCCAACTACTCTATTGTTTTGTTAATGTAATCAGTGTTGGAATATGGCTACATTGGTCACAACAGTTTACTACACCAACAGATAAGAGTTAAGACCTGGAACGTTGAGGTTAATGAACCTGCTGAAACAAGAAATCCAGAACTGTGACTTAACAACCAAATGTTATCACTAAATAAATAGAGATGAAATGCAATCGTGTTTTACATCGAAGATCAGAGAATACAGTAAGTCAAACTTTGCAAAAAACCCTGTAAATCACCATAAAATTTACGATTTTTTAAAAGAAGTCCCAGTTTACACCCAAATTATGGGAATATTTTTCTTTTTTATAAATAACATTTTGATTTTATGAAGTATATTTTTATCTCCTTATGTCTATAAGGCTTCCTTTTATTTCTTCCAAAACTGGAGGGCTAGTTACAAAAATAGAATTCATCAACACACACATTTACCAAGCACATTCATCTCGGCTGAGGGCTGTGCCTGCTCTGGGACCAAAAGCCTGTGGTAATTTATGGACCTTTAAAGTCTTAGAAAGAAATATCAGTGGAAGTCAGTGCAAATCTGAAAGTCTAGAAGCTCATGAAGCACGGTCTCAGAGATCAGACAGAACCTTGGGGAAAACTAAAATTCACTAGCAACCCTGACAGATCAGAAGGAAGCTAATAATGTTGGGATATCCTGGTCAACAGTCCTCTGGGTTTCCTTAAATCACTCAAAAACATATTACTGTCAGTCACTCAGCTGGGACTTAGAGAGGCACATGACTGAACTGGCTCTGCTCCCAGTTACTGATTCAAATGTGGTTTCATGGACAGCAAAATGCTCAGGGCGGTATCAGGCTCCAGCTCAAAATGAAAGGAAGGTCGACATTTTACTTGCTACATTGCTTTGCTCATTGACCCCTGGGTGTCTCCAAACATTGGCCATGGCACAGCTGAGTTTTCTAAAATCCTACATCTGCTTTCCTGTGTCATGAGCTTTCAACTAATACCTGAGGGGAAATGCTTTCTCATGGGACAGGAGGCCAGAAGACCCTGAAGGGTGAAGTGCAGCTCGATGGTGTAGCATCGAAAGCCATAACCTGCCCCTCAGGGATAAGCCGCTTGCTCCCTGGGCCCTGTGACTGCTTCTGAAAACAAAACCCTCTGATCAGATCGTCTCCCTTCAATATTGAAAGAACAATCCAGAAACCTAACTGCGAAGTCTAAGGGCTGGGTATATCTATACAGATAAATGTACCTTTGGGGCACCTGAGTGGCTCAGTCACTTAAGTGTCCAACTCTTGATTTCAGCTCAGATGTAGATCTCAGGGTCGGGAGATCGAGCCCTGCTTCAGCTCCGGACTCAGTGGTGAATCTGCTTAGGATTCTCTCTCCCTCTGTCCCTGCCCGCTACACCCATTTGTGCTCGTGCGCTCTCTCTCTCTCTCTCAAATAAATAAAACTTTGAAAAAATGTACATTTATATGTAAATGGCTTTGAGCTAACAAGACTTGAGAAAATCCCCAACTTCCACCTACCCCATAGGCTTCAAACACTTCTCTCGTGGTGCTTATTCTTTCTTGTGACCTAGCAACTGTAGTGGGTCCCAGGGAGCTCAAAACAGAGGACAGACCTCACCTCTGGAAGACCATGACTACATTTTACACATGTGTGGAGTCAGGGATATGTCAAAAGCTGGGATCTTACAGAAGATGGGGTTGGAAAGAAATTAGTGACTAAAGTACTTCTACACACCAAACAACTGAGCCACACAAGTATTTTCTTCACATTCACCATGTGGCAAAGTTTGTTTTTTTTTTTTTCTTTTTCTCTTTCTTTTTTGTTGTTAACATAAAAGGGAAGTGTCAGCACATAAATTGCTCAGTACGGCTCCCATCTTGTCTACTCTCTCTGGGCCCCTGCCTCCCTCTTTATTTACCTTGACATGAGAAACATTTATTCTTGCCAAAGAGACAGTTGAGGTGGAAATGCTAATTTATTTGTGTGTCATCACTCTGAAAACTAACAAAGGAACCAAATCACCCAAGGAACATTGTAAGATAAAAAAAGGCACTGTTATAAATATATCTGTCCACATAAAACTTTGAACTGCTTTTCTTTCACTTTTCACTTTTTTTCACTTTCATTCCAGAAAATGGCCAAAGGCTATATTTTGTCATAACAGGCCTTGGGGATGTCAGATAATATCCTTAAACCATAAACACAAACATATACATCTACACACACACACACACACACACACACACACATACACCATATGTGGAAATTCTAAGAGAAAACCAAAAGTCAAGATGGATCAGGCCCTGGTTGATACCATGGTCAAATATCAGGGATCACGTGCTTGTAAGAACAAACTGGTCACCAGAATTTAGGAGTAAGCCTAGCATTATAAACAAAAGGCCTAGGGTCAAGCAAGCCAAAGGCATTTTCTTTTATGTCGATCACCACCTAATTTCAGGAGCACTGTGACTAGCCTCTGAAAGGCTGTAACAAGAATCTGTAGCTGGTCTGACAAGCAGGACCTTGCCCAGAGCAGGGAACACATTTTCTTCTGGCCAGTCTAGAAAAGGATACCTGAGGAGAGGAGTCAAGTCAAGAACCTGGTGGCATTTTCTACTCCAAGATCAGTCTTGTTTGAGCCCAGATCAGCTCCCGTGTTAGCTAAGGAGATTTCCTTAAACAAATATATATATATTTTTTTCCAATATATTCAATATAATAAATAAATAAATATAAAAGATGAGACAAAACAAGTTGCCACTTCCAAATAGGGTCAAGCATAAGGAAATATGGAGTATTTCATTGTGAGAAGTAACAGTGATTCACATCGAGCCGGTGCTAAAACTCCATGATAATAGCCAGGAGCTCATGGATTTTAACAATCATTTGGGAAGTGAAGTGAACTGGCATGATTCTTTTTTCCGCTTCTGTTAAGAGCTTAAGCTCTGGCCTAAGGTGGTTCAACACGAATTCTAGATGAGTTCTACTAATTCTAAGCTCTGATCATGTCAGTTAACCTATTTAATGCTGTTTTCTCATCTCTCCAGTGGAAATAGGAACAGGATTTACCTCACAGGTTTGCTGGGACCATTAAATAAGACCCTGGGACCAGCCTGGCACACAGGAAGCCTTCAATAAAAGTCAGCTATCATAATTAGCATCATCATTATTATTCTCACTCTGTTACCATAAAAGTAACTTTCTCCTTTGTGGTAAAAGTCAATAATGTCTTTACACCAGGGGACTTCAGCACATCCGTTATTACCCTTCTCTCCATACCTTCAACCTCTCCCCTTCTTCACTGGGTTTTCCAGCAACATTTAATCACGTGTTACTATTTGGCTTCTTTCACAAAGCTCCCCCTGATTTCACACCCTCTTCTAGTTAGCTGCTTTTCCTGCTTTGCTTGGACAAAAAAGCTTGAAATAGTTGTCTGCACATGGGGTCCAACTTCCATTCCGACATCAACCTCCCCCCATCATGACTTCAGCCCCTAGTCACCTCCATGTGTGCCAATTCCAGCGGACACTTTTCAATCCCCATATAACTAGAACTCTTAGCCACATTTAATATCGCTTACCACCTACTTATTGAAACATGCTGGGTTTTATTTTTTCTTTAACATTTTTGTGACTATTAGAGTTCCTCTTTGTTCAGTCCTCAGGCCTTTTTGGTTCTTTTTGCACTCTCTCCATCGGCGATCATGGCCAACCACATGGCTCTTCATATTTCCAGCTAAAATCTCTTCATGCATAAAGCAACTACGTCTCCTTGCTTCTTCCCTTGGAGTCTTCAGACATCTAGATTTACCATAGCTAAAATGAACTCCTGATATTTATACACATGGTCCCAAATATTCTCCTTCTCAAATTGCTGCATTTCCATTAATCAACACCCATGCATCTGCTTGTTGAAACCAATGTCGTTCGTGATATTTCCCACACTTTGATTCCCCACATCTAATCCACTGTCCTTCCTATGAACCGTCTCTCTGAAATAGTAGTTGTCAATTAGGGGAGATTTTGTCCCCAAAGAATAAAAAAGGAATACCTCTCTGTCTGAAAATAGTTTTGGTTTCTACAACAGGGGGAACAAGAAGTGCTACCAGCAGAGGAAGAGGCCAGGGATGCTGCTAAAAATCCTACAATCAGCTGGAAAGTCCCACAACGAAGAATTATCTGGCCCCAAATATCAACAGGCTTAAGGTTTAAAACTGTGCTCTTAAATGTATCCTGAATGTGTCCAGTTCTCTCCATCTCCACTGGCAGCATCTGATCCAACTCGTGACCCTTCTTGGCTCTATTCTTTCAGTGGCCTCCCAGGTGGATTTTCACCTCCTCTTGTCCTCTACTCCCTCCTCCTTTTCTCCAGATAGCAGCCAGAGTCACCTCTGTAGGATGTGAACATGATCCTGTTAAAACTCTACCACCACCCTAACACCTTTCAAGTTTCCCCACTGCACCTCGAAGAACAGCCCAACTTCTAAACAAGTCCTGGGCTTTCCCCCACCTTTCCAAGTTCACCTTTCCCATCACTCTCTCATTACTCAGTCTGCCTGAAGCAACTATGCTTCTTCCCTTCCCTTAACACATCTGGCTCTCTGCCTCCTCTGGGACTTTGCCTAGAATTTTCTTCCTCCCATTCTCTACCTATCCAAGCCCTACCCAACATTTGTACGCTCATGTAAATACTACTTCACATTAAGCCTTTCCTCTAAAACACCATGATTTTCTCTGATAGCACTCTTTCTTAGTATTCATTGTCCTTGGGACAATTTTTATTTTTGTGTGTTTATAGTGTAGTGTCTGTCTCCCAGATAGAATATCAGTGCTGTAGGTTGATGAGTGGGAGAATGAGAGGAACTGTAAAACTTCTGGGATCTGAGCAGGACATGTGGTCTGAGCAGTTCAGACCAGAGGATGGAGGGATTAAAGAAACCTTCACTTACTTCCTTCATACTTTTGTTTGGGGCTCATGCTATTTTCAAGGAGTTCCTAAGTTTTAGCGTGGGGGAGTAGCACACACCCATACCTCAGTGACCCCTGAGAGTGGATGTTCACATGTGGTATATCTGACCTCATCCACCTCTTTCCATCTCTATATTAAGTAGCCTCAACTTCACTCTCCTACCATGGTGGTGGGCAAGTTGGAGCAGAAGCATGATGGCTTGTATGAACACACAAGAACAATTCTACTGCTTTTCCTTTGTAATAATTTATCATGAAATATTAAATTTAATACCTTCCTTCTTAGAATGCACATTGTTTGGGAATCTTTGTGGAGACAGTGAAAGGAATTCATATAAACTTGAAAAGAGTTAGAATTATATCACAGGAAAGCAAAGAGAAAGAAGCAATCAATTTTCAGACTTGGGAAAGGTTTTTTGTGTTCAAAATATAGACTTTTTAAATCCTCATCAGAAGCAACAGTTTTGAAAGCCAAAGCCACTGATTTGCAATTTTATTTTGAAAGCCAAAGCCAGTGATATGTGAGAGTTTTATTTTGTTGAGACAAAAAAGTGGGGGGAAGGAGGCTCAAGTTTCAAAATGGAAGGTCCTGAGGGCAAGTAGTATATAGTTGATACCACAACAACATACCAGAATTAGACCAGAACAGGACTGCAAATCAACCAACATCTGGGGAAACTGAAGGCGTTCACTTGGACTAAGAAAGGATTGCACGATGGAATCAAACAAGGTATAACTCCAGCAGAGGCCAGTAGGTCCATACACCTGACCTGGACCGAGGGACCACGGACAGAGAAATGGAGTTGCTATTGAAGGAAACCTGAACCCAACTGGTATCCAGCATCAGAAAGATGCTTGGAAAGAGAAACAGGCCATCCAAAATGGTGGTGTAGGCATGTGTAGTTATTAAATTTAAATTAATTAAAATTAAATAAGATAGGGGTGCCTGGGTGGTTCAGTGGGTTAAGCCTTTGCCTTCCGCCCAGGTCATGATCTCAGGGTCCTGGGATCGAGCCTCGCATTGGGCTCTCTGCTCAGCAGGGAGTCTGCTTCCTTCTCCTCTCTCTCTGGCAGCTGCTCTGCCTACTTGTGATCTCACTCTCTGTCCAAAAAAAAAAAAATTAAATAAGATTAAGAGTTCATGTCCTCAAACTTCAAGTGCTCAACAACCACATGTAGCTAGGTGCTCCTGTACTGGACAGCATAGAAACATTTCTATGATCTCATAAACTCCTATTGGACAACACTGCTATATATCTATGGTCATGCTCAGGTGCTCCCCTAATGTTGTAGAGCCTGGGGTGAAAGAAAGCACATACTTTCAAAATGTAAAGGTCAGAGGCACCTGGGTGGCTCAGTTGGTTGCATGTCCAGCTCCTGATTTCAGCTTGGGACATGATCTTGGGATGCTGGGATTGGGCCTGTGATGGGCTCTGAGCTCAGAGGGGAGTCTGCTGGGATTCTGTCTCTCCCTCTCCCTCTGCCCCTTCCCCTGTCCCCCCACTCACACATGCACTCTCTCTAAAATAAATAAATTTTTTAAAAACATAAAATGTATAGGTCAAACTAACAAATTGTTGAATAAACTTCTGTTTTTTCCTCCTACTTTGACAAATTTTCATAATTACCTGGAATTCTAATTGCCAATTTAGATTCTCCAACTCCTCTGAGTTCCACATTGACTGAAATGTGATTCCACAGAAAGCACTACCCCTGCCCTCAGCCCTCAGCCCTCAGCCTCCTTATCTCCCTCCCAGCCACATGTGACACTGAGAAGAGCCTTACACACATATGGACATCCCAGCCTGTACATTCAAATCACTGCACCCATGGAAGCAGAAGCCTAAGGGTGCAGACACATGTGGAGCACAGCCCATTCTAAGGAGGAAGAATCCACAAAACAGTCCTCTGTCAGTCCCTGCAAAAAAGATTAAGGCCTTTTAGATCTCTGCATCCCAAGTGCACAGAACGGGATACGCATGGGGAGGGGAGTATGCCAGGTTTTGGCGGCCATGTTTCCTCAAGCCTGTATTCTTTCTTTCATGAAGAGTCATCGCTGGAGAGGGCCAGACCAGGGTACTCTCTGGGGAAGAACCCAAGATTCTATCTTTTCAGTTAGTTGGCTTACAAAATGTATTCCTATGTTATACTTTGTTCATTTTTTGGCTCCTTGTTACTAATGAGAGGAGAACTTGATTTCACTTGCTCCCTGTAGTACTTCCTTAAGTCTAGAAAAGCTCCAGGCACATAGTAGATGCTCAATAAACATTTGCTGTACTATTAAGTTAATAAGTTTAAGAGAAGGTTTTAATGTCATCTTTGTAAGGGAGCCATGTTAGCTGTTCTTATCTGGTGAGGGTGTTCGCAGGTGAGAAGAGCCATCTAACTATTGCAGGCATGGCATCCATGGAATCCCACGCAGAAGTGATGTCTCTCTACAGCTGAGACTTTGCTTAACCTAATCAGCTGTCTCAGGTGGACACATTCTCCTCTGAAATGACCCAAGAGAATCATGAAGTACCCAAAATAAGAAATGGGGTCCTTGTCATTTTTTAAAAAATGGTGATGAATGAAAGAAAAATCTCTAATATCTGTGCTTGGGAGAGATTAAGCCAACTTCATTATACTTCTTGTTTTATACTTCTAGACACACCACAACTCAAGGTCTGATACCCTTTGTGAAATAATGCATTTGTTCCATTGATAATTGCTAGTGACCGTGATGAGCAATATTTTATACATATCTATCAGGTCTGGACCAAGTATAATAGAATGAAAGAAATTCAGAGGGATGTTTTAATTTAGTGTGACTGATTAGAGTCTACTTATATAACTAATATAATTAATGGCAGCTTAGTGGATACATATGAGTTGAGTGAAAAATTTTGTAAGCTCTTCTCTAGGGCTGGCAATAAATTGAAAATGTCAGTTTTTCTTTGGCTGAAATGTGTTGAGGGAACCCCTGAACAATCCACAATACTTTGTGTTCTCTGTCAAGTGAAAGGACAAGTATATACCACTTCCCATAGCACAATTTCTCAAATGCCAATGTGAAAAATATCCTTTTCTTTTAAAATTTCATTCGAGGCTAGTTAATAACAAGGCCCCCAGTCAAAGCCCAGCAGAGCAATCAGCTGTGACTGTCTCCTTTGTCACAGCATTGAAAATGTGCCAAATATGGAAAGTTCCTCTCTGAGTCCAAATGCTCCCAGGGCATGTCAGGACTACTAAGTCAAATCAGTGCATTACCAAAATGAAAGTCCAACCACAGTCTTCTAGTTCTAGAATGGATAGCAAAACAGTAGGGGTTCCTGGGCTCCTTGATCCAACCCTAGAGGAATACAGAAGCAAGAGGGCAGTATGGGTTACAGGAATTAATACTCACAGAAAACACATACACTTATGAAAACTCTGGGGAACAGAAGATTTTTCTAACTGGAGTAGGTGTGGTAGGTTGATGACTGACTATAGCCTGTGGCCAATGAGAACCAAAACCAGCAGTAAGAGGAGTAAAACCTCTAAGTGACCTCTAGCCTCTTCTTCCTCCGATAGTCTGGGATGGTCATACCTGGCCTTCCACTATAGAAATTAGCACCAGGAGTTTAAGTCACCCTGGTGAAAGAAACCATAGAATCTCTGCTAGGGTAAACACTAGATGAAAATATATGGGCTATCTGGCCAAATGGCAAACCAACTTCTCCAACCCTTTTCCTTCAAGCCCCTAAACTGGTAACTTCCAACCTAAAAATACTGTGTTCTTCCAAAGCTGCTTCTCTTTATTAATTTTTTAAAATGGAGAAGGGTGTGCCTGGGTGGCTTAGTCAGTAAAGCATCGAACTCTTGGTTTTGGCTCAGGTCATGAACTCAGGGTCATGAGATCAAATCCCACCTCTGGCTCCATGCTCAGCGGGGAGTCTCTTAGCCCTCTCCTTCCCCTTCTGCACAACCCCCCCCCAACTGCCTGCTTACTTGCACACTCTCTCTCCCTAAAATAAATAGATAAAATCTTTTAAAAAATTTAAAAAATTTTTGATCTAACATATACTTTTATTGAAATAATCTGATATATAACATTGCATCAACTTAAGGTGTACATGTTAATTTTATACCTATTGTAATATGATTGCCATTGTAGCTATAAATTAGCGCTTCTATCACATCACATAATGATCATCTCTTTTTTGTGGTTGAAATAATTAGGATTTAATTTTTCAGCAAGCTTGATGGTTATAATACAATATTGTTGTCTATGTTCGGTTTACTGTATATTAGATTTCTAGGACTTACTACTTGATGCAAGTCTGTACTTTTAAACAACTGTCCTATTCCCTGTCTCCCTGCTGCCCCCCTTCCCCTGGCAACCACATTCTTACTCTCGGTTCTTATGAGCCTGGCTTTTTTAGATTGTACATATAAGTGGCATCATATAGTATATGTCTTTCTCTCTCTGACTTATCTCATTTAACATAATGTCTCCTAATTGAGTAATTAATTTTCTTTACTAATTTAAAGGTACAACTCTTTTTTTTTTTTTTTTAAGATTTCACTTGATTATTTGAGAAAGAGAGAGAGTGAGTGAGAGCAAGTGCATAGGGGGAGCAGCAGAGGGAGACTCAGACTCCCCGCTGGAGCAGAGTCCGATGTGGGGCTTGATCCCAGGACCCTGGGATTATGACCTGAGCCGAAGGCAGACGCTCAACTGACTGAGCCATCCAGGCATCCAAAGTGCAACACTTGAGTTGCTTGGTAAGTGGTAAACAAATGGGAAAGATATCAGCAGTAGTTTTTGGTACCTGGAGATCTTATACTCCCCTCCCCTTAAACTCACCTACATGATCTTGGATGAGGGTCTATTCTCCAGCCCTTTCCCATACACATTCCCAGACCCAAAGAAATATTATTCCATGAGTCAAAAAAAAAAAAAAAAAAGCAAAAACAGATACTTGAGTGCTGCAACCACTGCCAAAAAGAACAATAAGTGGAACCACATATGTTATGTGGTGCAGAATTACTGGAAATATGGACCAAAAATTCAAAATAAGCCTAAAAAGATAGAGGAGATATTAGTAACATGGAGCAGTAATTTGAAATTATGAGGAAGAAATAGAAATATTAGATATGAAAAATATAGCTACAATAAAGAACCCAACATATAAGTTAGTTACTAAGATAAATAAGTTGAAGAATGAATTAGTGAGCTACACACAAAAAAATGAGCTCACAAAAAAAATTTAAAAATTACATATATATGGGTGTGTGTATATATATATGTATGTGCGACATATATATATATATATATATATATATGTCTACACAACTTGTAGATAGTAGAGTTCCTATAAATAGAGAAAAAATGTGTACAAGTAAAATTTGAAGAAACGAAAAGGGTAAAATTGCCAGAATTCAAGAAGAAAAGACTTTAGAATGAAAAGGGGAACAAACTCATAGGTTACTAAATAGGAAAGATAGGGACTAATCCATACCTAAGTGCACTTTTATGAAAATTAAAGCTATCAAGGACATAGTAAGAAAAAATAATATAAGCCCACAAAGGGCAAGAATGGCTCCCCTACAAAAGAGAATCAGACTAGCATCTGACTTCTCAACAACACTGTGAATGCAAAAATTCAATACAATCATATTGTGAAGGTATAAAGGAAAAGAACTTTCCTCTTAGAATTTTCTGTCCCACCAAATTATAAATCAAACATGAGAGCATGATAAAAAGCGTTCTTCGACACTGAGGTCCTCAGATGGCTGACCACACTATAATCCATAGTAAAACACTGTTCACAGAAACAATAACAGCTGTGGGAGGAGAGTCACTGGGTACACTGTTGCAGGAAATACAGAAAGGGGGTGATATCTGGTAATTGTACTAGGTGGAATAGTGCCCCAAAACAATTCACGTTCACCCAGAACCTCACAATGTAATTGTATTTGGAAGTGGAGCCCTTGCAGATGTAATTATTTGAGATGAGGTCATACAGATCAGGATAGTCCCTAAATCCAGTAGGACCAATACCCTTATAAGAAGAGCAGGGGATACACAGACACACCTACATACAGGGAAGACAAAGGGAGAAAATGGAGTGATGTTGTTAAAAGCCAAAGAATGCCAAGGATTGCCAGAGGCCACAAGAAGGTAGGCGAGAGGAAGGGAGAGCAGAGCTCTCTGACAACTTGATTTTAGACTTTCTAGCCTCTGAAACTGTGAAAGGATATATTTCTGTTATTTTAAGAGACACAGATTGTGGAAATTTGTTATGGCAGCCCTGGAAACTGATAATGTAATATTTATTTATTTTTATCTTTAAAAAAAGTGAGTGGGGGGGAAGGAGTACTCTAGGACTAAGATGGTAAGCACTCTGTTGATTTAAATGTGTTTACTTTTAAAAAACCCAATGATACCCAGGTCCCTTTAGGAATTAGTATAACTTTGCTAACAAAATCAGATTGTATACAATAAAAGAAAGTTAAAAGCTCATTTAATTGATGGCAAAAAAAATTTATAAACACTTACATAGGTTTTATTGGGTGTCAGGCACTCATCTAAATGCTGAACATATGTAATTCAGACAACTATTTGACTATTATTTTCATTTTACTAATAAGTAAGTTAGCAGAGAAAGGTTATGTGGCTTACTCAAGGTCATACAGCTACCTAAATAAAACAAAAAGTTCACATTAACCTCAAAAGAGGTTAATCTCAGAAATGGAAAAATAGTCATGTTGCATGAAACTCACCAATGCCATTATCTCATTAGCAAAGTAGAAAAAAGAATCTGTTTTTGTGCCAGTGCCATGCTGTCTTGGTGAATCCAGCTTTGTAGTAAAGCTTGAAATCAGGCAACATGATGCCCCCAGTTTTGTTTTTCTTTTTCAACATTTCCTTAGCAATTCGGGATCTCTGCTGGTTCCATACAAATTTTAGGATTGTTTGTTCCAGCTCTTTGAAAAATGCCAGTGGAATTTTGATCAGGATGGCATTGAAAGTATAGATTGCTCTAGGCAGTATAGACATTTTAACAATGTTTATTCTTCCGATCCATGAACATGGAATGCTCTTCCATCTTTTTGTGTCTTCTTCAATTTCTTTCATGAGTGTTCTGTAGTTCCTCAAGTACAGATCCTTTACCTCTTTGGTTAGGTTTATTCCAAGGTATCTTATGGTTCTTGGTGCTGTAGTAAATGGAATCAATTCTCTAATTTCCCTTTCTAAATTTTCATTGTGAGTGTATAAGAAAGCAATTGATTTCTGTACATTGACTTTGTATCCTGCCACATTACTGAATTGCTCTATGAGTTCTAGTAGTTTGAGGGTGGAGTCTTTTGAGTTTTCCATATAAAGTATCATGTCATCTGTGAAGAGAGAGAGTTTGACTCCTTCTTTGCCAATTTGAATACTTTTTATTTCTTTTTGTTTCCTGATTGCTGTTGCTAGGACTTCTAATACTATGTTGGTTGAACAACAGTGGTGAGAGTGGGCATCCTTGTTGCATTCCTGATCTCAAAGGGAAGGCTGTCAGTTTTTGCCCATTGAGGATGATATTCACTGTTGGTTTTTCATAGATAGATTTTATGAAGCTGAGGGATGTCCCCTCTATCCCTATACTTTGAATCGTTTTAATCAGGAACGGATGTTGTATCTTGTCAAATGCTTTTCCTGCATCAATTGAGAGGACCATATGGTTCTTCTCTCTTCTCTTATTGATTTGTTCTATCACATTGATTGATTTGTGAATGTTGAACCACCCCTACATCTCATGGATAAATCCCACCTGGTCATGGTGGATAATCTTTTTAATGTACTGTTGGATCCTATAAGCTCAGATCTTGTTGAGAATCTTGGCATCCATATTCATCAGGGATATTGGTCTGAAATTCTCCTTTTTGATGGGGTTTTGCCTGGTTTGGGGATCAGGGTAATGCTGGCTTCATAAAGAGTCTGGAAGTTTTCCTTCTGCTTCTATTTTTTGAAACAGCTTTAGGAGAATAGGTATTTCTTCTTTGAATGTTTGGTAGAATTTCCCAGGGAATCTGTCAGGTCCTGGCTCTTGTTTTTTGGGAGGTTTTTGATCACTGTTTTAATCTTGTTACTAGATATTGGTCTATTCAGGTTGTCAGTTTCTTCCTGATTAAGTTTTGGAAGTTTATAGGTTTCCAGGAATGAATCCATTTTGTCCAGGTTGCTTAACTTATTGGCATATAACTGTTGATAATAATTTCTGGTGATTGTTTCTATTCCTTTGGTGTAAGTCGTGATCTCCCCCCTTTTCATTCATAATTTTATTAATTTGGGTCCTCTATCTTTTCTTTTGGATTAGTTTGGCCAATGGTTTATCGATCTTATTGATTCTTTCAAAAAACCAGCTTCTAGTTTTGCTGATATGTTCTACTGTATCTTTAGTTTCTATTTCATTGATCTCTGCTCTAATCTTGATTATTTCCCTTCTTGTGTGTGGGGTTGGCTTAAATTGTTGTTGATTCTCGGGGCACCTGGGTGGCTCAGTGGGTTAAAGCCTCTGCCTTCGGCTCAGGTCATGATCTCAGGGTCCTGGGATCGAGCCCCGCTTCGGGCTCTCTGCTCAGCAGGGAGCCTGCTTCCTCCTCTCTCTCTGCCTGCTTCTCTGCCTACTTGTGATCTGTCTGTCAAATAAATAAATAAAATCTTTAAAAAAAAATAAAAATAAAAAATAAATTGTTGTTGATTCTCCAGTTCTTTAAGGTGTAAAGAGAGCTGGTGTATTCTGGATTTTTTAAAATTTTTAAGGGAGGCTTGGATGGCTATGTATTTCTCCCTTAGGACCACTTTTGCTGTATCCCATAGGTTTTGGACCAAAGTGTCTTCATTCTCATCGGTTTCCAGTGGAACAGAGTAGAGAGCCCAGATATGGACCCTCAACTTTATGGTTAAATAATCTTTGACAAAGCAGGAAAAAATATACAGTGGAAAGAAGACAGTCTCTTCAATAAATGGTGCTGAGAAATTTGGACATGTGTAGAAGAATGAAACCCCACCATTCTCTTACACCATACACAAAGATAAACTTGAAATGGATAAAAGACCTCAACGTGAAGCAGGAATCCATCAGAATCCTAGAGGCAGTAACCTCTTCAACATCAGCTACAGCAACTTCTTTCAAGATGTCTCCAAAGGCAAAGGAAACAAAAGTGAAAATGAACTTTTGGGACTTCATCAAGATCAAAAGCTTCTACACAGCAAAGGAAACAGTCAACAAAACAAAGAGGCAACACACGGAATGGGAGAAGATATTCACAAATGACACTACTGACAAAGGGCTGATATCCAAGATCTATAAAGAGCTCCTCAAACTCAACACACACAAAACAGATAATTACATCAAAAAAATGGGCAGAAGACATGAACAGACAATTCTTCAAAGAAGACATACAAAGCTAACAGACACATGAAGAAATGTTCATTAGCATTAGCCATCAGGGAGATTCAAATCATAACCACATTGAGATACCACCTTACACCAATTAGAATGGCCAAAATTAACAAGACAGGAAATAACAAGTGTTGGAGAGAATGTGGAGAAGGGGGAACCCTCTTACACTGTTGGTGAGAATGCAAGTTGGTGCATCCACTCTGGAAAACAGTGTGGAGATTCCTTAAGAAATTTTAAAAAATAGAGCTTCCCTATGACCCAGCAATTGCACTATTGGGTATTTACCCCAAAGAAACAGATGTAGTGAAAAGAAGGGCCATCTGTACCCCAGTGTTTATAGCAGCAATGGCCACGGTCGCCAAACCGTGGAAAGAACCAAGATGCCCTTCACTGGACGAATGGATAAAGAAGATATGGTCCATATATACTATGGAGTATTATGCCTCCATCAGAAAGGATGAATACCCAACTTTTGTGTCAACATGGATGGGACTGGAAGAGATTATGCTGAGTGAAATAAGTCAAGCAGAGAGAGTCAATTATCATATAGTTTTGCTTATTTGTGGAGCATAAGGAATAACACAGAGGACATAGGGAGATGGAGAAAAGTGAGTTGGGGGAAAATTGGAGGGGGAGATGAACCATGAGAGACTATGGACTCTGAGAAACAAACTGAGGGTTTTGGCTGGGAGGGTTGGATGAGCCTGGTGGTTGGTATTATGGAGGGCACATATTGCATGGAGCACTGGGTGTGGTACATAAACAATGAATTCTGCAACACTGAAAAGAAATTTAAAAAAGGAAAGAAAGAAAAAAAAAGTATCAGTTACTTAAATGATACAAAGAGACTTTAATAAAGTTTAAGACATATTTTTTCTTTTTTCAAAAAAATCTTAAGCTAACACTGGAAGGGGACTTCCTCACATTGGTAAGCATTATATATCAAAACCTTAGAGCAAACACTAAACATTACTCTTAATGGAAAAACACAGATAGCATATCCTTTAAAAATGAAACAATACCCATTATCACCACAACTGATTGAAAGAGTTGAGCTCTGCAAGTCCTATCAAAATAAAAGAAAAGAAAAATATGAGAAAAAAGGTCACTGTACATAATATTATCATCAAATAAACCACAAAATTATCACCACATAAAGCAATTAAAAAACAAGAAATTTCAGAAATTTAGCTGATGTAGCAACTTAAAAAAAAACAATAGTACTAATTTACACCAGCCATAACCAGCTAGAAAATATAATAATTGCAAAAAAAAAGAAAAGGAAAGGAATAAAAATGTAAAATATCTAGAAATTAACCAAGAACATAATAACTATGGAGAAAATGAAACTCTAATAAAGGTCACACAAGATGATTAATGAAATTAAATCACATTTTATTCTCTTAGATGACTTAACATTACAAAGATAGTCATTCTTCCTAATTATTCTACCAATCATATGTAATACCAATCACATTTTCAATTGGATTTTTTTAAAGAATTAAATAAATTTACTCTATTACTTAATAGAAGGAAGCCAACCTTATAAAAGATGGGGGGAAAGAGGGACATGCTGTCAGATATTAATACTTTTATTTTTTATTTATTTTTTTAAAGATTTTATTCATTTATTTGACAGAAAGAGAGATCATAAGTAGGCAGAGAGGCAGGCAGAGAGAGAGAGGGGTAAGCAGGCTCCCCGCCAAGTAGACAGCCCAAAGCAGGGCTCGATCCCAGGACCCTGAGATCATGACCGAGCCAAAGGCAGAGGCTTAACTCACTGAGCCACCCAGGCACCCCAGATATTAATACTTTTAAATCACAATTTAAATGTTAAAATACCATCACAAGAACAATCACGTTGACCAACAGAACACAATAGAGAGCTCAAGGAAAAACATGTATATGGGAAAATTTACATAAGATAAAGCTAGCATCACATGAATGATGCTATTCATATGATACAATTCATACAATGCAATTCAAATGATGCAATTCATATGAAAACTATGAATTATTTAGTGAAATGGTTCAGGAAAAGTGAAACTCTACTTAACCTTACATACCAAAGTAGACAACAGCAGAAATATGTGAAGGTAATAAACTAGAAAGTTGGTAGAATAAAAAAGGTAATAGCTACAGAATTGGGGAAGGAGAAAGACTATTTAAACAAAACTTCAAAAGCACAAAGGAACAAATGATTATATTGTCTACATCAGAATGAAGAATTTCTGGTCAATAAAAGATACTATGTATACAGTTAACATTATAGCTGACAGAACAGAAGAAGATATTCACAAAGTACAAAACCAACAAGGGATTACCTTTTAGAATATACAAGAAATTCTTAGGAATTTATAATGAAAAACAACAACGCATACAGTAAAATGAATATCCAATATCCAAGAAATATGAATATCCAATATATAGAAGAAACCCAGGACAATGACAGATTACAAGTCAAAGTGCCTGGTAAATAGCAATGCAAATTAAAATAAGTTTTAGAGGGGCACCTGGGTGGCTCAGTGGGTTAAGCCTCTGCCTTCGGCTCAGGTCATGATCTCAGGGTCCTGGGATCGAGCCCCGCATCGGGCTCTCTGCTCAGCAGGGAGCCTGCTTCCCCCTCTCTCTCTGCCTGCTTCTCTGACTCCTTGTGATCTCTGTCTCTGTCAAATAAATAAATAAAATCTTTAAAAAAAATAAAATAAAATAAAATAAAATAAGTTTTAGATTAGCAAAATTTAGAATGGTGAAAAATGCCAACCATTAATAGCAATACTGGTAGGTAGGAACCTTTGTCCATGCTGGTGAAAATATAGACCAGTGCAGGATTTCTGGAGAGCAACTTGGCTCTAGTCAATATAAATACAAGAACTACATGATTCAGCAGTCCTATTCTTCAGTATATTTCCAAAAGAAGGTCTTTTTTCTTTTTTAAGATTTTATTTATCTATTTGACAGAGAGAAAGAGAGAGAGAGAGCACAAGAAGGGGGGAGCTGAAGGCAGAGGGAGAGGCAGAAGCAGACTCCCCATTGAACAGGGAGCCTGATATGCAGGGCTTGATCCCAGGACTCTGAGCTGAAGGCAGATGCCTAACTGAGCTGAAGGCAGATGCCTAACTGACTGAGCCACCCAGGCACCCCTTCAAAAGAAGGTCTTGCAAAGTCGCTGAAGAAAGTAGTTCATCACAGCCCTAGCAATGATGCCAGAGTTTGCCATAGGTTGTGTTGACCAACCAAGAAGGCAGGTGGCCTTGGGCCACCTAGGCAGAAAGCCCCCAAGGCTCAGTTCACTCAGGACAGAATCTCCCAATAAGAAGCTTGAAAAATGGTTTGTTTTGACTAGAGCTGGGAAGAGGCAGAAGGAAAAGAGCCAGAGCTGGACCTCATAATGAAAAGTGCAGTGTTGTCATGCCCTAAAACTCATCTGAAGAGTCACATCTGTGTCCTAGGAGGGGCAATATTTATTACCTGTCACAGACAGGACAATAATTGTAAGTTACTGGTGGTCAGAAGAGCCCCAAGAAAGGGGCATCACTACTGACCAATTAAGGCAAGAGATAACCATCTCTTTGCCTCTCCCTCCTCCTACTCCAGCAAAGTGGAGGAACAGACCTTTAAAGAGAGGTGCTATCTCAGAGCAGTAGCACACCTTACCACTGTCCAAGTAACCAAAGCCAAGATCAAGTCCCCTCTAGGGAGGGAAGAAAACAAGGCAGTTGAAAAAGAGAGTCCTTATAATGCTTTTCAGCTCTATAATGTCCTCTCTGTGTGGACCCTGCTATAGCTTGAATGTTGTGTACCCTCCAAAATGCGTATGTTGAAATCCTAACCTCATAGGTGACAGTATTAAGAGATGAGATCTTCGGGAGGTGAGTAAGTCACCAGGTCAGAGCCCTCATAAGATTAGTGCCTTCATTAAAAAAGGCCCATGGAGCTTGCTTGTTCCTTGCGTCACGTGAGGATGCCTTGAAAAATCTGCCCTTACCCAGCCATGTGGGCATCCTTATCTCAAACTCCCAACCTCTAGAACTGTAAGAAATGAATTCTGTTGTTTAAAAGCCACTCAGTCTGTGGTATTTTGTTAGAGCAGCCTGAACAGATAAAGACAGATCCCAAAAGAAAAGGGAGGTCAGAGCCAGATGTTAAGCTGAAGCTGGCTCAGGAGATGCCAGAAATAAGAATTAGTTTAATTTTCCTTTATTTATATGCCACATAACTTCAAAAATTATTTACATCAAACAGAATAGAAACATGTAATGTTGTTTTTTCTTCCTTCCTTTCCTTTCATAGAACATCCCCCACCACATAATCAGCATCATTGTGTAACAGGAATGAACAGAGCTGGCCTGTCCAAAATTGTGTCCAATCACAACAGCTCCAGAGAGATGGGAATGAAGACTTTCATTCCCCCAAGCGAATGAGCTCCGCATCACAGCTGTACAGCCTGGGATGTTTAACAAATGCAGAAGTATGAGGAAAACGTCCCAGGTAGTAAAAATTAATAGTTAATGCAAGGAGAAGCAAGTTAATGCACTTGCTTCTCTTGTGAACAATTAAGAGTTCACCATATAACAATAAATATCACACCAGTTCACTCCTTTTGCCTCCAATAGAATGCCCATACATGAAGCAAAGTCTTGTTAAAATCCAAAGTCCTCAAAAGCAGGACTTGACTGGGTATAAAATTCTGTTCTATTTCTTAATATTAGTAATGAAGTTGATTGTAATTTTATTTATCACACTCATTCACAGTTTTATGTCAAGGAAAGAAAATGACATTTAAGAAATTAATTGAGTGCAGTGTGAAAGATATCTTACATTTGATGTTTTTGAAAGTCTAAATATAAATTAAAATGTCTGTCAAAGCATGTTTCTGAATTTTTATAAGACTATAATTATACACATATTTAATAACCCCATTAGGCAGGATGCTTTAGAAAACATTGAAGACTTAGATTATTATGATAAGCATAATAATTAGGTCATTCATCAGGAAAAACTATGAATAATTCATTCTAATTAAGTAACTGATAGAATAGTAAATCAACCATCAGTGCCAGAGCCCAGTAAGTTATGGACAGGAGGAAACCACCAGTAAAATGAACTTCTGGGTACCAGATAATAAATTAAAATATTATTAAATATTTGTTCTATTAATGGAAAAATCACCAAAAATTCTTTCTTGGACTTTGCATGTTTGCCAGTAAGTAGATCTGCCCCAGGTACATAGTGGTAAAATGATTAAACGTTAGATAATGAGAGGAAAATGTGCCTATCTTCGAGATAATAAATGTAGCATTGTGTTACTTCTCTCCAGCTGTACTAGGTGACTAACTTTTGGAATCAGGTGTAGGAATATGTATGACACAGGTTTGAAACAGCTTATAGAGAAAACAGGTGGCTACAAAACTTGTCCAGTCCACAATGCTGGTGTAAATGATCTTCAAAAGAACAAAGGATCCTATTCCCACATCCGTTTGTCACTATATAAAATGAACACCAATCCTCACAGGGAAAGTAGAGAGCCAGCTTATGAAGCCTGTTGAGATTCTGAACCTCAGACTGTTATTAAATATCTGCTGCTTCTTCTGTTTTGGCCAGAAGGAAAACAGCCCAAGAGCTATCCTTATTTTCTGGAAGAGAGATAAAGATCAACTTAAAGATTTTATTAAATAATCAATATTAGGAGGAGAAACCTAGTACATGAAGTCCTATCTAATTTATGGAGGTATTAATTTGAAGTTTGGGATGCAACAGCCTTTAAATCAAAGTGTGTTTGTTTTTTTCTTAGGACCTATAAGATTATAGTATATGATCAAGTAGACTTCAATACGGAGAGACAAAATAGAACTTTATTTTAGTGTGAGAATAACTAAAATTAAAGCATTAGGCAATATGAAGAAATTCAAATGAACATGGGAACTTGGGAATTGTTTTCTATGCTGAGCAGAGGAGATATCAGATGACTAGATATTTAGCTCTAACATGAACTGCCTGATCCTTCAATTCACTCTTTGGCCATAGCTCTGACCTCAGAAATGCTACTGTTACAATACTGAATGGCGTTTAGAGTAGCAATGGTTATTGACTAGTAAGCCAGTAGAATTTGCACATCAGCCAAGAAATATTGCAATTGGAGATCTCCACACCGCAGTTCTCTAAGATGGTCAGGCTACAAACCTGGAAGCCATACCTAAATCCTTCCTCTCCACTTCTTATCTAATTGGCCTCCCAGTATTGTGGACTTACCTGCAAGCATCTTTCCATACTGTCCATGGTCATGCCTCTCAATGGTACGATGTTCATTCATGTACTAATCATCTCTTGTTCATTCTGATAAAATGGTTTCCTTTCGCTTTTGTGCCCTCCTCTATATTTCAATCCAACACAACCTGATTGCAGAAATCTATCACTTAGAATACCCAATAATTCCTAATTTCTTTCCTTACAATTTGGCATCCACTAAATTCTCTAGCACCTGCTTCATCAACCCTGTACTTGGCAATAACCCCTGCAGATCTCAGAACAGGTCATGCTGTCAAGTTTCTAAGTCTTTGCACATGGATGCTGAGATCAGCCAAACTGGGATGTCCACTCCCATAGCTACTACTCTAAGGCCAGATGTCATTCGATTATAAATACTTACACACAAGTCCCAAGGTACCATGGTACTGGGTCTGGTTCTGTTTATCCTTTCTCCTTATTTCCTGTTATTTACAGTCTATTAGCAGCACTGCATTTTGTCCCTCTATGTAAAGGTAAGAGAGCTTCATCCACCCACCAGCCCAGAACATAACCAGTCTAGGAAGAAATCACTTGGCACTAAAGGTAGACCATAGAGGGACTGCCTGAAGCCAGCAGCGAGACCTCTCTCAGTATAACTCGAACAACCATCCTGGGAAAAAAAAGAAAGTGTACATAGGAACCAAATTAAGAGCCTATAGCAACTTCCATTTCTTACATTTTCATAACTTCTTGGGGCATTGAAGACAGACTTGCTCCTAACCTACTATCCCTAAATACCTACAAAAAAGGAAGCTAGCATAATTCATCTTGCCTCCTCCAGAAAAAAAAAGGAATTTTTAGGTACTGTATAATATGTAAAGATACAATATAAAGATACTGTATAATTCTCTTTCTGCATTAGAGTGATTTAAGTGATCCATTTCCCAGAAGAACCCAGCAACAGTGGCCTACCTTATTTAAAGGAAGCATTAATATTATGGAATTAGTGTTAATCTGGGTGTATGATAAAGGTATTGCGCTTATTAATCAAAAAGAATCTTTATGCATTAGAGGTAAAGTGTTTACAGCTGAAATTATATATGCCTGGGATTTGCTTTAAAATAACACAATGCAGGAGAGGGCAATCACAAATGAAACAAAATCGGCCAGGAGTTTTGTTTTGTTTTGTTTTGTTTTTTAAAGATTTTATTTATTTATTTGACAGAGAGATCACAAGTAGGCAGAGAGGCAGGCAGAGAGAGAGGAGGAAGCAGGCTCCCCGCTGAGCAGAGAGCCCGATGCGGGGCTTGATCCCAGGACTCTGAGATCATGACCTGAGCCGAAGGCAGCGGCTCAACCCACCGAGCCACCCAGGCGCCCCGAGTTTGGTTATTTTTAAACTAAGAGATTAGTGCTGAGGGTTCATGATACAAATCTCTCTTCTTATATATGTTTTTAAAATTCCATAACAAAAACATTTTTAAAAAAAGAAAGAATCTTTATAGCTGGTTGATCTCATTTGTTCCTATAAAAGGGGAAAACTGCTACAAGACATGTCGAGGGTTTCAGATCTCCTTCAGGAGAATTTTCTGAGGGTTTCCTATAGTATCACTCAGCTCCCTCTATTTGAAAACATCTCCTCTCCCACCCCTACCTTCCCTAATTCTTATTTATTCTTCACTGCTTAGTGTAGACATGCCCCTTCTTGGAAAACCTTATCCTAATGCCATCCTCCTGTCTATTTGTGGGAAGTGTCCTCAAAGTTCTTATTTTTATCAGGACTGTGATCATACTAAATTTTATGTATTTGCTGACTTATCTGTTTAGAATCTATAACAGAATCCAAACTTTCTGAAGCTTGGAAACACATCTTACTTAAGAAAGGATCTTAAGCCCACAAAATCTGCTTTATCTTCAGATTTTCTGACAGTTCTCCAGATTTAATATCTGGCCTGATGAGCTTTCTTATTTTGAGAATCTTCTGCATGTGGAGAGGCCAGGAATGAAAAGTCTGTTTCAAATCCTTCAAGCCTTTAATCCCTTATGTGTCCTCTAAACTATGTCTGAAAGCTGAATGGTTTGTTTTTTAACTTACCCCTCTTTCTTTGTATAATGGGCCGTAAGATGGAGCAAGGTAGCACTTTCAATGTTCTGCATGGGGAAATCATCTTAGCTACCTCATGGTGAAGTGGGAGAGCGAGGTTCTTGTCTCAAGGAGTTGGAGAATGAGTATCACAGATAAAGAAGAGTTAGTAAAGCAATACAGTTTTATTAAATGAGGACATAGGGAAAGTTCTCAGGAGTTAGAGGGGTCTGGACAGTGTTGCCACTGAGGACATCTAGGGTTGGTCTTCTATTGAAAGCTAACCAGGGAACTTAAATCCTTTTAATATCTCTATTGATATCACCACTGATCAGGATCAGTGATAGCATCATTAGTGGCTTCCTTCCATTTTAGGTTCCGGTAATTTTGTTGGTCACAAGCAGCTATTATAATAAGATCCCATCTCTGACACCTGGGACAGGATGATCTGATTTGTTTCTTATCTCTGGTTTCCTTTTTTTTTTTAATTTTTTTTATTAATAATTTTTTTAATTTATTTTCAACATAACAGTATTGTTTTTGTACCACACCCAGTGCTCCATGCAATCCGTGCCCTCTCTAATACCCACCACCTGGTTCCCCCAACCTCCCACCCCCCCACCTCTTCAAACCCTTCAGATTGTTTTTCAGAGTCCATAGTCTCTCATTGTTCACCTCCCCTTCCAATTTCCCCCACCTCCCTTCTCCTTTTATCATCCTCATTTTTTAGTTTTGTGAGCCTAATCCCATGGCCACCTACCTATCTTAGCCCTGCCTGTCCCTTACTCAGTGGGGTTCATTAGATACATTTTCTATTGTCTGTATCACTGCAGGAAACAATGTTGATAAAGTTTTTTCTATTAGACAGTAAGGGTCGCTTCCAGTTTACAGTAATATTTCTCATTCCTCTATCCCTCACCACTAGGCTACTTGAGGTCCTTTAAGGAACTGATCACACAATCCTCAGGGACCCTTAAGACTTTTATTAACAATATCCTCAAGTCTACTCACCATCTAGTCCATATGTTTCAGAGTTTTTTAATGGCAGCACCCAATCTCCAAATACCAAAATCTCTTCTTGCTAGCTATCGCTCTGTAACAACTTACTGCAAAACTCAGTAGCTTCAACAACAGTCATTCTCTAACATCTTGTGGTTTCTCTGGGTCAGGAACTGGAGAAAGGCTTGGCCAGGCAGTTCTGGTTCGATGTCCCTTGAGTGAATGCAGTCACAGGATGGCTAGAGCTGGAAGAGCAAGAACACGGAACATCTGGGAGCCGACCAGATGTCTTTCTCCTTTCCTATTGTATCGGAACTTTTCCATGTGGCCTCTGTGGATAGGATGGTGTGGGCTTCCTTACAGCTCTGCAGTCTCAGAGCAATCAAACTGTTTACACAGTGACTAAAGTCTCTAAGAGCAAGTGTGCTAGTAGCTGAGGTACAGATTACATTGCTTTTTTTTTTTTTTTAACCTACTTCAGAGGTCAAGTTCCTTGTTTCACTTCCTTGTATTCTATTGGTCAAAGCAGTTATAAAAGACCATGAGTGTAAAGGGAAGGAGATATAAAACTCATCTTTTAATGCGAATAGTGTCAAAATCAGATTATTAAAATAATGTGGGAAGGAAAATATGGTTGTGGCCATCTTTGGAAAATACAATCTGCCATCCTTAGTTGATTATATGCAAATGTGTTCCAGAGTGTTGTTATGATGCTTAAATAAACTAAGACAATAAGAATCCTCTAGCATACAATAGGTACTTAATAATGTTTGTTATATTCCCTACCCTCACCAAGAAATGTCTCAGTACAACATGCCTTCTGTGGATTTGAAGAATATTTTTTTTTTAGGTTAAAAAAGGATTATTTGAGAAACCCAGTTTGACACTTTACTATTAAGAGCTTCCTCTAGGGGCACCTGGCTGTCTCAGTGGGTTAAAGCCTCTTCCTTTGGCTCAGAACATGATCCCAGGGTCCTAGGACAAAGCCCCGCATCTGGCTCTCTTCTCAGCGGGGAGCCTGCTTCCCCCTCTCTCTCTCTCTGCCTGCCTCTCTGCCTACTTGTGATCTCTGTCTGTCAAATAAATAAATAAAATATTTTTCTTAAAAGAGCTTCCTCTACAACTCTAAAAAAAAATTTAAAAATAGGGCTATTACATGCCAGTGAGTAAAAAAAAAAAAAAAATACATAATGACAAACTCTTTAAGATTACTAAAGTCTTAAGAGATTGATATTTTGGCATTGTCTTCAGAGTCTCACTTTTGCTATCCCCAAAAACAATTGAGAAAAACATGCATACCACTGTTTTTGCAGTATTTATATAAGAGTAGATATTTTTTAAAAAATTATAATTTAGGGCAGATGCTTCTCAGTCATAGCCAAGTATCAGTCTCTCTCCTCCTATTCCTACCCATCACTTTCATAAGTTTCAGAGGAAAATTAGAACTCTTCTCTCCCAAGGGGTGATTATTTTTTAGACTAAGCCAATAATGGTAAATTCATTCCCCTTCTTGGTCATTGGTTTAAGAGTGGGCAAGTAAACAGCAACTCTAGCCTTTCACATCAGAGATAAAAAGATGAGTTGGGACCCTTCTCATTCATTCAAAGAGTCATGAGGGGGGAGCAACAGTCCTTCAACCTTTGAACTTTGGTTTGCAAAGATGTGATGCTTCAAGTTTCCACAACCATCTTGTAAATATGAGACCCTAAAATGAATAAACCCTAACATCTTAAGGATAGAAGAGCAAAAAGGTAGAAAGAGTCTTAGTTCTGTATAATTTCAGTGAGATACTGAGCTAACCAATCTCAGAACTCCCCTACCTTCCACCTAGCCCAAACAGACTGAAGTCTGATTCCATAGAAGAGCCTCAAACAGGGGTGTGAGTGTACATACTATACTGAGAGAGCACTTTCCTGACAAAGGGAGGAAAAGAAGAAGAAGAGAGCCAGTGAAGGAGCTAAGCAAGTGTATAGCCTCATCCTGAGTCCAACCAATAGTCTGAACCCACAAGAAGATATGGAGCATAAATATTTTACAGCTGACCTTTTATATGTTCATATTAATCAATCACTGCTGAGGATTATTCCTGGTGAAAAAGCACAGGAATTCTGATGGCTTCTGTTTAGCTGTGGAGAGGTACTGGCTTAGGCTATTACCAGACAAAACCCATAGCATTAGAGGATGGGTGCAATGGTCTGACAAAGGAGACCTGAGCAGAAGTTTTACAGCATCCACTGGAATCCAATACTTGTATCAATCAGATTCATTTACTTCCCTCATTAAGTTCATTCAATCCAGGTACAGCTTTTCTGGGAATCTGGTTGGTCACAATTCCTGGAAAAAACTTACAAAAGGAAGGTAGTGGGATAAACAACACTTGGTGCTGCTGAACTGGTCCCAAGGCCATCCACTGATAGGCATTGCCCCTTTTAGATTTCCCGCTACTGCTGGTGAAGGTAGTTCATCTTGTAGGGTAACCCGACCCTCAACACTGAGGAGTTTGAGCCCTTGTTTACTCTGTGGTTGCTCTACTGAGCTGTATACTATAAAAACTGTCATTGGGGGTACCAAAAGTTGCCCAGTGGATCCTCCAATTGCCACATATATTCCCCTGTGCCCCCATTATGAGGGAGCATTCCTACTGCCTTAGGCTGATCAGATTATAAATGGGAACTTCTGAATAATACAGAACCAGAACACAAATTCCCTGATATGGATGACTGGGAGTAGGGGTGAGTGGGGCCATTCCTATCTCACCTCTTGATTCTCAGACTATATAGTCTACCTATTGTGGACAGAGCATCATTCAATGATTATTGATTTAAGGTGTATACCACATTCTAAAAGCACCCCATTCACCCAGGTTATGAACTCTAAGCTGGTGCCCCAACTGGGTATTCAAAAGGCCCTTCCAAAACTCTATCAGGCTGGGAGCTTCTAGATGCTACATTATGGAGTGGGACAAGTGGGTCTCATTGTCATGTGTCCATCACCATACCTTCCTTGCCCTAAATTAGGTCTCGTGGTCCAAGGCAACGTTATGGAAGATCCGATGTTGGTAGATCATACATTTTGTGATCCCTGAGATACTGGTGCTGGCTGAGGCACTATGGGCAGGAAACACAAAAGTGTATCCAGAATACGTGTCAATCCCAATCATGATAAGTTATCACCAAGTGCCAGAGTCATATTATCTCTGCTTGTCAGGATGATGCCTTGGCTATTATTTCCCAAAGTTAGCTTAGCTGGAATGAAGCAAGCATGGGAAAGGGCAACAAATTTACTTTTTGCAGGCCTACTCATTCTCACGTGTGGCTGATGAATGAAATATGAGGGTGAAAGGGGCCTGATGAGATTGACTTGTCTTTATGTGGCTAACTGGTCTCCTAGAATGATGATATATCACATTAGGTGCTCAACATTGGTTTTTGTTGCTTATAGTCTGAACATTCTGCCTCAGAAGTAGAATATCAAATTTACGGAGAAAAAGTCTGAGTAGACATGCCCATGGATATGCTCCTCTCTGAGGCTGTAGCTATTCATTCTTGAACTCCCTGCACAGCACTGGGATAGTCAAGGACAAAGCCTAGCTGTTTGGTGGTATAGTGGTTCTACTGTAGTAAATCCTCATACTTTGTGCTCACTCCCTCTGCATACCTCTTCCTCCCCCTCCCCCGACTTCCTTGGCCCTGACCTTTTAATCTTCCTCTTTCTCTTTCATACTTTTAACCTGACAACTAAACTATTTGCTCATCTATTTGCTAACACTTCCACCTCTAATCATCTGTTCTAAAGGAGGCCATGATGGCAAACTTTGGTTTTCTAGGTTTCCTCATTCCTAATTTACTGCCAATTATAGTTATTACCCTCACTTTGCTTCTAACAGTTAAGTGCTATCATCTGGCCTGTTATTCTGGGATTCTTTTTTTTCTTTTTTTTTTAAGATTTTATTTATTTATTTGATGGACAGGGATCACAAGTAGGCAGAGAGGCAGGCAGAGAGAGGAGGAAGCAAGCTCCCTACTGAGCAGAGAGCCCGATGCGGGGCTCGATCCCAGGACCTTGAGATCATGACCTGAGCCGAAGGCAGAGGCTTTAACCCACTGAGCCACCCAGGAGCCCTTATTTTGGGATTCTATCCTCTCTACTGTCATTGGGGAGCATCTCTCACCATCAGCCCTGCACTACAGAGGAGAGTGGTTACTGAGCTTCTCAGAGAGGTTGGTGCTTCCTGCACTATTGCATTTCTAGTCGATGTAAGAGCCATGCTCTTCCAAGGAACAGAATCATCTGGAAGATTTTCCAGTCTTACAGAGTATATCCATTCCAGCAAGCCCATTCTTTGAGTCTTTCAGTGCCTTTCTCTAAAGTCTGCTATGACATTTCTTATATCTGTAGTTCACTAACTATTCACTTCATCACATTAGTGATTAATACTTTACCACTTTTTCCAAGCTTCCAAGATTCACTCCAGCAGCATCTTGGCATTATTTCCTTGGGCCATTACCAAATGTTTCCTTATCCAAAGTTTTATCCTACAATTGCTTGGTCCACTCCTAGACAAAGTGCTAGGACATTCAGGAGCTACACCTAGACTGACTCCCACAGCTCCTGCTGGCAGGTGTTAGGCCATCCTATTGCTGCTTTGTGTACAATCTCTCCCTTTTCCTAGGATCTGCATTTTCCCGCTAAAGTTTACTGAGATCTTATCTCAGATGAGTCTGGTGACAGATAGGGAGAGATCTTAAGGAGTGTAAGCATTATTCTTAAGGGCATTTGCCTTATTTGAAGTCTTGGCACAGTCTTCAAGGAAGAGGAAGGCCTTTCTATTCCAGTGAGGAAAAGTGAATGATTTCCACAAGTCCGAGGATTTAGAACATTTGGTGGGGAGAGATGAAAGTAGGTGCTTAAGTGAAACAATCCAAATATTCTATACATATAAACATTTTATTTTTACATAGTTTAACAATGAGAATTCATCTATATAATTCCCAAGAAATGCTATAAAAAGATGATATGTATTTATATGTATATATAATATACATATAAATGTATATTATATATGTAATATGTAATATATAATATACATATAAATGTATGTATGTATATACATGTATGTATACATACATGTATGTATGTATATATAACATATATGATATATATGTAAAAACATTAAACATACCACATGATATACATATATATAGCAGCATAAAAACTAAAGTCTTACCTATTATGAGGAACATAGAAGGGACTTTCACTTCTATACCTTTATACTGTTTATACTTTTTCTTGGACCTTCAATGATGAGAGGTCACTAAATCACATCCTCAGTTCATAAAATATTATTATTATTTGTCCTAGTAAGGCTTTCTCTTATTATATTATTTATTGATATTTACCTCTTTATTTTTATCTTCTTCTTAGTTCTTTTCCCATACTCCACAGGCAACAATTATAACGTGATTCTACTAACACAGTACATTGAATCATCAATCAGACTCACAAATACCAAGTCCTACTCAGCACCAAGCTTTAGTAATGATTATTCAAGTTTATAAGAACAGAGGCATATTGCATCAGAACACATCTTTCTAAATCCCGTTTTCACACTGGAATGCATTTTAGATTCAGAGTGACAAGCACTATGGCCAATACAAAATGGCACAAGGAAGCGTCTTAGTTTTGTGGACCTCTCAACCTTTATATCTCTACTCATGTAGCAAGAAATCCTATGCAATTAACTTCCATTATTCAATCCAGCTATGGCTCATAAAGCCATGAACTGAAGACTAATTTATAATAAAAAATCAAGACACACCAGGTACATCCTGCTATAAAAATTCCTTAGATAAGAAGTCAGGATGTAACACCCTCTGCAAGACCGTCAATTAGTAAATTCTATTAATTTGATAAGAAAGGCATCTGGAAAAAAAAAAAATCCCAAAGGTATCTGGCTAAGGTCAGAAGTAACTCAGGAAGGGAGAAAGAAATGAAGTATAGACCTATTTATTAGTCTCTTTATCATTTTTAAAGTTTACCTTCTATTTTGATGCATTCTTGCACCATGCATATTGTTTGTGAGTATGTATGTACACACAATTGCACTGAATATTTACCTAAGTGTTGCATATTTACATTAAAATTCTGATTTGTACCACTTTCTTTTAGCCCCATGTTTTAGGATCCATTCATACTGCTACATGAACACCTAAGCCATTGTTTCTAACTGCCCCCAAACTACTCTGTTGTATCTATCTCCTCTCCTAATGATGGACAGCCAGCTTGCCTCACTTCCTTAGCACCAGAAACAATACCGCAGGTAGTATGTTTAGATATGAGAATTTCATTAGGATATATAATCCAGAACAGTATTCTTGGGCCATAAGGAACAAATATACTTTGTCTATTAAATAATACCATCTCCAAAATTAATACATTCAGACTACATTCCCATCAGACAGCATGAGGATTCCCTATATCACCACATTCATACCAACACTTGCCATTACCCAACTGACAGGGGTAATAATTACAACAGAGATGTCTCACTTGATTTTGGATCCTCTAATTGCTAGTTACTGTGAGTATCTTGATATTTGCTAGTTACCTTTTTTAACTTCTTCTTCTCTAAATTGTCTGTTTATATTCTTTCTACATCTTTCAAATTGCAGTAAAAATGGTACATTCCCAATTCAACTTCCTCTTAACTGAATTCCAGAATTTTCCATGGCTGCTCAAATACAGACCAAAAGGGAAGTGCAATGAAGGGGCAGTCAGAGTAGCAAGAGCTAGCAGTCCTCATTAATTGTGGTAAGAATAATTTACTCTTGCAAATGTCCCTAAAACATATAACAATGTAAATGTCTTAGGGGTGGTCCCTCCTAAAGCAAGGAAGAAGCCCTGAAGCAAAACTGTGCTTCACAGTAAATCTACTTGGGGTCCCAAGAATATATGCATCCAACATGAGCCCACTATTTGGTTTTAACCATGTCTTTGTAGTTGCTTAGATTTTGTCAGTAAGCCTGTATTAAATTGCCTTATATATTTTTCGAACATCACTGAGGATTTCTGAGGATCTCCAATGATATTTTGTATTTTGTTTTCAATTTGAATTTTATGCAGCTCTCCTATTCCCTCGCCTTGCCTAATAGAGGATGAGTCCTCTGACCAACAGGATTTCCTGCTTTTGGATGCCACGCATCTCCATGTCCTTACAGGCATTACTCCCTCTAGTTTTCATTATTTTTATCAATGACAGAAACTGGTGAACTAAGACATTGCTAAGAAAAACTCAGTTTACCCCCTTTCAAATTAATGAATTAGTTCATGCATTCATTTATTCAACAAATAGTTCTTGAGTCCCTCTTATGTGTTTAAATGTTATGAGTTCAACAGGAGGGGGAAAAAAAAAACATATTAAGCTCATAGAGTTTAATTTTTATTGTAAAGCATTCCCCTAACAAGAAGAAAGTTGAGAGTATATGGGGAACACATAAGTACTTATTCCTTCCTCTTATGATGTAAATAATAACATGCCTCCTCCTGATAATCATTGCTGTAAATTTCTAGACGTTGAAATGCATAATAGTGGTTTCTTTCAAAACAAAGACTATCTGTATGTCCATTCCGTTTTCCAGGGGTCTGCTCACCACTCTACCACTACAGCCATATACATACATCTAAGTCACAATGGTACATGTAAAATGTTGAGTGCTCCTTTTAATGCCCCCAATAAATGCAATACTGACTTAGATACTACCTTATTGCATTAAGATTCTTTGCCACTGTGTTCACACCTCTTTCCCTCAACTCACTGTGAAGAGACATAACTGTGTAAGACATTCCCTCATTGAAGAAGATCAACACATCCTTATGAAAAAGAATAAATACTTTCACAGTAAAGTTAAAAATTAGGCATTTTTCTTTTGAACAAGTGTTTAGGTTTTCTCCTAACATAGAGTTCATGGTGTAAGTTATCTACAGATAAGTTTAAGCATCAAAGATGTGGTTCATATATACAATGGAATATTACTCAGTCATCAGAAAGGATGAATACCTACCATTTACATTGACATGGATGAAACTGGAGGGTGTTATGCTAAGTGAAATAAGTCAATCAGATAGAAATAATTATAATATGGTTTCACTCATATGTGGAATATAAGAAATAATACATAGAATAGGGGATGGGAGAGAAAATTAAATGGGAAGAAATCAGAGAGGGAGACAAACCATGAGAAACTCTTGACTCTGGGAAACAAACTGAGGGCTGTGGATAGGGAAGAGGATTGGGGGATGGGGTAACTAGGCGATGGGCATTAAGGAGGGCACCTGATGTGATGAGCACCAGGTGTTATATGCAACTAATGAATCATTGAACATTATATCAAAAACTAATGATGTACTATGTTGGCTAATTGAATTCAAATTTAAAAAATGATTTAATAAACATGGCAAGTTTGGCAGATATTTTCCAAAGACTTCCATATTTATGCTCTACCCTATCTCTTCAGCCTTATTACCTGCATTTCCTGTGTTATAATTTGCATCTTGGCAAAGTTCCCAAAACAGACCATGGATTTCATACACCAGCATTTTTATTCTCACAGCAGCTTCTACCTGGAATGCATTTCCAACATTCCTTTTTTCCCCTCTCACTTCACATTCAGAATAGAGTTTTGAATCTGACTCTTCTCCATTCACACAAAGCCCCTCTTCTGAGACCCAAAGCACCCTGAGCATCCTTGATCAAATGCTTAGTCTCTTGAAATGATCTCTTTATGTGTCTGTCCAGCCCACCAGCCTAAAATTCCTCAAGAGAAGATACTGCGTGTTAGTCATCTTTATATATCCAGCTCCGACCACAGTCTTTGCCACAGAGCACATAATCATTATAATCATTAAATATTGAAGACAAAACTCAACTAAAATAACTTCTTGGAACAGAACTTTGAGTTTATACAATCATAATCACCCCACTATGAACTCTGTGGCTAAACACAATAGCTAGCTATTGACACAGGGAATTTGAGGAACAGAGAAAGGACCACTGGTAATCTTCCCTAAAGGTCTCTCTTTATCATCCTTTAGTTAAAAAATTTTAAATGCCAATTTGTATCCTGTGTATGGAACACATTAATAACCTATCCCTTGATGATATTATAATGTATGGCTTGGCAAAGTGGTTTTCAAACTTTGCATCTTGGATTTAAGGTAGAAATTGTTTAGTGTTTATCTTTTGTGTACATATTATGAGTTGACCCCTTTTTTTCTAAATAGAGTATGAGCAGAAACATCAACAAGTGAAATAGCTAAAAGTGAGCGAGCTAGCTGAAACTAGATGAAGTGATGAGGAAAACAAAAGAAATGCTTTAGAACCCCTACTGCTCCTTGAAGCTCACCATGGCAATCATCTGCAGGCAGCAAGGGCTGTCCTTGGCTGGAGTCCTGAACCAAATTTGATGTGCAATGACTCTGTTCCTCCATCGCTGCTCAATGCAAATCACTTACTTTTTTTTTTTTTTTTTTTTGAGTTGGGTGAGTAGATTCTGAAACTGCCAACCTCATCTCTATTCAGAAGTATCAAGTGTTCATTGCTTCTAGGATTCTGGGGTTACTACAGAATGCTAAGGAGGGGGTTCTATAAGTGATATGTAATTATCTGCTTCACATGTTTATTATCTTTCCTACTATTTAACATGTATCATATAAAAAAGTACTAAAGAGCAATGTTGCTTAACTTACAATGTGTATATGAAGCATCTGGGATCTTGTTAAAATGAAGGTTCTGACTCAGTATGTCAGGAGCAAAGTTGGATTGTCTACATTTCTAACAAGCTCCCAGGTGATGCCAATGCTGCTGGTCCACAGATGGTGCTTTGAGAAGCAATAAAGGATGTGAGAAATGGATGAGCTACACTCTCTAATTCTCAGAAAGTTCAGTCTCACAGGAGGCACAGACCTAAACTGTAAGAACTCAAATACAAGGCAGCAAAGGGCGAGTAATAAAGAGAATGATGAGCATCAAGCAAGTAAGAATGGGAAATCTGCAACATGGGTGGTTTTCAAAACCTCACCTTAAGTGTCTTAAGTGATGTAAAAGAAATAAGAAAGACCATAAAGAAACCAGTCAGTAGGTCCCCCAAAAAACTAAATATGTTCTCCCAGATTTCTGGTCCCTTTCTGCTCATTTTCTTAGTATTAGAGAATTAGGATTTTGTTTACTATTACCAGCATACTTCTGCTTTCTTGTCCCAGAGACAGTAGTAAAGGAAGATGGACCTCAGAGATAGGAAGCTGGAAAATGCTGGCTTCTTATGGTTTCTGGAAACAGCTTCCAGACTGGGTGAGTCACCTGACAGAGCTGTCACCTTGCAGAGAGAGTAAAATTATCAAGCCCCAAAACTATGCTTGTTATCAAACAGCCTGGCCTACTCTTATGCGTAGGTGTCCAGGTGTCAAACTGAAAGGGAAGACAGATGCAGATCTGCCCACACACACAGCCGTGAACGGCTTTGGAAAATTCCACGGTGTGTGACAGGTTACTTTCCTGTACTCTCATATTTTGTTAACAGGCTAACAGCTGTACTTTCAAAACGTAGTTTTACAAACCCGGATATCTTTGTAATGAAACCATAAAATCACAGGATTGGAAGCCCCATTGATACCATCTGTGAAGGTGCATCAGGATTTCACTCTCAGAACACTGCTTCCAGGAAATAGACCCAATAGCCAAACTAACCTGCAGGCAAGCAGTGAACAAATGATCCTCTTGCTGAAAGCATTGGCTCTGAATTTCATCAAGCTCTCTTTCTCAGAGAGAAAACTCTGGCTCGGTGGTGTTTGCTCTTTTTTTTTTTCCCCCCAAATTGATGATTCTGCAGTAATGTGCTAGACTCTGTAGAAGGATACAAAGGGTATTTGGAAGAACACCGGGCTTTAGGCTTTGGGCAATGTCTCCTAGGTCCGAGTTTCTTATTCATAAAACAAATGTGATAAAATCTATTATAGTGACCTGACAAGATATTATGAGGATTTAAAGAAGCAAATGTATGTGAAAGAACCACAGAGAGTACAAAATAATGATAGAGATAGCCAATGTTTATTGAGTGAATACTACATACCTGGAATTTTCTATGTATTACCTGATCTTATACTCACAGTAATCCAGTAAATAGGAATTATAATCATTATTTCACAGATAAGGAAACTGAGGCTAAAAGAGGTTGAGGAACTTGACAATGTTACATCATTAGTATGTAGCCAAGCATAATGCATATTTGTTAATTCTTAGTCCCGAACATCATCTCTTTCCCACAGCATTCCAGCTTCTGTACACGGAATCATGCTTCATTCATTAAGAATAGTCTTCATAGGTAGGAAATGGTTGACTTCCATTACAAAAGTTAAAGGCTAGGTTCTTCTTTTCACTAAACTGGAACTGGAAGAGGGACAAAATGTAGCCACTCTTTTCTGGGACTTTGACCCTTGAGGAAGTAGTGCGAGGTTTTAAAAAATGGTGAGGTCCCATTCAATCAGAAGCAGCATCTTGATCTGATTCCTGTAGTTCTTGCTTCTTTAACTTATCCTAAACTACTGGTTTCTGCCTATGCCAGGATATGGTCCTCCAAACTTCGGATTTGTTGTATCTTGATAGTTTGCCCATATATTTACCATTTTGCTTCAGTTAGCCAATATTTGGGGGTTTTTGCTTTTGTTTTTGTTTTTGTTTTGCAATGAAAAGAAGCTAACCGATATACCAAGCCAGGTCTCAACCCAAGGTAGCATGAAATCCAAAGTCCATGCACAAAACCAGTTAATGATACCATTTCTTAGTAGTTCACTTCAGGTATTAAATCAAACAGTGTTTCTCATTTCCAACTAACACAATAGCTGTATTAATCCATGACCTTATTACTTCATATAACTTACCTTATAAAAATAAATGTAAAAATTATTTCTCAAGTGACTTAGAAGTTCTCTTAAATGTCATAGATTAAAGGTGAAATCATTGAGTCATTTGAAAAATTGAGTTGTAGAGCTGATAGGAACCTACGAGATCATTTTCAGCTACCTTGGTATAAGTAGAAATATCAACAGTTTAATAAGAACAACATCTGGCAGGCTTAAACATTCTTCTTTAATTTGGTATAGGAGGCAACCGCTACACTACCTAGATGCAACGCATTACAGATAATTCTCACCAAATACATACTGTAAACAAAAAATACAGAAACAAAATTTATCTTTCTGAGCTTTGTCTTTTTTCAAATTTAAGAAATCTCCAGGCTCTGCTAAGGAAGTCTATTACTCCAGCAGCCTCTGGAGTAGTCTAAATGATCATCATGGACATCAAACAATAGAGAGCTTTCAAAAAGAAAAAAAGAAAAATGGTTCAGCCACAGTTTAATTTCCTCTCTACTTTCAAAAGAACATACATTCACTGGGATGCTGGGAAAAGGACTTTCTTCCACTCTCTTGACACTTTTTTGTTTGTGCTAGATGAAAAAAAGAAGCCATAAACTGATCTGGGCACTTAGATTTACAGCTTTCTAAAGAAGGGACTGTAAGGCTGGGCATATTACATGTGGGAGAGAGAAAGGGAAGCACAGCAATGAGCTGCTACATTTGTTTGGAGCTGTTACCACTCACCCCATGGTAGGGTCAGTTCCTTGTGAAAGAAACAGAATGTAATACACATGCATCACCCTGGAATATGGACAGAGGGCCAAATGAAATTTTTGGAATTCCCTGCCACATGCAAAAAAGCACTCACTTTCATTAAACATCATTTTTCCCACTCAAGGGTTGAAAGATTTTCATTTGGCAGGCATTTTTTGAGCACTTTGAGGGACAATGTTAAGCATGCTTTGATCTCAAATCAATACCTCACTCCCTCAGAAGTTCCAAGCCAATGGACCATCTTATAAAAAAAAAATTACAGTGTCTTTCGAGTCATGCTGGTAACTCAATCTGGTTGAATGTGTCCAAGTGGAAACCACAGAACGCTGAATTTCATCATATATAAGATGTTCTCAGAAAGTAGGCTTTATACGTTTAAGCAAAGTATAATTTCAGCAAAGTAAATAAAGACAATTTGGTCAAATAATTAATTTGATGATGGCTTTTATTGAATGTGTGACCTCATGTAAGTATTAAAAAAACTTGATCTAAAATAATGAATTCTGTCTGATTAGAAGTTTTGAATAATCATATCCTTTTTTTTGTCTTGAAAACAATTTTTTTTTCAGCATAACAGTATTCCTTGTTTTTGCACCACACCCAGTGCTCCAGGCAATCCGTGCCCTCTCTAATACCCACCACCTGGTTCCCCCCACCTCCCCCCCCATGGACTCTGAAAAACAATCTGAGGGGTTTGAAGAGTCCATAGTCTCTCATGGTTCACCTCCCCTTCCAATTTCCCTCAACTCCCTTCTCCTCTCCATCTCCCCTTGTCCTCCATGCTATTTGTTATGCTCCACAAATAAGTGAAACCATATGATAATTGACTCTCTCTGCTTGACTTATTTCATATCCTTAAAAAAATTAGATGAATGAAAACATGGGCATAGAATCTGCTCGGAAATCTCGAATGGAATTATTTGATGGATTTGGAATATAATTAGAGAAATTTCTTCTCAGTTCCTTGAACATGTTCAGAGAGAAGTTCAGAAGTCTTGGTATACATAGAACAGAACACTACTATGAAGACATCGCAGGAAAAAACACCTATAATGACTCAGCCCAAGAATACCACCTGTACCCTGAAAGTCATTATTTTTAACCCTTTCATTCACAATTTACTTCAAAAGTTGGTCTCTTTCACTCCATGGACAAACCTTCATCAAAACGCCTTTTTGACAGGATAAACTTCTCTTCAGTTTGTAAAGACTACATCCTACTCTTAAACAAGCAATCCTTGCTTCATACTTGCAGCACCATCAAACAGAACTGGAGAGTAACGCTTTTTGTTTCATAAATCTTTTTGTTGTAAATCTTACTAATCACACACTTTTTGTAGGTGCCAAAGTGGGGGAAAATAAGAAACAAAATCAATGTTTGTATTTAAACTTGGAAAAACATGAGAAGGTATGATGTGTGCGCATGCATGTGAACGTAAGCTCAGAGTAATAGATAGTTCCTTCTCTTCCTATTACAGAGATGCATAATCTTTCTCTCTCAATAAAAATGGAAACTAACATTTACTGAGTAATAATTATATGCCAGGTACCATACTATATCCTTCAGTTATATACCATACTATATCCTTCATTTTGTCTCATTTTATAGTATATAGTACCATACTATATACTTCAGTTATATACCATACTATATCCTTCATTTTGTCTCATTTTACTCATCTAAGAACTCCATGACAAAGGTCAAATTCGAACTACAGAAAACTTTTAAGCTCTTCATTCAAAAATTACTAATTGAGCAAGTACTCTCAGCCACTATTCTGAGCGCTGAAGATAGAAGAGTAAACAAAAAAACACAAAGTCACTGTTCACATATAAGAAAATAAAAATAGAACTTAAAAGCATGCCCAGGTAAAAGAGTATCTTTTTTGTTTTTAAAGATTATTTATTTATTTGACAGACAGAAATCACAAGTAGGCAGAGAGGCAGGCAGAGAGAGGAAGGGAAGCAGGCTCTCTGCTGAGCAAAGAGCCAGATGCGGGGCTCAATCCCAGGACCCTGGGATCATGACCTGAGCTGAAAGCAGAGGCTTTAATCCACTGAGCCACCCAGATGCCCCTAAAAGAGTATCTTTACACATAACAATTTAACTAAAAAACAAATCCATAGTTACAATGGGTGCCAGAAAAATGTTGAGAAAATGTATTCAAAACTATATTCAAAAGTCAATCTGGATTTGCACATCCAACTAGATTATCATTTGAGAATGAAGGCAAAACAAATTATTATGTGAAAAGACTTCCCCCATTAAGACATCCTAAATAAAAGCACTTAAAATGTACTTCAGAAGAGAATAAATGATCCCTGAAAGGAGATCAAAAAGCACACAAGAACGGTGAGCAAAGTAGATTCCAAAAAATACCACAACGATCGTGGTGACCATTATCTTTGTGTATGGATATCATCTTACCCACCCTAAAAATTATATATATATATATGTTTGAAAAATAAGTTTCCTTTAAAGAAATTAACCTGAATATAATACCATTTGTGTGAAGAGAAAATAAAGTCCCATTTTCTTTTAAGCATAATTATGACTAATGGCTTCTTCTAGGCTCTGCTGTTTTAATCATTTTGATTTTTATCTTTTTCTATGCTCGAATTGTCACAGCTTGGCCAATGAAAGCTCTTTTTAAGTTAGCTTCTGAGTCTTGTCAACACCACATCAGAACATTTCAAAGCGTACTTGGCTTCTGGCAACAAGAGTTTCTAGCCTAATCTTGAAATATCTTTTCCCAAGGCATAGAATTAGCTCCTCCCAGAATATTTTTAGTTGATATTTTTAGTTAGGTTTTACCATTTCTCTACGATAGCCCTACTTGAAAGTTTAACTCCTCACAAAACTATCAGTGAACCTCTTTATGATTTGATAGACCAAATAATTTCTTTCTATTTTTATTCAAATTTTTATAATGATTTAATTTTTAAAAATCTGTCCATAAAAATTAAAGTCTAGGAGACAACACTAATATTTTGAGTGATCTGCAATATCTGTATTGTTATGATTTTATGCACATTTATTGAATCACTCAAAGCTTATTTCAGCCCAATGCCTCTAATTATTTTCAGGAAGTTTCATAATTTTCCTAATTTTTATAGGGCCATATTTCTAAGAGCTGCCATTGTCTTTAGTAAGTTTTATAATTACGTTTCATTCAACTATGAGAGAAAAATTTTAAAGTCAACTACTTGAAAAATGCTAAGAAATATACTTTATCCCTTCATACACAGAGACAAAAAAATGAAAAGCTTTGGTAGTTCATTTTTTTCATTCAATAAGAAAAGCATTATATCTGTAAATAATAAGGCAAGTTAAAATTGGGAAACACCTTTCAGTCTTTGCTTATAGAGAAAATGAGATTTGTATGCAGAAAGACAAATTCATCAGGGAAGTTCAATATCTAAGCCCTCAAAGAAAAAGCATCTTTAGTAGATCTCTTTGGTAATATTTACATGGCCAAATGGTACCCTCTGGTGCAAGACTGATTGAAACTGACACTTGTAACTGTGTGATTGCTCCAATTGGACAAAGGACCCCTAAGGATAGAGTAGCAATGCTCAATTAAAAGTGCCTGAATATTATAGAAAATGATACTGATTATCTTGCCTCTGAACCTCAAATTAATTGTGCAAGATAATTGTCTACAATTTAAGTAAGACTGCCTCTATTATGTGATTTATCAGAACTATCTTGAACCTCTTGGCTACTTAATGTATGACTTTTCAAAAGTAATTGAGAAATGTGTTTATTTTTCTGGCTGGAATTTAGTTAAGAGGTTTAAGGACAATAACTTGAGATATAGCATCTAGACACATGAATATTTATAATCTTTGTTTAGCTTTGCCAAAACCAAGCTGCAATGAGAATCCAAATTCTTCACCAAACCATTAGGGTTTTTTACAGAATAAAAACAAAAAGTGATTTTAGCTGAATCTGAAATGATAATTTGTCCCAAACTGTTGCCATTAGGTCCTGTATTCATTCCAGTGGAAAAGCCAAGGGGTGAAATTGTATCTATATTAAAGGGTAGGCTTTCCTAAGGCTGTTTTTATTCTAGTATCATCAGTCAATATATAATTAAATATTTTGTTAGAGTAAAAAATGTGATTTTTCCCCCCACAACAATGTAGAAATCCCAACTAGGTTGTGCTGTATGTGCCAATTCCAATTGCTTGATACTAAGTAACTAGGATCATGTTGAGAAGATCTCTGAAGAAGGATCTGTGGCTCAGTGAGGAATGGTCAGTCCAATATTGGCCAAGAATGGAGTACCAGATACATTTATTTGCCATCTCGACTGCAAAAGAACTAGAGAGAATTTCTTAGGACATTATCTCTACTTTTAAAAAGATTAATTTTGATTTGTATTTCCCTGATGCTGAGTGATATGGAGCACTTTTTCATGTGTCTGTTGGCCATCTGGATGTCTTCTTTGCAGAAATGTCTGTTCATGTCTTCTGCCCATTTCTTGATTGGATTATTTGTTCTTTTGGTGTTGAGTTTGCTAAGTTCTTTATAGATTTCGGACACTAGCCCTTTATCTGATATGTCATCTGCAAATATCTTCTCCCATTCTGTCAGTTGTCTTCTGGTTTTGTTAACTGTTTCCTTTGCTGTGCAAAAGCTTTTGATCTTGATGAAATCCCAATAGTTCATTTTTGCCCTTGCTTCCCTTGCCTTTGGCGATGTTCCTAGGAAGATGTTGCTGCGGCTGAGGTGGAAGAGGTTGCTGCCTGTGTTCTCCTCAAGGATTTGGATGGATTCCTTTCTCACATTGAGGTCCTTCATCCATTTTGAGTCTATTTTCATGTGTGGAGTAAGGAAATGGTCCAATTTCATTTTTCTGCATGTGGCTGTCCAATTTTCCCAACACCATTTATTGAAGAGGCTGTCTTTTTTCCATTGGACATTCTTTCCTGCTTTGTTGAAGATTAGTTGACCATAGAGTTGAGGGTCTAT
>NW_019154105.1:33176148-33182967 GCF_002288905.1 Enhydra lutris kenyoni
TGTGCTATGGTGAGTGCTGTGAAGTGTGTAAACCTGGCGATTCACAGACCTGTACCCCTGGGGATAAAAATATATTATATGTTTATAAAAAATAAAAAATAAAAAATTAAAAAATTAAAAAAAAATTTAATACCACAAAAAAAAGATTAATTTTTTCCACATTTAAATTGACTCAGAACATCTGACACATTTTGGTTTCTATGAATAACTCTAAAGCTAAATTTTTATGGTATCCAACCACATGCCATTCAATTTAATAGCGAAAAAATATTTAAGTGCCTACCAAGAGCACATATGTTTGGAACTGGGAATAAAACAGTGAAAAAAATAGACACAACTTTGCCCTCATTGGGATCCTGAATTGTCAGGAAGGTAATAATTTTGATAGTAATGGTCTAAATAAACATCTGTATCATGCTTTGCAATGTACTTTTAAACATTAAACCTTCTTCAATTCCTTGGGAAAGCCCAATTTTTCCATGATGTATTTTTTTCAATACATTGTGAGATTTGGTTTGCTAATAATTTTGTCCAGGAATTTTGCATCTTTATTTCACAAGGAAGAATGACTTTTAATCATCTATTATTAAAAAAAAATACTTGTTCTGTTTTAGCCTCATGATAATATTAGCCTCATTAAATTATTTGGGAAGTGTTACTTGTTCTGTTCTCTAGAGGGATTTCTATGGCTTTGGAATTATTTGTTTCTTGATGATGTGTTCTAACTTGCCTTTGGACTTATCTAAATGTTTTGTTTTTTCTGTTTTGGTTTTCATTTTGGCTTTTTTAATAAGAAAGGGGTTAGATTTTTAAATACTGATCCAATGTCTTAGATATTATTGGCCTATTAAGATTTTCTGGGTGTTATTTCTACTTCATTTGGTTTTGCTAAGTAAATTTTTGTGTATGAAATTGTCCATTAGAAGCAAGTTTTTTAATAAAAGAGTGTTTATTCTTCCCAGTATTGTTATTTTATTCTGTATCTACAGATATGTCCCTTTCCCTTTTCTTGGGTAAATTTCACCAGAGTAAGTACAGAATTTATACTTTCACAAAATTGGGCTTTTTCCTTCACAACTTGAATCAATCTGGTCAATTTTTTTGGCTTTATATAAAAAGGCATAAAATTGTCAAAAAACGATAGGCCTTTTGTTGGTAAACTATTCTTTTATTATTAAAATTTTCAGTTATTAAGGTATATTTTTAATTATTCTGTGTTGAGACCCATAAAGAGCAACCATTCTTTCCTTTTTATGAAATAAATATACAACTCTTCTTCATGGCCAATAATAGCATGATATTTCCTTTTAAGAGTCTTTCTTTTTACATTTTTACTCACAAGCCCTTAACTTCTCTTAAGGTAATCCTTTGACTTCTATCTAGGGTCTCTACATATTTTTTTAAATTTGAAACACTGAACTTAATACTAGATTTTAGAACTACCTGCTCAATGGTATATCAAATAAAAGAATGATCTTAAGAACCTAAATACCCAATATGTTATTTTATTTAATACTGGTCTAGAATAAGAACATCATGCAAAGTGGGTGAGTGGAGGAGAAGGTCTCCTACGCAGAGGAAACTTTGCTCCAGATAAGCTTCCTCATCACCAGTTTTCTTATTAAGACCTCTGAGACTGGGGCACCAGGGTGGCTCAGTGGGTTAAGGCCTTTGCCTTTGGCTCGGGTCATGATCCCAGGGTCCTGGGATCGAGCCCCACATAGGGCTGTCTGCTCGGCGGGGAGCCTGTTTCCTCCTCTCTCTCTGCCTGCCTCTCTGCCTACTTGTGATCTCTGTCTGTCGAATAAATAAATAAAATCTTAAAAAAAAAAAAACACACCTCAGAGACTGTGTCCTCTGGCTGTTTTCTTATCTGCCAGTACATATGTTTTCCAGTTTTCCACAACCCCCAAAACTCACAGTTTTTGACCAGTTCATGAAGATTTCCTATGGGTTTGTATTGTATTGTAAAAACAATAAGGAAACTACCTGAGATAACTTTAACTAATTAGAAGGATTTTATATTTCCAGTAAGTGTCTGAGCAAATGGATTCCAATGCCCATTAACACCTGAAGAAAAATTACATCTACCAACCCTTTGGCTCTCTCTTCCTTCTCTCTTTGGTTCTTTGATGCCACACCTCAGCAGGTGTTAGATGAAATAATTTTGTTTCTAGGACTGGTGGTTCTGCTAAGGATGATAAGAATTTGTTATATCTTAGTTACCTACATATCTCTCTTTCAGGGGCAATAAAGGAACCCACAGTTCTTCGCACATGGAAATTTTAACATCCATTGAATGAACGAACTAATGACAAACAAGCGAAAGTTGGCAGTGAGCCCTTGGAATCACCAGATCTGAGTTAAGTTTCTCTACATTTCAGAAAATATAGATATTTATCTGTTTCTTAGTTTTTAGTTCTCCATGGAAGTAAATTGCAATGATCTCAGTCATTCCAGACAAAGAATGACATTTTTCTTTTAAGGATAATTAACTCAAAAAAAAAAAAAAAAAAAGTTCACAGAAGTAACCTAAAATATTAGGGAAATCACTATTTTTTTAAATTATAAACTGTGATAAAGCAAATCAGCAATAAAAATGAAGAATCAATATATGCTACAAAACAGATGCACCTTGAAATCATTACATAAGTGAAATTTATAAGAAATACCCAGAAGAGGCAAATCTACAGAAGTAGCTTAGTTAGTGCCAAAGTTGAGGGAGGAGAAAATACCACTAATGAGTATGAGGTTTCTTTTGGAGGCAATAAAATGCTCTACAATTAGGTAATTGTTATACAATTCTGTGAATATCCTATAAAGCACTGAATTGTATACTTTAAATGGGTGAATGCATGGAATGTAAATTATATTTCAATGAAACTGTTTTTAAAAAGTAAAGGTTAAGTGACTTACTCACAGTTACATGTCTAGTTGGTGAAGCTAGAACTGTAATCCACATTTCTGAAATAGCACAAATCTTTTCTCTCGCTTTGCTGTTGTCTTGCATGTTTTTATGCTCTTATTTTCTGCCAATTTCATTTCCTTTCTTTTTTGTCATTCATGTGTTTATATTTAGTTCTCTTTCTTTGTTCTCATTTCTTAATTCCTCAAAAGCTCTTATGCTGTCCCTGTCCAACTGTTAAGTGGCCTACATTTTAATGATCACAGAGTAGCTTTATTTTTTTTATTTGGCTCTACTTCCAGGTGACTTCTGATATTATTGCTTTATTTTTTCCACCAAAAGGACATATGGGACAAAGCACATGAAACTTGGTGGATAAGAATTTGGAGAAGAAGGCTTTAGCAGGATATGAGTAGCAAGTGGGAAACCACTGAACAAAGAATGATTCTGTTGTTGGAATCTTATTACATTCATAGACACAAGAGACCTACAAGGGTTGTTTAACTCGATACTCTTACCCAGGAGATTGACTTACAGCTGGTGTGTGAGAAATGTCATTTTCCAGATGACTTCCTCTCCTGTTACAAAGTCTGGCTATGGCTTCCTGCAAAGTGCTGGATCTTTTCCATGTTCAAGTGTTTGAGACACTTATCTTATCTTTCCCCTCTGTGCTGGCTTTTTCCACTCATTTTTTTTTAATTTGAAGTGTCCTACTGTAGAAAGATTAATTCTTCTCTATTGAGTTCCATTCCTTTTTCAATATTTGTACAGACACTGTGATATACCTAACTGGGATAGAGGAAGGTGTAAGGTAAGTAGTTGTTCACACTACACAAGAAAGTCCTAAGATAATGCCTTTTTTTTTTTTTCTTTCTGCAGGCTATGACTGGATTACCTTAATAAAATTTAAGGGGAAAAAATGGACATCTTGTCCACTATGGTCAAACACTAGGAATCTGATTAAATGTTATTAGCAGGTGACTTTTTTCTTTTCCAAATGAAGTTGTCCAATGTAAATTTTCACTGGTTTTTAAGTTGCAAATTAGATTTATTTTCATCCTTTGAAACGTTCTCTGGTGGCTTTAAGCAACTTTTATTTTTTTTTTAAGATTTTTATTTATTTATTTATTTGATAGAGATCACAAGTGGGCAGAGAGGCAGGCAGAGAGAGAGGAGGAAGCAGGTTCCCTGCTGAGCAGAGACCCCCCCAATGCGGGGCTCGATTCCAGTACCCTGGGATCATAACCTGAGCTGAAGGCAGAGGCTTTAACCCACTGAGCCACCCAGGCGCCCCAAGCAACTTTTATATACTTACTCTCCATAGTTATCATTTCTTTCCATTTGTCCCAAATTATTTGGGTAAATTTTGACACTTTTGTAGGAAAAATATGTTAATATTGGCAAGTTCACACTGTCCAACTTAACACAGAGTAGTAAATATATAGTAGGACTTGCTTAAATCCACTGGGTGGTGACGGGGAGGTTCCAGGAGAAGGAAGGAAAGGCTAAATTGTGGAAAGTCAAGGAGAAACAAGGGAGAAGAAAGAAAATTGGTCTGGATACAGATATAGGAGAAGTAAAACACAAGCTAGAGACTTTATGCAACACTGTTATGTCTCACATGGTTCAAAAGGAAGGGTTATATGTAGCAGACAATGTTCGTTCTTTACCCAGTAGCCATTCTCTCCCTTTTTCCTTGCTAACAAAACCCACTTGTGTTTGGGCTGGCAATGTGCCCAGTTCCAAGAACTGGATTATGGCTAGTCTTATTGATCATGACTTTAATGTCTCCTCTTGACTCCTCCCTATTTGGGATGATGCCATGTCAAAGTGATACTTAGAACTTCAGCAGGTGTCTTGCCACCTGACGCAAAAAAGGAGAACAAAAATTAAATGTGCTGAGGAACAGAAAGGTGCAAAGAAAGTGGGTTTTTGATGACATCACAGAGCTTATGAACTAGATGTACTGCCTCTTCCAATATGCTTTGTAATGTGATAGAATAAAATGTCTCAAATTTTCAGTTGGGTATTTAATTGTAGACCTAGCAATCTAACTGAAATAGTAGCAAAGTACTTTCATACCATCAAGAACATATATGACAGATGTGAAGCATTACAAAAATATTTAAGCCTTTGATCAGTCTTAGATTATATAAGACATTCTGAAGCTTAACTACCCTAAGTGGGAAAGGGAGTTTCTTCTCTCTGACATGCCCCTCTGGACAGCAGAGGTAAAAGACGTAAAGGATAAGCAACAGTATTTCTCTGGGTCCCCTCTGAGTCTTGAGGTACAATTTACAACAAGAACCATCCTAGGGACGCCTGGGTGGCTCAGTGGGTTAAAGCCTCTGCCTTCGGCTCAGGTCATGATCCCAGAGTCCTGGGTTCGAGCCCCGCATTAGGCTCTCTGCTCCGCAAGAAGCCTGCTTCCTCCTCCCTCTCTATGCCTGCCTCTCTGCCTACCTGTGATCTCTGTCTGTTAAATAAATAAATAAATAAAGTTTAAAAAAAAAAAAAGAACCATCCTATAAGAAAACAGTAGATGATTATTAAGCTTTTAAAACTTTTCCTCAAGTAGACAGGTTGTTACATTAGCTGATCTCACCTGATAATCTTTTTTTTTATTATTTATATTTCTGGTTATTGTTACCCACAGCACAAAAGACATACCTATGTACCTAAAAGGAGAGGACACATTTCATATTTACAAACAGTCCTGGTTGCAGAGCAGTGCTGGAGCCTAGGAATGGAGAGCTGTGTTAAATAGCATCCCAGGCCTTCTGCCCATTCCCCAGTGGTACCCTTAGCTGTACCCTATTGATATGAAAATGTGCCAACACACCAAATTTAGTTTTTATACATCTGTCTTGTTGGTAGAAACTTGAATGGAATCACAAAGGATAATTGGGATTGTCTAGATGAGGGGAGGGTGCTAGTAAGTGCTAGTAAGTGCTAGTAAGCAGGTAGAACTGGGTGTACAAAGGTTCCAAGGCAATAGAAATGCAAGCAGTTGATTGTGGCAGGCAAGATGGAGCCATGTGAGAGAGGAGTAGCAGATGGGAAGAGGGAGCTTTCTGCCTATACTGAAAAATTGAACCCCAAAGGTGACAGCCAGATATTGGGGGATTTTAGGCAGAGGAGTAGAAGATCATTCTGGCAGCTTAGGACAGGATAAAGTGGAATGAAAGAAGTCTGGAGGTAAGAAGAAAACAATTACAACCAAAAAAAGATGACCGTGCCAGTGCGGTATGAATCAAGAAATATCAAGAGACAGACTGGAAAACTTAGCAATCACTTAAATGTAAAGGTAATGGCACCTGGGACAGTTTGAGGATAACTCACTTCTGACAATCAACCGGGATGGAGAGTTATGACATCTTTACACTATAGAGGAAAAAGGAGTTGGGTTTTGTGTGAAGGGAAAGAAGGAGATAATAAATATGCTTTTTATTGTGTCAAGTTTGAGGCACTCATGGTTGATTCAAGTAAAGTTCTCCAACAAATTGGAGGTTCCCAGGCTTTCAAGGTTCCACACATCTGCAAAATTTGCAAATAAATATGAGCAACCAGTTTAAGACTGTAAGTTCTTTCTTTTTCTAGGTCAGGGTACGTTTTCTTAAAAAACTATCATCTACTTATATCTACATTTTATTCTTATAAAAGGCTTTTCAACTTGAAAAATTAAGGCATGAATCTTGACATAAAAGGCAATTTATTAAGTAACTTGCCTTCAATTTAAAACTCAACTGAATATACTCTTATCTGGACAAAATGACAAGGCGGAAAAATTCACCACAAAAAAAAGAACAAGAGGCAGTACCAAAGGCTAGGGACCTATTCAATACAGACATTGGTAATATGTCAGATCTAGAGTCCAGAATGACGATTCTCAAGGTTCTAGCCGGGCTCGAAAA
>NW_019154105.1:33185967-33237106 GCF_002288905.1 Enhydra lutris kenyoni
CCCTGATATGAGAGAGAGGAGATGCAACATGGGGGGTTAAGGGGGTAGGAGATGAGTAAATGAAACAAGATGGGATTGGGAGGGAGACAAACCATAAGTGACTCTTAATCTCACAAAACAAACTTAAGGTTGATGGGGGGAGGGGGGTTGAGAGGGGGGGTGGGGTTATGGACATTGGGGAGGGTATGTGCTATAGTGAGTGCTGTGAAGTGTGTAAACCTGGCGATTCACAGACCTGTATCCCTGGGGATAAAAATATATGTTTATAAAAAATAAAATTAAAAAAAATTTAAAAAATAAAAAAAAATAAAATAAAATAAAACTCAACTGAAGTCCTTATTTTTTTTCAGTTCTTCTTATACCAATGTAATCCTTACCACTGATTTACAACAGACCACAAATGGCATTTGAAACTACTAATATAGATTACTATAGGTAATGTAGATAATATAGATATAGGTAATCTCAAAAGAGATTTGGAGCCCAGTAGAGAACCTTTAGCTAAAGATATGGAATCAGAAGCATATTATTTGAACCAGATAAATAGATCATCAAAAGCACTGTTTATTTGGGACTTTCTATGTGCCAAGCACTATGATAAAGCCTTTACGTATATCTCATTTCAAAATCTCAACCACTCAAGGAGGTAAGAGAGGGTAGTTCATTTTTACCACTGAGGACATTGAGACTGGAGATATTAAGTTACCCAGGATCACAAAGCAGGAAGTGGCAGAGCTAATATTCAAGATTTCTCTAACTCAGAGCTCTGTGCTTTTAAGTGAGATGGCATATTGCCACCCTGGAAAAAACATACAGAATAAGAAAGAGCATCACAGAGATGGAATTTAGGAATACTGATACTTTAAATGTTTCAGGAAAATGACAACACCACCAAGCCTAGAAGAGGAAATAAATAGGGCCATGTAAAGCAAAGGAGAGAAGAATTTCCAAAAGAACTGTATTATCAAAAGTGAAGGGTATTAAGAGGTACAAACTTCCAGTTATAAAATAAGTCGGTCACAAAGATGAAAAGTACAGCACATAGAACATAGTCAATAATATTGTAATTGATTTTTCTGGTGATAGATGGTAATGACAGCTACAATGGTGAGCATTTTGTTATGAACGTAATTGTTGAATCACTATGTTGTACACCTGAAACTAGTATAATATTGTATATCAACTACACTTAAATTTAAAGAAAATTCTAAATGTCACAGAGAAGGCAAAAATAAACATGCATAAAAATTATATTTATGTAAATCCAGGGGAAAATGATACATGGCACCAACTTCTAATGAAAGTCCACTAAAAATACTCCTCAGTTCTGCAGATCCTTGCACATGCTCAGCAGTTACTCAATTAGTAGGATCATGAGCTTACTCTAGAACCTATGTATCTAACCCCTTTTGCAAACCTAAAACCTCCCTGAGAGGCTTAAACCTGAATCATCTGAACTATTAGATGAGGTATCATTTGAACTCCTCACCTAATACTAATGCTAATACAATTTTTTCAGGATCAAATCAAATCCTATTCAAATTTATACAACCATATCTATGTTGCAATCTATACCTCTAACTAGAAACAGGTTTTTAAATATAATTTATAATTCAGGAACTCTGTATAGTGAGTATTATGTTTGCCACAATCCTACAGCCTATGTTATACAATTCCAATTACAAAAGATCTAACTGGAACAAAGATTTGAAATGTGATTTCACTTTACTATCACCGGGAGGCATTGGTGCATTGATATCATGGCTTGAAATAATTAAGCCAATGCTTTGTATAAGATTAAGACAATCACTCTTACTAAGTCCTAACACAGATTTTAATCATGAATTCGCCTCCCTGTGTATGCATCATAAATAACCTCTTATCTCCAAATTCTTTCTTTTTGCTTGCTCTGGGAGAATGGATCTGGACCCTTTAAGTATTTTCCACTCTCTGCTACACAGGGTCAAACTTTGTCCGAAGAGGGTGCCAGAAAGATACTGTAGGAGTAAAGGGCTTTGCTTCCTGGATCTGAGGCACTCACTGGGCAGGCTCCTGCAGGGTGTATAGCTTCTCCAGAGCCAGTCTCCGGAAGTACAAAGATGTCAGCCATGGAGTGCCTATCACCACCTTCAGGCAGATTGGTAGCATTGCTTCACATTAGACACTTCCTCAACAACTTTTCCCAGAGCCCTCGAGGACAGAATTCCAGCTAGTTCCTGAAGGCAGATTTCTAGTAAATTTCCCCATGATACCAACACAAGGACTTCTCTGACATCCAGTCAGGGCTGTGCCTTTTCCCATAGGCTTCAGATCTCAGCTGTGGAGGAGGAAGGCAGAGTGGGGCCTATTCCTTGGACTCTCTATCTCAGCCCTGGGTAGTAAATGCCCTTTTGTCTGTTATATCATATTCATTCATGTTCTCTTCTTGCTAAGAAAACCTTCATTGCTCCAATGCTGGTCCTGCTATAGTTAATAATTCTTTATATAAAACTTTCCTTTCCAAGCTGCTGTAAGAAATGTCTCCCTTAATTTGACCCAGACCAATAAATGTTTTTTTAAACACCTGCCTTTATTAAAATAATTAAACAAATAAACTAAACAAATAACAGTAACTCACTACAAACTTTGAAGGTTATAACATCACAACTTTTAAATAAATAAAAGATTCACATTATACCTTTTGCAAGAAACCTTAACTTTGCTAGTTCACCATGAGTCCCAAGATGGAGCTAGACACCCTTCCTGAAGAGTTTTCCTTAACCTTTACACTGGCTCTCTGTGAAAGGGGGAAGTAGAAATACAACTGAAAAACCCTGGAAAGACAGTTGAAAATGAATCCCGTTGCTAGAAGCCTGTGTCTCTCATTGGTGTAAACTCTCACAAAGAATCAAAAAAGTATTATTATTTTTATTTTATCTATGGGGGAATTGAGACCTAGACAGGTTAAATTACTCACCCAAGATCATGCATCTAGTATGGAGATGTGATCAAAGCCAAGTATGCCTGATTCCAAACTCCCTACAACCTCACAGAGCTTCCCAAGATGGACTTTTGCTTTTCGGTAATGGGCTCCCTTCTCTCCACTGCAGACACAGGAGACTGCTCATTTGGACTGAACTATTAGTTTGTGTTCTCATCGTCTCATTCTCATCGTCTTTGCCCTTAGAACAGCTGCTACTGCCCTCTGATGTCTCAGAAGAAAAAGAAAGCAAGAAACAAACTACCTAGTATTCAACTACCATTGGGATCAATCCCCCCCCCCAAAAAAATGTTTTCATGTGTATTTCTCCTCAAAAAGAAATATTTTCTGCAATATAAGAAAAGGAGCAAAACTGGACCCTGCCTTTTCTATTTCCAGTCAAAATAGTAGTTATTTGGACTGCAATCATATAATTAAACTTCAGCCCTAGAAGAATTGGCTTATATTATACTAAAATTGTACACTTTTCAAGTGCTGAGAGGAAAAAAAAAAAACCCTGCTAACCCTAAAAATTCTATACCTGGAAAAGAAAAATCCTTCAGATATAAAGGCAAATTAAGACATTCTCAGATGATGGGAAACTAAGGGAATCTGTACCTCTAAGGGGAGAAGACCTAACCTTAGAGAATACCTCCAGGACATTCTCCAGACAGGAAGTAAATGACTTCAGAAAGGAAGAAATAACAATGCAATAGGTTTTTAAAAAGGTAGGGAATATAACAGATTATAGTTCTCCTGAGTTTTTTCATCATGGTTGATGGCTGAGGCAAAAACTATAATTCCAATTGATGGGGTGCTCGATGTGTGTAGAGAAAATAAAGTTTTCAAGTGGGGAGGGCTAAGGGATCTAAATGGAAGTGGCATTTCCACAACTCACTTAAAGTGGCAAAATGTTCCCAGCAGATTGTTATCCCAGTTACATATGCTCATCATAAAACTAAAGCAACTCTGAAGAAAACAATCATCTAAAAGGTTCAGCAAGATGAGAACCATTCTTATCACAAGTTAATGTTCACTAGAGAGAATCTACTTCAGAAAAAGCATTTGACAGCCAGATGGACAGGATGACTCAGTCCACTGACCCTCTGTCTTCAGCTTCTCTAGTACTTGAATAAAGTAGCCAGGAACTAGACCAGCCCTAGTGGAAGAAACAGACCCATGCATGGTCTGCTGGGCATGCTTTCACCAAAATGATCTCACTATTGTCATTACTGAATGCCTAACTTGCCAGCACTTAGAGAACAACAGTGAGTGCTCAGATGGTATTATCTTTCAGTAAGTCCAACAAGACACGGATACCCTGCAAAGAGTAATGCTCTATCCTGTCTGTGTTTGACCCACTCACTATTCCAGATCTGGCTTTGCCTTTCTGGTCACACTTCCAAGCCAGCACCACTACCAGGGGCTTAAAGAATGTCTAATCTACTGTCATGTATAATTGCATAATCTTACCATGAACTTACACACCCACTGTCCAGCAAAGGAGAAGCCACAGTGGTCTTGTGACAACAACACCCATTGTTCCTACCACGTATTGTGCCGTCTAAGCTGCCAACACAGTAAAAGGCTGAAATGGATGTTTAACTGTGTAGCTAAAGTAGCAGCTTGAAGAGAACACCTTGAAAGGATAGGACCCTATCTTTTACAATTCAGCATACATCTTATTTCAATAGCCATTCGATAGCTCTAGGTCTGTAACAGTAGAATGAATGGTCTGGCTAGGAAGGGATAGAGTTAGAAGAAGTCCCACTCATTATCACCCCCCAGGAACCCACTCGGGGAAACATGAATACTGTCCCCACAATTTTAAGCTCTGTATAATCCTTCCACCAAGGACACAGCAAGAATCCCACTCATCTTAGAGTGAACACTGCTTCCTGTTCACTTTGGGATCCTTATGCCAGGAGACAAGCAAGTGAAGAAAATAATTACTATACTGACAGTGATAATCGACCATGATAATCAACAGGAACCATAACTTCTGTGATAGATTAAGGCAACGAGGACTATGCTGAACACTCAGGTAAGCCATGTGACTTTCATTCCCAGCTATACTTAATTGTATATGGGAAAGCACAGCAACCATTACCCGGTAAAGGCAGAGAAGGCTCACACCCTTCAGATTAAGGATGAGGCCTTGGCATTGCACCAGGCACACTGCACAGACTGGCAGAAGTCCTAATCACTGCGGAGAGGAATTTAGAGTTGGTAGTGGAGGCAGGAGGTGGTTCATATTAGTTATAACCTCAGGACAAACTGCAGGAGCAGCAGCAGGTAGAGTTCCTCCAGGAACCCCTTATAAGTTTTTCCAATCAGAATTCTGGAGACGCTGCGTATGTGAGCTCAAAGGACGAACTGTAAAGAATGTTATTGGTAAACCACTGTCACTATGTAAGCTGGGGGGTCAACTCTTCCCCAGCAACTATATTAGCTGATAACACAGCTACTCCTATCTCAGGAGACTTGCCCTCAAACAAACAGAACAGCCTTGCCTAGGAGTCTGTGACCACCCAGCCCTCCCAAAGGAAGACCATTGCCAGTGACTGAGTCCCATGGGGTAGGAGAGACTTTCTTGCACAACTTGTTATCCACAGCTTTCTGTGGGAACAAACAAGCTAGTTTCCACCTGAGCCCACATTCTGGATCAGTATCTTTGTATTTTTTTTCCCCCTGTATTATCCTATTTTCTTCAAATCTCTTCACCTGAAAGTATGTTTTGTTTTGTTTATAAACCACTTGAACAAGAAGTCTTATCCCATGTCTTGCTTCTAAAAACTCAAGCTAAGACACTTGTGAGTCTTATAACCTTGCTCTGCTACATATGCCTTGGGAAACTGGAGAGATTTCCATCGAATTTGACACTTGAAAACAAATTGTTAAATTTAAGTCTGAATGTAACACAAACTCTGTTATAACTGGATACATTTCATATCACTTAAGTTAGGAAACCAGAGTTTATGGTAAATGTAATAAAACACTAAAAATTCAAAAGAGTCAGTAAGCTTCCTATTTCTGCTTTGACGATGTCTTTCCAAAATCTTCATGACTCTAAAGGCAGGAAACATGTAATCACACAAAGAGCTTAACTTTTAAATTAGTTGGTTTGTATGCCTTGCAACAGCAGTCATCTACAACTGAAGAATGACTTTTGAAATAATTTTCACATAAAATTTATTCTGCTTATTTTTAATCATTATTCAGGTTATTGTCTCAAAAGTCCAATTAAAAAAAAACATATTGCAAAACAAAGTCACAAATCAGCATTTTATGGTAGAGGGAAATATTTCTAAAAATGATATAAAATACAATGGGTGCAAAAAATATTAAATTGAGGAGAAAACAAAACTAAAAACACCACAGAGAATTTAAAATCTTAATTGGTAAACATAATAGTACAAAACCTGGTGGGTTCAACACTTCTCTAGGCAAAATACAGAGCAAGTGTATTATTTTTTAAGTCTCTTTCTCATAGTCTTTAAGACAAGATATTTATAATCTAGGTGACCAAAATAAAATTATGAAAAAAATGCTCCTATCACTATTAAGGAAATGTTATTAAAATTCATTATTTATCTTTCACAAATCTAGTATTTTTCAAATTTCATCTTCCATTAGAAGGAGTTTCCAATATTTTGATAAACTGTGGTGATTAGCACTTAAATTAGCATGAAATCTTATCACAGAGTTTTGACACAGAACATGGTGGTACCATACATATTGAAATAATGATTTCCTTTCAAGTTCTTTAGCCTGTTTTCCAAGGCCCTTCTAAGAGTTGGCCCTAAGCTACCTTGATAAGTTCATCTCTGACAATCCCTACATGGGCCCCATCGATCACAAAACTGGGAAATTCACTCTTCTCCAACAAGTCCCTTATTTCTCTGAATTTATTTCTTTACTGCAACAGAATAATTTCATCATTAGGCTCTGAAAGAACCTGCTTGGGTTCAAGTTCCTCAGCATTGTTTTGAAGAAAACCCCAGACATCAGTATCAACTGATCCATAAATACTTCATTACATATCTTTAAGTCTGAGAGCCATTCTCTTTTCAAACATAGCCATGATGTCATTTATCATCACATCTAAAATATTAACAATAATTCCTTAATATCATCAATGAAGCAGTGTTCAAATATCTCTGATTCTCCTACACATTTTAAAATATTTCGTTTGAATCAGGATTCAAATAAGAATCACACATGGCACTTGACTGTGTGTTTCTTATAGTTCTCAAGAATTACCCAGGGATTGGAAGAATAAATACTGTTGAACTGTCTACAGTACCCAAAGTGATCTACACATTTGATGCAATCCTATCAAAATACCAACAGCATTTTTCACAGAACTAGGAAAAACAACCCTAAAATTTGTATGGAACCACAAAAGACCCTGAGTAGTTAAAGTAATCCTGAAAAAGAAAAACAAAACTGGAGGTAATGCAGTTCCAGACCTGAAGGTATATTACAAAGCTCTAGTAATCAAAATAGCATGGTACAGGCATAAAAATAGACACATAGATCAATAGAACAGAGCAGAAAACCCAGAAATTAACCCACAATTATATGGTTAATTAACCTTCAACAAAGGAGGAAAGAATACACAATGGGGAAAAGATGGTCTCTTCAACAAATGGTATTAGAAAACATGCAAAGGAATAAAATTTATACCATACACAAAAATAAACTCAAAATAGATTAAAGACCTAAATGTGAGACCTGAAACTAAGAAAATCTTAGAAAAGAGCAAAGGCTGTACTTCTTCTGACATGGGCCATGGTAACATTTTTCTAGATATGTCTCCTGAGGTAAGGGAAATAAGAGCAAAAATAAACCAGGAAATAAAAATAAATTGGGACTTCATCGAAATAAAAGCCTTCTGCACAGCAAAGGAAACAATCAAAACCAAAAGGCAACCTACAGAATGGGAGAAGATATTTGCTAATGACATATCTGATAAAGAGTTAGTATCCAAAATATATAAAGAACTTACAAATCTCAACACCCAAAAAACAAATAATGCAATTTAAAAATGGGCAGAAGACATGAACAGATATTTCTCCAAAGACATACAGATGGCCAACAGACGCATGAAAAGATGCTGATCAGTCATCATGAGGGAACAGCAACTTAAAGCTACAATGAGATAGTACCTCACACCAGTCAAAATGGCTAAAATCAAAAACTAAGAAACAGGGGCACCCAGTGGCTCAGTCAGTTAAGCAGATGACTCTTAGTTTTGGTTCAGGTCATGACCTCAGGGTTCTGGGATCAAGCCCTGTGTGGGGCTCCATACTCAGCTCAGAGTCGGCTTAAGGATTCTCTCTCTTCCTTTCTCTCTGCCCCTCCCCACGCTCATGCATGCTCTCTCTCTCTTTCAAACAAATAAATCTTTAAAAGAAAAAAAAAGGCCAATGATACAATAAATGTTGGCAAGAATGTGGAGAAAAATGAACCGTTGTACATTATTGGTGGGAATGCAAACTGGTGCAGCCACTGTGGAAAACACTATGGAGGCTCCTCAAAACTTTAAAAACAGAACTATACTATAGTCTAGTAATTGCATTACTGGGTATTTATTCAAAAAATACAAAAACACTAATTCACAGGGATACATGCACCACTATGTTTATTGCAGTATTATTTACAATATCCAAATTATGGAAGCAGGCAAGTGTCTATCAGAGGAAGAATGGATAAAGGAGATGTGGTGTATATATATACCACATCTTCATATATATATGTATATATACATACACACACACACACACACACACACACACATACATACATACAAAGGAATATTACTCATTCATAAAAAAGAATGAAATCTTGCTATTTGCAACAACATGGATGGAGCTAGAGGGTATTATCTAAGTGAAACATGTCAGTAAGAAAAAGACAAATACCATATGATTTCAATCTTATGTGGAATTTAAGAAACAAATGAGCAAAGGAAAAAGAGAGAGAGAGACAGAAACCAAGAAACAGATCCTTAATTATCGAGAACAAACTATGGTTATGAGAGGGGAGGCGGGTGGGGGATGGGTGAAATAGGTGATGGGGTTTAAAAAGAATACTTACCATGAGAAGCACTGTGTAATGTACAGAATTGTTGAATCACTACACTGTACCCCTGAAACTAATAGAACACTGTATGTTAACTATGCTGGAATTAAAATGAAAAACTTAATTTTAAAAAAATATATAATCTGAGTAAAAGTTGAGCATTTAAACTAAGGGCAGGATAAAAATGCAGGTGGTCCTTAGGTATGATTGGACACAGGGGCTAGAATGCCATAAAATTTCTCACTCTATCTCTTGCCTCTCCTTACTGTTAAGATGTGTGTTTCTTTGCCTCCTATTTCTCTTGGGATTGCTCCTTCTGTCCCCCAATCCATAGACTGCCTCATTTGATAGGGTGCCAAGAGTTATAAAGGTTTAGCTATCACAGCTTCTTTCTCCCTGGAGAGATTATGCCATCACTTTGTCCCAGATTACCAAATTCTAGGAATGGAACTCATTGGCCAACTTGGCCAACAGCTGAAGTCAACTTGTAACATGGCCCCTTCAGAGGCACCATGTAAAATGGCAGAAGGGACACTGTGACAATTAAAAGATATAACTAGCTCCCACAGATACCCACTGCAGTATCCAGGCACAAGGACCTAATACCTATGAGACTAAGGGTAAATTGCTCAAGCACTCTGATACTGAACTTCCACATATGTAAAATATGGACAACATTGTTCCTATTTTCCATCTAAGGTTTCTGTGAGAAACAATAGAATGAAGATTCTAATAACACTTAATAAACTAAAAAGCAAGATAAATACAAAAAGAAGGATCATGGTGATGATGATATAACACCCCAACATCACAAGAGATTCCTCTTCTTCTGTATACTTATTTATGGGTCATATAAATAGTACCACATAATAAACCATGGGATTCTCTTGCCAAATATTCATATGTAAACATCTTGTCTGTTTCCCCAGCCACATAGTACATGCTATGAGAAGACCTGTAATCTTAAGTAGGGATTGCAAACTGGTGACCCACAGATGTGCTTTGTCTTAAAAGCCCTTGACCATCACACTTTCTCTAGAACACACAGTCAAGCCACCTCTATTAACTTACTTGTCTCTTCAAACCTGTCTGGCCACTGAAGTCATTTGAATGCGTGACCCCCCAAACAAGAAAGAGCACAGACCATAGAGAAGGAAAACCATTAGTCTAAATGTTGGTGGCAATAATTTTTTTTTTAAATACTCTCTGGTTAACAAAACAATTGGTAGTCCATTATGGTCAGGGATTTTTTTTTTTCCTTCTTCAAAGTATATATATCTGACTATCCACTGAAGTGTTAGCAGTGATTGTGGCCTGGAAATCAGATCATTTTCCTACTGAAATAGCAGGATCCTTTTTTCCAAAAGTTCTACTATTCTTATAAGAGCAAAAATTAAAAGTTATTATTTAGGAAGTGAATGAGTAAACTTGGGCTGGCAACTCATGTTCTATCGCTTGGCTCTCAGTCATCTTTGTATTGATTTCCCTGGTTCTCATTCCACTCTGTCCTAGACTATTTGAAAAGCTGCAGCTAAAACCCATCCTGTTTTGACCATTTTCTGCCCAGTCATTTTATGCTTCAGCAAAATTCTTACTGTCTTCCTTAATGGACCTCTGGGAATGGAAGAACAACTTCAATAAAAAGTACAGTGAATTAAATGATGGGACCAAGCCATTAACAAAACTCTAAGCCTGTCCTAGATTCTTAGAACATATTATATTAGCATAGCTCCTCTAGCTTTTAATATATTCTGATGTTTATTATTTAACAAACAGGTGTTTCCATTTCTCAAATGCCTTTTCTGGATCGATTTAAATAGTCACTTTTTTTGTCTATTAATATGGTGAATTCTCTGGACATATTTTCTTATATTGAGACTTTGATGCATTCCTGGGATGAACTTGATCTGAACAATGAATTATTGTTTAAGAAGCAAATGTTTCATTTCAACTAATATTTAATTTAGAATACTAAACCATGCATCCACAAGTGATACTGGTTTATCATTTTTTATTGCCTTTATCTGACATTGGAATCAAGATTGCACTAATCTCATTAAATAAGCATATAGCGCTTCTTTTCTGGGAAAAAATTAGTAGAAATTTTCCTTGAAAATTTAGTAGAAATTCTGTGTGAAACAGACCAAGGCCTATAAAGTTTAGATGGCAGGGAGGTCTTTTTTGACCATTTAAAGTCTTCAGTGCTTTTGACCTATTCAGTTTTCCTAGCTTGGGCATTTTATATTTTTCCAAATAGTTTATGACTAAGATCTTGTAAGTTATCAAGTATATTCTGACATAGTTACTCATAATATTCTTTAAAATCTGTTATATCTGCAACTATTTTTCTTTTTCATTGAAGTTTCTGTTTTTGGTTTTTTGTTTGTTTGTTTTTACTTTTTCTTGCTTGGTTTCCTGAAGACCTTTAGTTTTGTTGACATTTTTATTATTTGTAATTCTTTATTTAAAAATTTCTTTTTTATTGTTATTCATTCTTCTTCCTTGTTTCTTTTGGTTGGTTTCTTTGTATTTGCTCTGCTACATTTTCAACATTTTCAAACTTTTGTGTCCTGGTAAATTTATTTGATACTATACACTTCTGGAAAGGACCATGCTAGCCATGTCTTATAAACAGCAACTTGTGAGATTTTATTGTTAAGTCCTAGAACTTCACAATTCCCCTCATGGTCCCCTTTTCACTCCAGGATTATTTATTAATGTAAAACCTGACATTTAGGGTTACATAAACTATGCTTCTCTTTTTTTTTTAATTTCTAGCATTAATTGATTATGGCCAGAGGACATAGCCTATATGATATTGATTCTTTGGAATTTAAGACTGCCTTTATGGTCTAGTAAATTTTCCATGTAAGGAATACACACACATACAGACTCATATATATATAATATAGACATAGATATAGATATATAGATAGGGATATATAGTTCAAGCTTCTTTATTATATTACTTTTTTGTCTCTGTTAATGTTCGTCTGATTTATCAATTTCTGAGGAAAGTATGTTAAAATCTCTTGCAACATATATTAGTAAGTCTATTTCTCTCTACCATTATGCCATTGCAGCTTTGTATAATTTGAGGCTATCTTGTTAAAGGATGCGTATTCATGTTCCTTATATCTCCTGGCTCTATTATTTTACCAGTATATATATCCATCACCCTTTTTCCTATATAACATTTTTTGCTTTGATGTATCAAATATTAACACTTTAATATTAAGAGTCAGATATTAAGATGGCCACTCTCTTTTGGTTTGTAGTGGCCAATATGAGTTTGTATCCTTTTATTTTCAAATTTCCTGTGTCCTTTTACCTGAACTGAATCTAAATAGTGCACTGTTGATTTTTTGTGTTTTATTTTTTTAAATATCATCTAAGCTTCAATCTTTTAACTGGTAAGATGAGCAATTTATATTTATTAAAATTATTATATTGGGACTTTTTCATATTTTCCAGAGATTGTACTTTCCCCAAGTATCTTTTTCTCCTTTCCTTCAGATTTCTATTCTAGTGGATCTGCTCTTTCTCTATGGCCTTTTAGAATTTTCTCTCTGTATTAATAGAGTTAACTTTTGATATCATGTGTCTAAAGCATAGGTTTTTCTTTATCTATTCTGTATGGCAACTTTGAGTCCTTTTAATCTGAAATCTTACATCTTTCTTCAATGTTGAAATATTTATAATTATTTTGCCCTCTCTCTTCCTTCTGCCCCTTCTGGGATATCTTGTTATCCAAATTTGGGGACTCCTAGTTCTATTCTCTATATTCTTTTCCTTCATTGTTTACTCCCCTTCTGAAAGATTTCCTGAGTCCAGTCTTCTCGGGCTCACAAAGTCCATCTTTGGCTCTGGTTATCCCACTATTTATTTCATCTAATGAGTTCTTTCTATGAGCTATTTTTCATTTCTAATATTCCTACTTGGTTCTTTTTGGTTTTGTCATTGTTAATTTGTGTTACTAACATACTCCTGTGGTAGGCTGAATGTTGGCTCTCCTAATGATGTTCATATCCCAGTCCCTGGAACCTATGACTATATTCCCTTAAAAGGTGTATTAATTTCCTCAGGCTTCCATAACAAAGTACCACAATCTGGGTGGCTTAAACCAACAGAAAAGTATTTTCTCACAGTTCTGGAGGCTAGATATCTAAAATCAAGGTGCTGGTAGGGCATGTTCCCTCTGCAGTCTTGAGGAGAGAGTCTGTCCCACACCTTTCTTTTAGTTTCTGGTGTTGCCTGTGATCCTTGAAATTCTTTGGCTTTAAGACACATCATTCTAATTTACCTATGTGATCAACTGGCATTCTCCCTGTGTGTCTATATTAAAATTTCCTTCATCTTACAAGGACTTTGGTCACAGGATTAGGGCTGACTCTAACCCAGTATGACCTCATCTTCACTTGATCATATCTGAAAAGATCCTACTTTCAAATAAAGTCATACTCACAGGTAGTGGGGCTTAGGGTCGGAACATCCGGGTAGAGGACACTATTCCATGGCCAAAGGAAGTTTGCAGGTGTGGTTAACTGAAATATCTTGACATGGGGATATTGCATTGTCTTGGATTACCCAGAAATCACAAGATTTCTCATATATATGAAGGAAGTAGGAGGTTAGAGAAGAGAGAAGATGCTTCCCTGTTAGCTTTGAAAATGGAGAGAAGAAGGAACCGTGATCCATAGAGTGTAAGTGGCCTCCAGAAACTGGAAAAAAAAGCAATAGCTTCTCCTTTTGTTCCTCTAGAAGGAACTATCCCTGCTGACACCTCCATTTTTAACCCCATAAGACTCATTTGATTCTGACCTCTGGTATTTTCAAGAGAATAAATATATGTTGTTTTCAGTTACAAAGATCACTGGCATTTTACTTGTAATTCAATTGCTATTACAGCAGCAATGGGAAACAAATACCACCCCCTGATCTCTTTGAAGATCTGTAGTGTGCCTAGTGTGCTTCTTTTAAATTCTTGACTTATTTGTCCCCATACTTCTAATTTGTGTGGTGTATAATGTTTCATGATCTATTATTCATGAACTCTGGGAACCTAGTTATTATCATTATTGGGGGGGGCCGTGTATATTCCTGGGGCTATCAGCTAGTCTGTCTGCTAACATGTACTGGAGAATAGGGCTCTAGTCCCCAATCTGTGTCACTCTAGGTGACTTTAAAAAAAAAAAAAAGAGCAGGGGGTTTCAACCACAGGGACAGCCTGAACACCACAGACTCACTGACTACTCTCTAAAGAAATTCCTTTCTTCAGAGACTGGCCTTGAAACTCTTACAATGAAATGAAATTGGGGAGAGGAAGTCTTATTGTGATCCACCTGTCCTGAGGTTTAAAAGGGGAAGATGTAGGGGAATAAAACCAGAAAGGCATGGTCACTCCACACCTGCTTGAATCATCTCTTTGGCCCAGCAGTGCGTGATAGGAACTGCTAAGGGACACTCCTGATAGCCACTCCAGGAGGCCTGTGTTGTTGCTGCAGATTTTCAGTGGCTGTGGAGCGGGTAATGAATGCCCAGAGCCCTGTGCAAAAGCAGGACTGAAGTGCCTTCCCGCAGTCTATCTTCCCATTGCTGCTTGGTCACCCTTAGCCTAAGCCTTTTGCATCCATATTGGTTTTCTCCATTTTTTTTTTCTGGAAATTCCTTAAATACAAGCTTCCTTTTTCTTTAGATTCTTCAAAGTGGACACTGAAATTTAAAAAAAAACAAAAAACAAAAAACAGTACTTCATGCGAGGTTTCAATTTTGTCAGCTTTCTTTTCTATGTCCTGCAAAACTGGGCCAAAAAAAAACAAAAAATGCTACTCATCTCTCTGTAAGTATGAGGGCAGCAGTGAAACCGGAGGTGTAAGACAATATTGGAAGAATCAGGGCTGTATATGGACGGCAAAGCTCTTCACTCAGAAATCAACTTGACCCAGGTAATTCAGGAGGCACAATTGTGTGGACGTCCTCATTCTGGAACCAGTTTCCTTTGAAATAAGTTTTCTGTATGATAAAGAATGTTGTTTTCATGAGCTTATGCTGTTGGTTCTCTTGTATTATGTCTTTATAAGGAGATATCTCGTGAACCAATTTCTTCCAGAGGTACAGAGCCAGAATCCTGCCCACTCAGCTCCTACACTTGCACATGTTACTCAAAAATGCCTTTTCCTTTTGACTCTCTTGTTTGTATTCCGTGAGTACCGCTCCATCCAAATCACTTTTAGAGATTCAACCTACCCATAAGGAGCAGTAAAAATGAAAAACTCCTCATAAAAGAATAGTTTGGGATGGAAAAGTAATTTGACTTGATGTATACCAACCTATTCTTTAGACAATTTAGCCTAGGGAATGATTCTTACACTATTAAAGAGGAATTGTTAGAAATCTTTTTTTTTTTCTTTAAATTATAGTTTGGTAGAGTATTTACTACTCCATTGCTACAAAATTAAGAAGGATAATTATACATACATTTGCTCACAGGCCAAAATAATGAGACTCCCAAGAATTAATAAAAGAATGAGAGTGAACCAAAACATACATATATATGAATTAGAACCAATGAACCCAAAATTTAAAAAGAGGCATAATATTCTCAAAGAGATAAAGGAGAAAAATATATATTAATCATCTAAGATTTACTTCATGTCCTCCTTTATCGCTACCAAACATAACTTGTACCAAACATTACTGTACACATGCTGGTTCTGTATTCTTTTTTTTTTTTTTTTGAGGTATGATTGATGAACAAAAAGCTGTACATCTTTGATACACACAATTTGATGAGTTTGGCAATAGGTATACACCCATGAAGCCATTCTCACAATCCATTCCATAAATATATCCACCACCACCAAAAGTTTCTTCCCACCTTCTTTATTTCTGTGTGGGCAATAATACCTTAATATAAGATCTGCCATTCTTAGAAAATTTTTAATTTCACCACAATATTGTTATAAAGCTACAATAATTGAAACAGTATGGTACTGACATAAAAACAAACATAAAGACCAATGAAACAGAATAGAAGCCCCAAAATAAACCCTCTCATGTATGGTCAACTGATCTTCAACAAAGATGCCAAGAATACACAATGAGGAATGAACAGTCTTTTCAGGAGACAGTGTTGTGGAAACTGGATATCCACACACAAAAGAATTTAATTGGACCATTATCTTATACCACACACAAAAATCAACTCCAAATGGGGTAAACACTTAAACATAAGACCTGAAATTGTAAAACTCCTAGGAGAAAACATAGAGAAAGGCTTCTTGACATTGGCCCTGGCAATGATTTCTTGGTTTAACACCAAAAGCATAGGCAGCAAAAGCAAAAATAGAAAAATGGGATTACATGAAACTAAAAAGCTTTTGCACAGCAAAGGAAAAAAATCAAGTCATAAGACAACCTATGGAATGGGAAAAAATATTTGCAAACCATGTATCTGATAAAGGGTTAATATCCAAAATATGCAAGGCCCTCCTACAATTCAGTAATGAAAAAAACAAATAACTCAATTAAAAATGGGCAAAGGATCTGAATAGAAATCACCAAAGAAAAATACGAACGGCCAACAGGTAGACGAAAAGGTGCACAACATCACTTTCATCAAGCAAGTACAAGTCAAAACTACGATGAGATTTCAGCTCAATATTCTTATTAAAACATTGTAAAGGAGGGCTATAGTGTTACCACCTGTGCTTATGATAACCAGATTCCATCGTCCCTTGAAAGCAAAACCCAGGGGGAGTCAAGATGGTGGAAGAGTAGGGGACCTTGTTTCATCTGGTGCCTTGAATTTAGCTAGATAACAATCAAATCATTCTGAACACCCATAAATTCAACCTGAGGTATAAGAAAGCCAACCCCATAAAAGCAAAAAGTGCCATTTCCCAACAAAAGGGCTGCAGGAAGGAAAGCAGTGAGGGACTCTAGAGTCAGCCTGCCTTATTTTCTCTAGGCTTTCTCAAGATACACATTATGTCCTTCCACGTGTTGAATAATAAGTAATTTTGAGCACACTCGGAGCACTGCATAAGCATGGAACTGTTCATTCCTTTCCAACTGGAGGTCATGATCTATGTGTCTCATTAGTGAAGCAGCAGAAAAAGAGCTGAAAACCTGGTTCCAAACATTCCAGCTCAGCTGTGGAATTTTAAACAAGTGATTTAGCTTCTCCGTAAAATGGGGATAGTAATTCTTCACCATAAACGTTTCTCAAGATTGTTTTAAGGATCAATTTAGAACACATAAATGTGCAAAGAGCCTAAGATCTTTTGTGTAGTTCTATAAATAGAATATATAGTACAAAGTAGAAAGTATAATATTCCAGCTATTAAATAGTGAAGAACTGTTAGAGCGTCATTTTTTCACACCCTAATAAAAAAATGAATCTAGGCAATACTCAACAAGGGCTACTGACATCACACAAAAAAGAGAGACAAACAGGTATTATCTATGATGTATTCCTAAAGGTGGTGTAAAAAAGAACCTAAATCAGATTAAAGCATTAAGCCAAACCTCTAGATCTAATTTCTAGTTTTCAGGAAATAAAGGAGGCAAAAGTACACATTAAAGGACACCATAAGGAAGCAAACACTGAAGTCCAGAATTAAGGAAATTCTAAAAGATAAATCACTTCATTTCTTTAACATATCGCTAAGTGGGGAAAGGAGATGGGGAATCTATAGATTAAAAGAGACATAAGAGATATGTGACAACCAAATGTATGTGAGAACACAGAAACTGATTCAAACAAACCAAGATTTTTAAAAATCATTTTGGAGACAATCAGGAAATCTGAACAGTGGCTGGATATTTGTTGATATTAAGGCATTATTGCCAATTTTTTGAGGGTGACAATGGTCTTATGCTTATGTTTTTAAGCAATCCATTATCTTTTGGAGATACCAACTAAAATATTTCTGGACAAAATGATGATGTCTAAGAGTCTCCTCAAAAAGACCAGAAGGTATAGGGCTTCGGTGGGTGCGGGGTAGGGGGTGCATTGCAGGTAGAAATGGGAAAATAAGAGCGTAGTACATAAAGCACAATAAAAATGGTTATTTATAAGGATCTTGAATATGTTATGCTCCCTGTGGAGTGACCTAATAGTCACACATCACAAGCATAATTTACACTATCACAAGCTCTAACGAGAGCTCAGGAGTCAGAAATCACAATACTTAGAAATTTATTACCAATTTTTTAATACTAAACGTTGAGATCTTAAACATGCATCAGTGAGAGAATACTGGTTTATTTCCATTGCAGGCTGGACATACTCAGACCATAGCCTTTTAATTTATGCATCCTTCTACGTTTTTCAAAGTATAATGGAAAGGCTTGGCTTTATCATTTTAATCATTAAGGTAATCTTTTGAGAGATGTATGGTCACAAGCCATAATCCTTAAAAATCAAAGTGTTCTGATGATACTTTTAAAAACTGGTTTGTGGTATACTATGTTCTTCAGGCTTTCAGAGCCTTGGCTGTACAAGCCACAAACACATTTCAAGTGCAAATTATTTGCACTGTTAAATTTTATAGCCCATAAAATCATTCATCTGATTAAAAATTTTTGAAATGCTAGATTTCTAAGAAGATGAATGTAAATTACCAGCTGATATTTCCATCTTTAGCTGAATAAATAATCATAATATAAATTACTAGAAACTTCATGGCATCTAGGCTTTATACACCCTTTCTAAAAAAAAAATACATGACACTAAACAATTTTGGAGCAGTTGGTATATTGAAAATAAAAAATGTATCTTTATTTTTATTTATTTATTTATTTTTTAAATAGGCTGCATGCCCAGTGTGGAGCCCAACATGGGGCTTGAACTTACAACCCTGAGCTCAAGACCTGAGCTGAGATCAAGAGTCAGATACCTAACCGACTGAGCCACCCAGGAACCCCTAAAAATGAATCTTTAAAAGCTCAACCTCAAAAGTCCTCAGTAGAACCCCATCTGCCCAACTATATACACTATCTTTGTTTCAATTCTTAAAACCCACAGCAGTTTGAATGTAGTTCTAACATCACATGATGTTCCAGGCAAAATGAAGAGAAAATCCTGGTCATTCCACCTCAACCACAGGAACCTATCTTCCTTTCATTAAATGATGGGAGTCATATTAGTTTGCTAGGGCTGCAGTAATAAAGTGCCACAAACTCAGTGGCATAAAGTGCTACAAACTCTGATGTCTTACAATTCCAGAGGCTATAAGCCCAACATCAAGGTATCAGCAAGGTTGGTTCTTTCTGTTGGCTATGAAGAAGAATCTGTTCCATGAACAGCGCCCCCCCACCCCCCCACCCCCGGCTTCTGAAGTTTCACTAGTAATCTGTGGCATTCATTGGCTTGTAGAAGCCCTTCCCTGATCTCTTCCTTCATCTTCACATGGCATTCCCTCTGTGTACCTGTCTGTGTCCAAATCTCCCTTTTCTATAAGGACACCAGTCAGAGGGGATGCCCACTCCATCACAGTATGACTCATCGAACTCAACTAATTACATCTGCAATGATCTTATTTCCAAATAAAGTCACATTCTGCAGTATGAGAGGTTAGGACTTCAACGTTGAATTTTGGGGGTAAACAACTCAATGCGTAACAGGAATTAAGATAATTTGCTCGTGTGGTACACATACTCAATCATCCAGGACATACACAAGGCAGAAAAAAAAAAAAATCAAGTTAGAAGGAAGAACTCTACATATCAAAGTTGTATAAATTTGTTTCATTTCAATAACTCATTAATGCATGCATTCAAGAAAACAACGAATGGATAGCAGTGACATCTAGGCACAACAGAGGATTAAAAAGTACACACATCATTAGGGACAACCTGACTCATGTTTTATGTGCTGCACAGACTAACAATGTTTAAAATTCTCATTCAACACTTATTTTAATATCAGTGGAAAGAAAATGATATCCTATTAATAAAACCATATGCTTTTTCCATTTCAAAATCATGCATTAAACCTAAAATAACATTTACTTCTATTTGGGAAATTCTTTCTGTTCACAGTTTTCTGTCATTCATACTGAATAATGTTAGTAATTCAGACTCACTAAGGATCAAGGTAGGTTACAAGACTATAGTTACAGATAATTGCTCAACATTGCTCAACAAATATTTGAAAGTTTTTTTGACAAAATAATTCCTATATTTCTGTAGTTCTTGATCCCTTTTTTTTTTTGCAATTTTCAAACCTGATAAAGTCTTGGAAGGTATAAAGTTTCAAAATCTAGATTAAAAAATAGATTGCTCATTCGCATCACTGAGGACTATACTAGACTTCCCGCTTGCTGTGATGCTGACTTCTGGTTTCAGAGTGAGTAGCACAACCCAATGTACCCACATATCCCAAACAAATTTTCCATTTATTGGCCCTGTACATTTCAGAGGTAGAGGGCAAGAATAATATGTCTTTCCTGGTTGTTTAAGGCATTATCTGTGGAACTGTGACTTAATGAACATCCTATTTCCCATTCATTCCCATGAGATTTTAGTATCTCTTTATGAACTGGAGCCCCAGGAAGCTCTTTGATAGGTCTCTTAATTAGTTTGGCCAATTAGTAGGGAAAATGACCACATAAATACCACAAAAGGGCTGGAAATACCTCGTAGAGGAAATACCCAGAACAACCCTGTCATCTGCCTTTACCCAGCTTTATGCGCCAGGGAAATCACCTGCTCAACAGTGTGATACATGAACTCTAGACTAGCCATCTGGGTACAAATTCACTTCTGGCACTTATTAGCTATGTGACCTTGAACAAACCATTTGACCTTTCTGTATCTCATTTGCTTCTTGAGCAAAATGGTAGTAAAAAATTACTTGGTTAATGGGGTACCTGGGTGGCTCAATTGGTTAAGCAACTGCCTTCGGCTCAGGTCATGATCCTGGAGTCCCGGGACCGAGTCCCACATCAGGCTCCCAGCTCCACAGGGAGTCTGCTTCTCCCTTGGACCTTCTCTCCTTTCATCCTCTGTCTCACTGTCTCCTTCTCCAATAAATAAATAAACTCTTAAAAAAAAACAGTACTTGGTTAATGGACTTTTATGCAGATTAAATATGTTAATACCTATAGACTGTTGGGAACGATGCCTGGCACATTCTAAACACAAGTGCTAGCCATTATTAGGAATCTGTAATTGAAGAGTAAACAATTTTGTTGTGATGTTAAGTGTTGACGTCAACTTTAAACAGTGTATATCTCTGTTGGCACAGAGTGGGCAGTGAACCAGCTGGGCATACATTCTATCCAATAAGATTCCCAAAAGGCAATCACTGATGGCTCTCTCTCCAGGGTAGCTCTGCCCATGGGAAGAGGTTCTCTGACCACACTGATCCTGAGGGAAATGCTCCGGGAAGCACTTTGCTAAACATAAGAGCAGCCTACTGCATACTCAGCTCACCAAGCCAGCCTCCTCCTTTCCCTCAGAGAACATGAACAGACTTCGTTTTGCCAGATAGTTGAGACTAGAGATCCCAACATCTACTAGGAACTTTCCCTCTAACCCCTTCTAAATCAAGAGAGGATGAGAACCAGTCTCATTGTTGTGTTGTAGTCTTTAATCTGAAAGCAGGTGTGGATGGGTTTCTTGCTGTTAGATACAACCAAAGTTACAAGAACCTGAAAACACACCTGAAAACTAAGAGCCCTGAGCCACCCTCACATACATCTTAAACTATTCTTCTGGTCCAGCCACTCAAGAGATGCTTTTATCATAATTGCAAAATAGAAAAATGACTTTAGAAAACCATAATTAAAAGCCACAAATTACAAATTCCTCAAGATGGACAAAAGTTCATGAGAGTGGGACAGAGCAGGGAAATTACCAGGTATTGGAGGAGGTAGATAAGCAAGAGGAAAGGGACTAAGGTTTAGGAAGTTTTGACAGCAGAAGCATATGAGCAGTGTTTTGAAGAAAATGTGACAATTTACAATGTTTTATCTGTCCTTAAAGAAGTAAGGAATAGACCCATTTCCAATCTTAAAATTAGCTTACTCTAGCAGTGACTATACTAGAATCAACAGTATCATAGAAAGAGAGTAGCACTGACAGCTCGGAAACACATTTATCCACTTACTTGCTCTGTAAGCCCTGCAGACCCATCTTTTAGGACTAACACAAGGGTAAGAGACTATGGAAAGAGTACAGATACATGTTTATTTATCTCAGGATAAATGGACATGAGCACAGAGCAAGAGTCTGTGTGGTTAGAACTAAAAGATGCAAATTTACACTATAAAAATATTCAAGCATACAATAGCCTGTCTTTCACAACTTTACACTGATTTTTATTTGCCACTCACATCAGTTGTGATCTTGCATATTCCAATGTAATTAAAACCTTTTTTTAAAGACTTTTTAAAAATTTATTTATTTGACAGACAGAGATCACAAGTAGGCAGAGAGGCAGGCAGGAAGAGAGAGGAGGAAGCAGGCTCCCCACTGAGAAGAGAGCCCTATGCAAGGCTCAATCCCAGGACCCTGGGATCATGACCTGAGCCGAAGGCAGAGGCTTTAACCCACTGAGCCTAAATCCCTTTTTAAAAATTAGTCAGTTACCATGACCTGTAGTGCTCAGAAGTAAAAGTAACACAGCTACCAAGAAAGAAACAGTTGCCCCTGACATTCAGGATAGGCAAATACCTAAGTGTGGAGTTATTGCATATTCCTACAGGTTGTGTACATGTGGATAGGGATGAGTAGAATTAATTCTCAATTACATATTCATTGTTATGTGTGTAGCAATGGGATACTTCTAAAGATATCAGAGATGATATACAGTGCCTAATTCTATGTCCCTTGCCTGGAAGACTAAAATCTATTTGGGAAGGTAAGACATGTATCTGTGAAAGAATAAGTAAGTCACTGTGCAAGAAGGTACACAATTAAGTGTCAAAATGAATGCTAGAAGCCACTGTATTACTGAAAGAAACCATTCTGAGCTAGAGCAATAGCAGACCTTGTCATAAGAGGAGGGGCATGGACTAGAACTTGAAGAATATGTATTATTTACATAAAAAAGAAAAGATTTAATGGGGCACCTGGGTGGCTCAGTCAGTTAAACACTTGACTCTTGACCATAGCTAAGATCTTGATCTCAGGGTTGTGAGTTTGAGCCCTAAAAAAAAAGAGAAAGATTTAATATGCTTTCTCCCTCTGCAGTCAGAGAGAATGCAATTAAGAAAAGCCCAACTCAAGAGAATTATCTCTACAAGTGAGGACATAAAAAGAATATTGGAGAGGCCAAAGATAAGGGTCTAATTAGATTATTAGGTGGGTTGAAAAGTGAAACTCGGGAATTTGGGATTTTTCCTATAGTCTAGAAACAATCACTGATACCTTCCAAGGCAAAGCAGAATATAGACAATCTTGTTTAGTTTGATTTGACTTGATTGGGTTTTAGGTATCCTTGCCTATTCTAATGAATGGGAACATGAATAATACCAAATACCAAATAAGCCAAAAACCATGTAAATTTGTCATTGGATGGCATTACATGCATGATTTGATACTTTCTTGAGAGAGTGATTTCTATAAATTCTGCTATAAGAAACTTGAAAGTAAGAAAAAAAACTCTTCCTCCCAATTGATCCCCCTATCTTTTCTGACAAGACCCATCTAGCTCAGGAACTAGCTAGATGTCTATAGGACTAGACATCTCTTGCACCAGAGAATAATTAGTTAGGCTTTGTTTTGAAAGCCTACGTACAAAGTTCTATCTGATTATCTGAGAAGGAGGGGGTCTGACTGGCATGTAGAAAGAGAGGATACAGCATAGGGAGAATTGGTTCACCAAAGAGTGAAGGGATTGGAAGGAAGTTTCACTCTGTGGACAACATAGGGCCGGGCTTCTCATGTTTCACCAATATTCCTAGGTGTGGCAGGACCTCCTTGAGTTTACCATGCGTAGACACCTTGGACACTGAGAAAAAGACCCCGATGGTCAAGACTGGAACAGCAAGAGACTTTTTGGGACTATGGGTAATGGATCCCCTGATACTTAAGGAAATTAAAAAAAAGCAGCTCAGCCAATTTCCATGAAACTAAGACCAGAGGTAGTCTTCAAATGAGCTTCTTAAAATAGGATGGATTTCTTAAAATCATTGAGGGTGGCTTTCCCTATAAACTCTATTGGTGAGAACCATAGCAATCAAAGCTAATTTAGAAAAATTAAAAAAAAATATGACATTCGTCACAATTGAGGGCAACAGAGCAAATTTATAACCTTGTTCTAGTTTTCTTTTATTCTCCTAAAGTAGCAAACTGATTCATTCCTTGAATGAAAATTTTAGTCTGCACCAAATATTCAGATATCCTAAAAGCAGAATTGATCAGCCTTGAAGTTCAGTGAGGGGACAGAATCTTCCATGAATTGAAGGGATAAGCAGTGAGCAAGAGGCCAAAACCTTGCATTCCCCACTCCTGAAGTTACTGTCAGACAGCTGAGTTTGTGCAAGGGTAATGGTGTCCATACAAATGTGTAACCAGCCATGTATGTTGAATGCTACTCATTCATCAAGGAAAAATTATTTCTACCATCCTTATGCCAAGTTATAAACTCTAGTATAAACTTTTTTCTAGCTTTATTGATGAATTGACAAATAAAACCATATGTATTTAAAGTGTACATATGATGATCACATTGTGAGGGGACTACCACAATTGAGTTAATACATCCATCACCTCATAGTCAGACCTTTTTTTGTGTGTGCAGTAAGAACATATGAGATCCCCTCTCCACAAATTCAAGTACATAATACAGTATTATTAGCTATAGTCACCATGCAGTATAATAGAACCTTGTAACTTATTTATCTTATAACTTCAAGTTTGTTCCCTCTGACCTACATCTCCACATTCCTCCTAACCCCTAGACTCTGGCATCCACCATTTTACTATCCATTGCTATGAGATTGGCTTTTCTTTTTTCTCTTTTTTTAGATTCCACAGATAAGTGATACCATACAGTATTTGTCTTTCTCTGTCTGGCTTATTTCACTTAGCATAATGCCCTCCAGGTTTATCCATATTGTCACAAATGGCAGGGTTTCCTTTTTTTATGGCTTAATATACCACTTATATTACATTATATATGCATATATATATATATACACACACACACACACACACACATATACATACATACATATAAGTATAACATACATATAATGGAACATATATCACATTTTTTAATCCATTCATCTGTCAAAGGACACCTAGTTTGGGTCCATATCTTGGCTATTGTGAATGCTGCTGCAATAAACATGGGAATGCAGACATCTCTTCCAAATACTGATTTTATTTTCTTTGAATATATACCAAGAAGTGAGACTACTGAATCATACGGTAATTCTGTTTTTAATTTTTTGAGGAACCTCTATATTGTTTTCCATAGTGGTGGAACCATTCAGGTACAAATTTTGATGATATTTAACATGCTAAGTGCTATGGACTAACTGATTGTGTACCCTCCCAAAATTTATAAATGGAAGCCCTAAACCTCAATGTGATGGCATTTGGAAGTGGAGCCTTGAGGTTAAGATGAAGCCATAAGAGTAGAGCCCCATGATGGGATTAGTGCCCTTACAAAAAGAGGAAGAAATCAGAGTTCTGTCTCTGCCATGTTAGGACACAGCAATATGGTGGGCCACTGTAAACCAAGCAGAGGGTCTTAACCAGACACAGATTCTGTTAACACTTGAGTTTTGACTTTTCAACTTTCAGAACTGTGAGAAATAAGTGTTATTTAAGTCATCCAATCTATGGTATTTTGTTATAACAGCCCAAACTACTTGAGATATTAAGTAACTATCTCTAGATGTTTGTTGATTCTTCTTAGGGTCTTTCAGATGTCATCCCTAATATATACAGTTTACTTGTATATGGACCCAGATAACCCTGTTCATCCTGAGATAATTTCAAAGTAAATTATAAACTATAAAACTATAAATTATAAAATATTAGGGTATTGTGTTCTATGCATTCTTTCCCAATAATTGTTAATATATGCAAAATTATTACATTTAACTAGAATAAACATTATTTTACAGATGAGAAGACTTGAAAATAGAAATCTATTTATTAGTTTTGTGATCCTTTTAGGCCTCAGAAGTTTTATTTATATAACATGACCATTGTATTAACACAAAATATATATACATAAAATACAATGAATACAATGTTCTTTTCTCAGTGCCAGGCATTCAGGAAAAATTCATTCAATTATAATTGCAACATTCCAAATGAAATATAAATGAAGACTTTTTAAGCCCTCATTTTACTATCTGAGAGCATTGCCTATCAGCAGTAATCAAATTTCACCCTTAGATATAAGTTTAGAGCTCATTTAAGAATAATTCCTCCAAGAAACTGAAGTTTAAAGGTTTTGATTTGGGGCACCTGGGTGGCTCAGTAGGTTAAGCCTCTGCCTTCGTCTGAGGTCATGATCTCAAGGTCCTGGGATTGAGCCCCGCATTGGGCTCTCTGCTCAGTAGGGAGCCTGCTTCCTCCTTTCTCTCTGCCTGCCTCTCTGATTACTTGTGTTCTCTGTCAAATAAATAAATAAAATCTTAAAAAAAAAAATAAAGGTTTTGATTTGCTTGAGATAGTACAGAAACTCTTATTATAACTAAAGCCTGACAAAGGTCTAATATTGGCCACTAAAACAGAACTAGAATATTTAAGAATTAAATCCTCTTTCCATTTTAGTTAGCGTAACTCTACTCAGTGTACCACATCCCAAGAACGTTCCATCCCAGATACCTGTGTTTCTTAGAAGCCATCCCAACCTTCTTACTATGTCAGGTTGTTCATTTCCCTCTAGATCTTTCCAACATCCTCCTTTTGTCTTTATGTCAAGAGATGAATGACAGCATTCTAGAGGGTTGCCTGGTGGCCCTTGCTCTGGCTTTCTCCTACCACTACCACTCTCAGTCCTGGCCCAATTCTGATTCACCAGTTGACAAAAAACTCAATGTGTGTCTAGCCCTGGGAACTACAAGTGATAAAATGGAAAAGACAATGTAGAAACCCAAAGTCAAAGGCTCACTTCCAACCCTTGGTATAAGATTCAATTTAGGAAGAATATGTACAGTAATGCCAGCAGTTATTGGGAATTTTACAGAACATGCTGAGTAATTTTGGGCCTTTCCACAATTTCTGGCATGGACAGTGCATTCAAAGGCCATTAAACCAGCAATGATTCTTTTTCTCAGATTTCTAAAACTCCAGCATCCAAGCCTTTTTTCCTCAGTCTTAGGTTCAAAACATACATGTGAGATTCTAATTCAGTCTCCAAATATCATCAACCTTTAGAACACTCCCTTCTGGGGCCAGTCAGCTACACTGTTTCAGATCCACTTATTAGAAAGTCCAGAGTTACTACCAGCTGAAATCTGCAATTCTCTAACTTTCCAGTGCTGATAAGGAAATCAAGCTTAAAAACCAAAGTCTTTTGCAGGGTCATAGGGAAGCTCTATTTTTAATTTCTTGAGGAATCTCCACACTGTTCGCCAAAGTGGCTGCACCAACTTGCATTCCCACCAACAGTGTAAGAGGGTTCCCCTTTCTCCACATCCTCTCCAACACATGTTGTTTCCTGTCTTGCTAATTTTGGCCATTCTAACTGGTGTAAGGTGGTATCTCAATGTGGTTTTAATTTGAATCTCCCTGATGGCTAGTGATGATGAACACTTTTTCATGTGTCTGATAGCCATTTGTATGTCTTCATTGGAGAAGTGTCTGTTCCTATCTTCTGCCCATTTTTTTATATGATTGTCTGTTTTGTGTGTGTTGAGTTTGAGGAGTTCTTTATAGATCCTGGATATCAACCTTTTGTCTGTACTGACATTTGCAAATATCTTTTCCCATTCCGTGGCTTGCCTCTTTGTTGAGTGTTTCCTTTGCTGTGCAGAAGCTTTTGATACTGGGTATTTACCCCAAAGATACAGATGTAGTGAAAAGAAGGGCCATCTGTACCCCAATGTTTATAGCAGCAATGGCCATGGTCGCCAAACTGTGGAAAGAACCAAGATGCCCTTCAATGGACGAATGGATAAGGAAGATGTGGTCTACTATACACTATGGAGTATTATGCCTCCATCAGAAAGGATGAATACCCAACTTTTGTAGCAACATGGACGGGACTGGAAGAGATTATGCTGAGTGAAATAAGTCAAGCAGAGAGAGTCAATTATCATATGGTTTCACTTATTTGTGGAGCATAACAAATAGTATGGAGGACAAGGGGAGATGGAGAGGAGAAGGGAGTTGAGGGAAATTGGAAGGAGAGGTGAACCATGAGAGACTATGGACTCTGAAAAACAATCTGAGGGTTTTGAAGGGGCGGGGGATGGGAGGTCGGGGGAACCAGGTGGTGGGTATTAGAGAGGGCACGGATTGCATGGAGCACTGGGTGTGGTGGAAAAACAATGAATACTGTTATGCTGAAAAGAAATTTTTTTAAAAAGTCTTTATTTGGCAAGAAACTTAAGAGAATTCTGTTCTCTAGAATTTCCACAAACAAATTAAATCCCCTTTCATATTCAAGCTCATATGAGCTAGTTTTTGCTGAGTAATAGATCACTTCAAATAAACACTATTTCTTACAATTTTAAGGGTCAGCTGGATAACTCTTCCAGTCTGTCTGGCTTGGCCATAGCAGAATGATCTAGAATGGCCTAATTCACACATCTGGCCATTATTATGCTGATGGTTCTAGAAGTGGCCTCAGCTGGGACAGCTGCTACCCTAGACTTCTTCATGGGAAAGTTTCAAGGTAATTAAGATCAATGCTTTTCTGGCCTCTAATGTACCATGGTTGCTAATATCTTTTTGGCCAAGGCAAATCACACAAGCGTACTGGATTTGGCAGGGTCCCTGCTAAGATTCAGGTCCTACCCAGAATCACACAGTGTAACTTTATTTGGAAATAATGTTATTGTCAATGTAATTAGACAAGTTAAACTGAAGTCATCCTTCCGCCCACTTCTACTCTGAAATAAGGTAAGGACCAAAGATGGGACAAGAAACAACAATATTCTGCCTCTTGAGATTACATTAAAAACCAGGAAGAACACTTAAGAAACAACTAAAAGTGATTACTACAGTAGGGAAACAGGAAACATTTTACTGACTGTGTTTTACATATTTGAATTATGTGAATATATATTATCCAGTCCAAAAAAAAAATGTTTAAAGTCCCCATTATGTATTTAAGTCAATTAAATTTATTATCTCACAAAATCATAAGGAAAATGTTTTCCAAAATGTTAACAGTGGTTGTCTTTGCATGATTGAGCAAAAGACTGTCTTTATGTATTTTTATTTTTCTGGAACTCTTTCATGGTAAGCAGGATAATCCTTCTCCCCCCAACTCTGGGCAAAGAGAGATGTCTGTGTCCTCATCTCCAGAATCCATAAATATGTTAGGTTACAGAGCAAAGAGGAATTAAGGTTGCAGATGGAATGAGGGTGGCTAATAGTTGGTCCTTAAACAGAGAGATTCTCCCGGATAATCTGGGTGGACCCAAGAGAGTCATAAGTACTTAAATGCAGAAGAGAGAAACAGAAGAGTCAGAATGATGCCATATGAGAAACACTAAAGTGGCCACTGCTGGTGGGGGGAGGTGGAAAGGGACGATGACCCAAGGTTGGCTGTGGCTGATAAAAGCTGTCAATGGCAGGAAAATGGATTCTGCCCTAGAAGCTTTAGAAAGGAATCTATCCCTGCCAGCTCTTTGATTTTAACCCAAAGAGCCCCATTTTGGAGCTCTGACCTCCAGAATCTAAAATAGTAAGTTTGTGACATTTTAAGCTGCTAAATTTGTGATCATTTGTAACACCAGGATACTAATACATTTCTCATGTGTTAAATAATGAGAATATAGATATATTAACAATCAGGAAAAAAAAAAGATTAAAAAAGGATATACAAATACAAACCTGATGTGACCAGAGTACTGAATTACATTTGCTTGTGTATATGAGATGCATCTATGAGACGATATACACCATTAACTTGTGATTATTCAGAGACTTGGCCCCAGAGCACACAGGCAGTCTTCAAAAAGCACACAGAGGCAAAGTGTGTGCTCTCACACGTCGGGCATTGCTATCTTCATTCTACTCATTCCCTAGCTGTTCACCTACTGTGCCACAGACAGCAAGCATCCCATATATACCTAGCCTGCAGCAGAAGTGCAGATTTTACAAGAAATAATAAAATCAAACTATAAAAAGAAAAGACATATCAAAAAGATATGTGCCAATACAACATGATTGAACAGCAGGGCATATTTTGAGACACCCAATAGAAATCTGTTTCTGATGGGATGCACCTAGCTTTCCAGAGAACAGAAAATTGCCTGTTATAAATGCATTGTCATGATGACAACTGTAAAAAGAATGAAATTGGACCAAATTCCTTTGTAGTTCATTGTACCTTTGCAACGTAGAATCCTAAAAGCCTGTACATCGTAGTAGTTTGATGTTTTCTAAAGATAAGAAATAAAAGCAGTTGGAAAATCTTCTTTAAAGAACAGAAGCTAAGTTGCTCTTATGAGAAAAGTGTCTAATTCAAGCTTTTTCTTAATTTGTATATTTCCTTCTTGATTAAGAAAGTAATACATATTCATTAGAGAAAATTCAGAGAGTACAGAAACATACCTAGAAAAATATTAATCATTCATATTCAGAGGAAACTGCTGCTAAAATTTTTGCTATATCTTCTCCCATTTTATAGCCTTTTTTCATAGTAAAGATAAAATTGTATATAATATATACAATTTCTAGCTTTTTTCTGTTAACATTAAAACAGTAGCCTTTAACTCAGAATGTAAAGTTACACAGCCATAATTTTTATATTGTATAACTTTCATATTTGCATTCATCATGTGGTACATATAACAAAATATATGTACCTTCTCTAGTGTTGAATAATTAGGTTGTTTCTAACTGTTCACCATTTATAAATAATGTTGTAACAAATAGCTTTATACATAGTTTTTTCTACATTCAGGATTATTTCTCTAGGATCAAAAAGTGGAATAAAATAATTCAGAAATGGAATAGCTGTACTGAAATGTAAGAATTTTTTTGAAAATTTCATATTGCTAAAATTCTTCCTAAAGACAGATAGACAGACATCCTCAAGCAAAGCTTGAGATAGTCTTCATCACCAACTCTTGCAAGTACTGGGTATCATTGCCTTTTGTTTTTTTTTTTTCCCCAGTTCCTTGTTTTGTTTTTGTTTTTGTTTTTTATTTTATATTAAAGCCATCATACTGTAATTCAGGGATATTGGCTCACTAATTTGAGCATCATTAAAAGCTAACAATTCTAAATTATGGCAAATGGACCAAAAGTAGATATAATCTGTCTTCTCAGGTCCCTCTGCTTAGAGCTGAAACAGATCTAGAGCATATATTGGATTTATATCCCATCTTCACCATTTCTTAGCCAAGTAATCTTGGGCAGATCACTCTCTAATCCTCAATGTTCTCATTTCTAAAATGAAAGAGAAAATAAAAATTTACTCAAAAACATAATGTTGTGATGAGGACTTAATGAGATAATCCTTGTAGAATGCGGACTGTAGTACCTGCCACATGGCAAATAATCAGTGGTAGTTCTCATTATCGTCATTACAATTAAAGTGCCATTGCACCTATTAGTGATGTCTTTTTAGCCTTCCTGAAAAACACATCTAAGTCCTGCCTTATCTGAAACCTCAGACTCCACAGGGAGAACATCATCTTGGGAGATAGGCTTTGTGCAATTTATTTGTCATATATTCTATACCACCATTATAATTATCCTTTCATTCCCCACCACCCCAACAATTCTACACATTATTCAATAGACATCATGGTAAGTATACTCTTAATTACCTTTGTCTACTTCACCCATTTCCCCACCCACCTCCCCTCTGGCAACCACCAGTTTTGTTCTCTGTATTTGAGTCTGTTTGTCTTTTTTGTTGTTGTTCGTTTCTTAAATTCCACATATTAGTGAACTCCATGGTGTTTGTCTTTCTCTGTCTGACTTATTCCACTTAACTTTATACCTTCTAAGTCCATCCATGTTGTGGCAAATGTGAGCTCTCATCTTTTCATGGCTGAGTAATATTCCGGTGTGTGTGTGTGTGTGTATGTGTGTGTGTGTGTGTGTACTAACTCTTTTTTATCCATTCATGGATGATGGACACTTAGGTTGCTTCTGTATCTTGACTATTATAAATAATACCTCAATAAACATAGGGGTACATGTATCTTTTTGAATTAATGCCTTTGTTTCCTTTGGATAAATACTTAACTTGTGGAATTAAGGGATGGTATGATCATTCTGTTTTTAATTTGTTGAGGAACCTCCATACTGTTTTTTATGGTGGCTGCACCAATTTGCATTCCCAGCAGTAGGGCACGAGGGTTCTTTTTTCCCCATATCCTTCTCAACACTCACTATTTCTTGTCTTTTTTATTGTAACCACTCTGACAGGTGTAAGGTGATATCTCATTGTGGTTTTGATTTGCATTTCCCGGACGATTGGTGATGTTGAGCTTCTTTTCATGTGTCTGTTGGCCATCTGTAGGCCTTCTTTGGAAAAATGTCTGTTCAGGTCCTCTGCATGTTTTTTAATGGAATTATTAATTTTTGTGGTATTGAGCTATAGACGTTCTTTACGTACTTTAGATGTTAATCCCTTATCAGATGTATCATTTGCAACTACCTTCTGCCATTCAAGAGCTTGCCTTTGCATTTTACTGATGGTTTTATGACTTTTAAATCTTTGTCAATCTGAGGAACAGAAAATAATATTTTATATGCATTTAAATTTATTTCTTAGTTAGGTTAAACACTTTGTTCACTTTATATGTCCTATCTTGGAAAATTTCTAGTTGCAACATTTGTTGATTTGTTTTGGGGGGGGTTAATTTATATTAGAGTTTACAGCAGAGGCCGGGGAGATACTAAGTGTGAGACCGAAGTGAATAGTTTATTAGGTCAGTTTCAGGTCAGATACACCCAGGGAGCATCTACTCTGACAAGCAAGTAATTCCAACTACATAAAATCTGTAGAGACAGATCTCTAACTCCAGAGAAGCCCTTCCAAATATCACCCCCAACTCAATGTTTGCACTTACAAAAAATGCCTAGTGAGTGACAAGAAATAAATCACTATCGATACTTCCAAGTACAAGTACATGTACTTCCAAGTACATGTTGTAGTGATGAGACTGTTCCCTAGTCTAGTGATGTCCATGGAGATAATTCTCTTTAAAAGAAAAAAAGAGGGTCCCTAAGAGCTACCATGGTGAGATGAAGAACCGACTGCATTTCACCAGTTATTTATTCACAAGAATATGAATCACAAACGGATTTGCACTAATGATATTTTTTAGAGTGGTTTCATATAATTTTCATTGAATACTTGGTATACTGACTCTTCACCCTGTTATCAGCTTGGTTTGATGTAAGAACAAAGTAACAAAAAAAAAGAACAAAGTAACAAGCACACTGGGGTATGTTTGTTTTGGTTCTTTGTTTTTGCCTAGGAATAGTTAAATAAATGCAAATGGATGATTTCATAGAAATGAAACTCAACATGGTATTACAGCTTTGTGGTGGTGGGTGGGGCTTTCCAGGTCCAAAACTTATCCCCTTGAAAATTAAAAGGAAAAAAAAATTATGTATGTCATGAAAAAAGAGAGACGATCCCTTATTGAGGCACATACCCTATTGGTAGTTTTATATATATATCAATTCCCTGAGATGTCCATTGCCTCTTTAGAATAATATATAAGCAACAGAATAGTACTTCACTTTTAGAACCCTTTAAAAAAGAAAAAAAAAACAAACTAAAGATTTGTGTAAGACAGAAGCCATGTTCATTATTTAGGAGTACTTTCATTTTATCTAAAACAGAACCCCACTAAAAATGCTTAAACAATAAGGTATTATCTCAAAAATAAGTAGCAAAAAACACTGGTCCAGGGTGATTAATTTAGTGGATCAATGATGATGGGACTCTAGGTGGCATTTCTGACTCTTGGAGCTATCCCCTTAAGGTTTTCAGATAGCTGTCATAACTCCAAATATTATGTCCTCAAATAATAATGTCCAATACGACATGTTATTGGGAAAGTCTTTCCCAGAAGCCCACAGCAGAAATGACATGGTCAGAACTGGTCACAAACCCAACCCTAAACTATTAGTAAAGGGAAGCAAGATAACTCTAATTGTCTTAAGCCAATCAAGATTTGCTCCTGGGCTGGACTTACTGTTCCCCAAACACCCTGATAAAATCTAGGTTCTATTGGCAAGGAAAGAGCCACAGGATGGCTGACGTGTAACCAACTGAAACCAAGTTACTTGTAACACGTGTAACCAAGTGTCTACCCCATCATGTCTTATTCAATTTATATTTCCCCAGAATCTAGTGAAGTACAAAGCAAATATTTATAGACTAAGTTAATAAATTAGAACAAATATTGGAATACCTTTGTAAAATGTCACTGGCACACTGCATGTACTAAGATGACTCAAGAACTATGAAATATTATCCTGTTTTGTAGAATACTAAAAGGTAACACTCAACAAAACAGATTTGTAATTATTTCTTTAAATGAAGAAATACCTTGAGTTTGATAGTGTTAGAAAGTGGAGGAGGGTCAGTAAAGTATCTTCCAGACAGAGAAGGCACTTTAAGACCCAAAAACAAAGCAAGTCTCTCTATACCATTTACACCAGTTTTATTTTAGGGTAACTTAGTGATAGGGAGGATCGGGCAGACACTAGATCCAGGCATCCTCTGCCCATCCTCTGCCCCCACTCTTCACAGCTATTCTCTATCCAGTCCAGACCCTAATCCAAAGCTTTTATGGAATGAGGAGCATGGTGGTGAGGTCACAGGGTATTTATCTCAAGTGGATCTTTGGGGCTCCTGGATGGTTGAGTCAGTTAACGTCTGCCTTAGGCTCAGGTCATGATCTCATGGTCTTGGGATGGTTCCCTGCTCAGTGGGGAGTCTGTTTCTCCCTCTGCACCCCAACTCCCTCCTTGTGCAGGGATCTTGTGGATTTTGCATCAGTCATTTCTACTAGTTACCTAAAGTGGGGCCTGCGATGCACCAGTCATTCCTACTAGTTATCTAAAGTAGAGACTTCTCGGTGCAACTTTAGGGATGATCAGAACAAGCCTTCTTGAATTCCATTCAGGGCATATATTAACCTCTATGGGGCCTGGAACACGGAGCCCTAAGGAAGTTATTGCATGGACATGAGCAAGATGGAGGGCCAAAAATGAAGTCAGTGTTGTCAGCGTTCCTACAGATAACATCAGAAATCTTTGAGATTTAAACACACACACACACACACACACACACACACACACACACACACCCCACACATCCACAGACTGTACTGAGTTGACAAATATGGGGAGATTAGGTTCAAGGAAACATAAGGAAAATATTCGAAACTGTGCCACACAACCTCTACCAATTACTTTTAAGCGGGCATGAACATTGATGCTGCTTTTCTATTTTCATATAATGAAGCTACCTAAATAGCATCTAATTAATAAAAAAAAAAGATGATTGAGTTCACTACCTATTCAGTTGGCTCCCCTCTTGTGCTCCCATCATAATTGTGTGGGACCTTTTACACATTATACAACAGTTGACGTTATACATCAGCCTCCTTCCCTCTTCCTTGAGGACAGAGATAGGTCATAGTCAGCTCTGTATTCCCAGTAGCATGTAGTATATACTGTGTGAAATATTGGCCTAAGACCTAGTCACCAGTGTCTACTAAGTAACTTGTTCTGCCTTTCAGGGTATCTCTGTCTCAGTTATTAAGTAACTGTTTCTCAGCTCTAAACGCATCCTTTCATATCTTCCTGTTTTGCCACCTGGACTCGGCTCTGCGGGAGAGACAGAAGTGGGGGAAGGCTGCGAGTCTGGGGGAGGAGGAACAGACCTGCTCTTTCCTCTCTGCTTTCTATTCCTCTGAGCAGTTCTTTCTTGTGGCAACAGCTGAACCCAACTCGTAGTTTTCCCAACACGTGAAGAACCAAGTTTCAAGTCCCACTCTGTCTGGAGACCCCAGCAATGGGCATGCCAGGACCTCTTCCTCAGGCCTCTTCTCTGAGCTCAAGACACCAGCCCCAGCTGAGCAGAACTTCTGGGACCCTCCATGTTAGAAATTCCAGCCCCACTCCCCGTGCCTTCAACCCTAGCTGCTTTTGGCAACTGCTCCCTCCAGAACACCTTAAAATCCTCTTTTGGGGGGCGCTTGGGTGGCTCAGTGGTTAAAGCCTCTGCCTTTGGCTCGGGTCATGATCTCAGGGCCCTGGGATCGAGTCCCGCATCGGGCTCTCTGCTCAGCAGGGAGCCTGCCTCCTCCTCCTGTCTCTCTCTGCCTGTCTCTTTCTGCCTGCCTCTCTGCCTACTTGTGATCTGTCAAAAAAAAAAAAAAAAAATCTTAAAAAAAAAAAAAATCCTCTTTTGGCCCTCTCAGCTGTCTAGTTCACAAGCGTCTACCTAGTTAACAATTTTCGTATTGAATTTAGGTGTTCCGATTCCTTGGTCCCTGACTGACAGAATTGAAAGCTTCCTCGTTTTACTAATCCATGGTGTTAAACATACACACCACAGAGCTAATACACTGGTGCCTCATTCTGGAAAAGGACTGTTTTGTATTGTTTTTTGAGAAACTCTGGAGCTTAGTGGGGCTAGGAAGAGGGGTGGAAAAGGACCCCATATGGGACTCTGGGCCTTTTCACAGTGACTCTACACTGGCCCAAATTTTCATGAGCAAAGCCAAATCCCTCCAGTCACCTGGGGCCTTTCCTGAAAAAGGTGACCTATCCTTACATAAACATGCCCCTTGGGGTTTCTCACTCCCCTAACCCAAGTGCCTTCTTAAAGTCCCCTTCCATTAAAAGGAATAGCCCCTCAAAAGCAATCCTAGTAATCACATTTCTCTCCCTCTGCCTCCAATTCCAATGATGTTTTACCATCCCTGTGAGTCTGGTGCTCCAGGGAGCTACTCTGATTCTCTGCTCCCCGACTCAGCCTTGTGGACAAGTCACATGAGAGAAATGGTTCTGCACAAAGTAGAAAATCAACTTTTAATATTTCTGAGAGTTTTACCTAAAAACGACCTTCTACAAACAGCACATCAGATTATAACCAACACTGAGCTCTAGGCTTGAATGCAAGCAATAAGCACAGGTTATCTTATATAACACAGTAAGGAGGAAGAGACTGTCTTTATCCTCACTTTTTGGGTAAGGAAGCTGAGGCATACAGAGGTTATATGATTTTCTCAGGATTTTCACCCCAGACCTGGAGGGTGGAGCAGCCCTGACCTAGGGTCCTCACCATTCTCTGGAAAGCAAATGCAGTCCAAGGCTTCCATTTCCGTAATTGTCTGGGTTCAACACTTTCAGGCATGGCCTGTGAGTATGAAATGCTTTCAAGAAAACTTCGTTCAGCAACAGCGTAAGAGTTGGACTTTTAAATTAGACCCGCATGATTTGGCTTTAACCGGCTAGCTTCTTGGGATGTATATGACAGATTTTTAAGACCCAGTGCCAATTCTTAAGGAGACTGACACAAGATTAGACAAGTAAAACACGTAACTGCGCATGGCGAAGACAGAAAGTAAGTGCCACAGAGTCCATGAGGACACCTCCCTGAGGCATGAATGCACAAACACTTCATGAAGGAACCAAGACTGGAGGTTGCCCATTAACAGATGTAAGTTATTAAAGATTTTAATTATTTATTTATTTTTGGAGAAAGAGAGTGAGCAGGGGGAGGGGCAGAGAGAGTGGGAGAGAATCTCCAGCAGACTCCCCACTGAACATAGAACCCAACATGGGGCTCGATCTCAGGACCCTGAGACGATGACCTGAGCCAAAACCAAGAGTCAGACACTCAAATGACTCAGCTGCCCAGGCGTCCCTAACTGATAGAAGTTATTAACTGATATAAGAAGGTGAATAAGTGCAGAGTCAAAGTTCCTTGACTTATATCAAGCTGGTCTCTGAGTGGAGAATTTTACCTGAGAATTTTACCTGAGAGAATTTTACCTGAGAATTTTACCTGAGTTTAGAAGGACAAGAAAAAATAAAGAATTGAGGCAATAATCTGACACTGCAGTGTCAGACAAAGCAGTCTGGAGATTTATTATCTAGGAGTGTTACAGAGGATGTTTGCCAGAACTTTAAAGATGGGCCAAATTGTATATTGATTTTTCAACTTCCTTCAGTTTACTTCCATAGACAGTGTCTCTAAGCAATGTTAAAAATCATACCATCGAAAAGAATATTTTGATCCACATAGTCCAAAGAGGTCATAAGCAGAGTAGTACGAAATAGGTGTTTAAGTGCGTGTGAATGAATGTGTGTGTGTGTGTGTGTGTGTGTGTGTGTGTGTGCGTGCGCGCGTGCGCATGCGTGTGTATGCAGGTCCTGGCCCTCTTTGCACACAGATCAATCCCTTGTCCTTCCCCTCTCTGCTTTATAGAGCAATGGGGCTAACCCGGCAGCCCCTGTTTCCCAGGCTCCTGTCAACTGGCTGGCTGTGGAGGGCAGCCAAGGAGACGCACCAGAGAGAGATGGGAGGGCTGGGGCAGGGAGAAGCCGGGGTATTTCTCTCCCTGCCTCTCCACCTCAGTCAGTATTTCTGTGGCTCCAGCTCCTCCTACCCAGACCCACCAGGATTCCGGCTTCTGCTGGGTTTTCCAGCCCCTAGATCAAGTAAGGGGACCTCCTCCCTTTGTTGATATCTTCCTGCTGCTATGAATCTCTGAGTTGTCTCACCATCTCCCATTGGGCCTCTCAGCTCCTTCCTGACCCGAGTAAATTACATGTCCTCTGTTAAAAACATCAGAAGTAGTTTCTGCATTATTGAACAGTGATACAGAGGGGAAGGCTATTCTTTCCCCTGTGATTCCCTACCACATGGGAGGAGCTCCAGTCTGGCTTCTCTCTGTCATGGACCCACTCGCCCACTGACAGAGGAGGGAATGAATTTAACCATGAGTGTGCAAGGAGAAGCCAGGCACAGAGATCCTGGCCTGTCTCCCCTTCCCCTTTCCTCTGCACCCCCATTCCTCTGGATGTCAGCCCACCCTACTCATTGTATGCTCTGCTCTTGTCTCAGCCCTATGGTGAGAGGGTTTGGCCCTAAAGAGTTTTCATGCAGGTTTCCAGAGCCTCCTATGGCTGGGGAAATCCGCCTGGTTTTAAATTTCTGGATTAGGAAGTCCAGTTGCCTACAGATGCGAGCAGACTATGTTACATCAACATTATCAGTATTAAAGGAAATATTTTAATTCTCTCGTCTCTATCACTCTTCCTTCTTATATCTCAATTAGTTCAAAACTCAAATAGGGAAGAAAGTCCTTATGAGGACTCCTCAGAAACCCAGCCTCCTCAGAAATCCAGAAACCCATATACATATATGTATATGTATATATAATATTCTAATTAATTGTATCCCTAAATCATTCAGCCAATTAAAAATATAAGCTGACCCCACAGCTTGCATTGCACCAAGAATCATTCTAAGTGTTTTACATAGAGCTCATTTAATCCTCAAGCCAATATAATATGAAAATACCTGCTTCACAGCCAAAGAAACTGAGACACGGAGATGTTATATAACCTGCCCAAGGTCACACAGATAGTGAGGGTAGATTCTATAATCAAATTCCAAAGCTGGGCAGTGGAAGAAGTCCCACACTATCCTGCCTACACTCACACTTCAACAAATGATTCTATATTTCATTTAATGTGATTTCATTTTCAGTCCTAGATATATTATTTTCAAATACCTCATGTAAGCAAGCATACAGTCTCAGTTTTTGTCTGCCTCAACTTTAACATAAAACTCCATACTATTTTCTTCTCCAAAAAGAATCCATTTCCCCTAACGATGTTACTAAGCAATGTAGATTTTTACCAAAGATTTCCTTTAAGAAATGAAAGAAAAGATTTGCTTCCAATGCCCAATGACAAACTACCCTTTTTTACACAGTAGATGCATTCCTAAAGACTTCAGTCATTCTATTCTGGCAACATGGAAGATAATTTTTTCATAGAAATAAATGTAATATCAGATATAATATTTTAAAGTTTTTTGACAGAAGAGGCTATTTTTAGCACTTTCAAATTCGAGTAGTTCAGGATTATGTAAAATAAATAAAAGGTATGTATTGGGGCCTTCTCAATAAAAGAGAGAGTTTTCTTCTCCATCCTTCTACCACAGAGCAAGCTAACTCTTGCCTCCAGTCCCCTGTAATCTCAGCATCCACCCACTCAACACACACAAGATTGCCTCCTTTATTATACTTTATTATATTCTGCAATTTATTCTTGCTTCTGCCTCCAGACTTGCTTACCTAAACTCTGGCCAGATAAAGTTCAACAAAGATCTCCCCAGCCCCAGGGCCCACTCTACTTAGAAAAGGGAAAGAAGTGGATAGAAGCAAAGAGATTAATTCAGCGTTGTATTGGATCTGCTTTACATCAGCTTCCAAAGCCAACTGCTAAATTCTCAGGAATTCTGCAAGAGTTCTTAAACACAATCATTATTAAAAATCAAGTTACATAAACTTATGATTAAATAAATTGCATTAAAATGAAGGTAATAAATAATCAAAACTCACCACTTCCTTATTTTACCCTAGTTTACCATTACATATGATCTTGAAGTTATTTACATTTATTGTATCTTAATGGTGAAAATGTTACAGAAATGCTACAGTGTTCTGTTGTGCAATTGTTGTCCCAATTCTGGGTTCAGTGTCATCATATTGAAATGAGCCATGCTGGAGTTATTTATGCTGCCAAAATTGGCAAAAGTTAGAAACTAGACATCAATCTTTCCTGGAGAACCTACAGTGAAACATTTAGCACACCACTAACTACATAGTTGGTCGATAGATAAAAATAAGTAGATAGATGCATTATGTATATATATATACATAAGTAGGTATATAGATAGATCGACACTATTTTCCTTAAAAAGCACCTCTATATTTTCTTTAACAAAAATTCTTACACATTTCAGCTAAAACTACTGCATATTATATGTATTTCCCATTGGAATATAGAGCACATGGTTTCATATGGGACAGGAAAAGTAAAACTCAAGCAATCCCCCTTTCCCATAAACAGACAAAAATAGGGAGGGGAACTAACAATATGAACTGTAGAGACCTGGCACAAAAGTCTCTTTGAAGAGTTCGGAGGAAAATGCTGAGCCAGCACAAGTCCCAGGGAGCGCATTTATATATTCTAAATTATAGATGGTCAGCATAAACATTCTCCAAGAGGAGGGTGCACTTAGAAACTTCCACTCTAAATAAGAAAAATGATATTTCAAATTGCAACGAAGGGTAACCAATTTCCGTGTAAGAGAGCAAGACCAAGCAAATTTGCAGACCTCGTCAACTGAAAACTGGGGACTGATTTTGTGGTACAATCCTCTTCAGTGCCAACCTACATAGACAAAATCTTTATTTATTTATTTATTTATTTATTTATTTTTAAAGATTTTATTTATTTGACTGAGAGAGAGAGATCATAAGTAAGCAGAGAGGCAGGCGGGTGGGGGGGGGGGAAACAGGCTCCCTCCTGAGCAGAGAGCCCGATGAGAGGCTCAATCCCAGGACTCCGGGATCATGACCTGAGCCAAAGGCAGAGCCTTAACCTGCTGAGCCACCCAGGTACCCCGACAAAATCATTTTTAACAAATGTAATGACACTGCATATCTCTGGGTTTTAATGACGACACACGGTACTACCTACAGCTTGAGACCCCAAGGAAGAGGGGCAGCTCTGCTTCCAGGCAGTGTGTATCTTCCACAAGAATATTTGCAAATCAAAAATAACTTTTTATACAGAACTTTAAAATGTGACCTGTGAGGACTGTAGTTACAAACATTAACATAAACATAGGGGTGAAGCAATTAAATACAAATATTTACAAAGTTCAAATAACTGTTCTTATCACCAAGGAGATCCACTTGACAGATATTTACCCCGTCATGAGAGAGACACAACTGAGTGTTACCTGGATAACCTGCCTAACCAGCTTGGAGTACAAACATGGTTACTCTTTCAATAATCCAACTACTCCATGCCTGAATTACCTGAGCTCTTTCTCCAACAGAAATCCCGAGGAGAGGGGTGGTTGTTAGTTTAGGGAGGAGCAGTTGAAGTTCACAAGATAAAATTGGAGAGTTTGATCAGAACACCGTGAGCCTCAATTTATTATTTTCATTACTTCTGTTGCAAATGAAATTGAAAATGCATCCTGGCTTCTGGCCTCTGGTACCTAAGTCATCTGCCTGGCCAAGATCCTTACCAGAAGCTGCAATGCTACCTTCTGCTTGGGTTCCCAAGGTTTTAGCTCCTTTAATTTGTACTCAGAAGCCCACCATGGATGGGGGCAGGACCCAAGCCAGAATGTCAGGTCATTTTCCAGCCCAAACTCAAGCTCTGTCAGAAACAATCAAACCCTACAAATAGGGACAATCATGGTGAACCTGGGTCACTAATGAGGACCACCTTCCTTCACAGTAAGCTCCCCTTCGGGTCCTTCATAGGCTTTAGTGACTGAGGGCTATAAAATCCATCAGAACCTTCTCAAGCCATCCGAAAAATTACTCCACTAAATCTTGGAAGGAAAGAAGATGGTTCCTGAACATGTCTTCTGGGATATATACTCTGGCTCTCTGCAAACATACGTAAATCTTCCCCAAGGATGAGTTCTGCATGTTGAAGAGTCCTAGAGATCTGGGGGGTGGGAGGGTGAGACACTGTCCATGCTGTAGGTACAAACTCCTATCTTAGTTATACAACTAAGAGGGAATGCTGAAGTTATTCTCCCAAAACTAAGAAAATCTGCTGCGAGATCATGTTCTGTGCATACAAAGACAGATGGGCGACATTGGCCCCTCTGATATATACAGTCTCACCAGATATACTGCATCTTAAATAATTGAGAAAGTAATCTGAGCTGTGATGAATGTGTACACGAATTCAATAGGAGCGCAGAGTACAGGGCAATTAAGTTTGACTGGATAGATAAGGAGAGCTTTCCAGAGCCAGTGATATTTGCTCTGGGAATTAAAGTGTGGATTATGAAAACAGAGTGAGGTGTTTATGGACAAAAGAGCCGACCATGTGGCTATTACAAAACAGTCCAACAGAAAAGGATGTTTAAATATTTCAATGTAAAGGTGAGCCATTTACCAGGGTGACAGAAACTTGTGGGTGGCCAGGAATGAAGGGAGCTGAAAAAGTAAAGTTAGAAGGAGACCTATCTTTTGTTCAGCTTTGAATAGCCCAGTAACAAGTCTGAACTCTATTCTGAAGACAACAGGAAGCCATTGAGAGCAGAGGGAGTAATGTGCTTGTATCTGTAATCTAGAGAGATACTGGTACCTGGGCCAAAGGCAGACACATGGGAGGCTTCAGGCAAGAACCTGAAGCTGTTCTCAGTATCCAGCAGAGAGGTGGCCGAGCCCTGAGAGGAGAAGCGGTGGCAGCCAAAGGGAAAAAATGATTCTAGTTTTCCAGAGTTAGAAAACACTAGGAAATAGTACGGAGGGTGAAATGCAGAAAGAAAAGTAAAAAATGGTGCCAGGCTGTGTAGCAAGGGAATCTGGATGAAAGCTAAGCCATTAACTGCGTTAGGAACCATTAGAAAAAAGAGAGCCGTATTCGGGCTACCAATAATGGTTTTCTTCTGGATGTATTGAGTTTGAAGTGCCTGCAGGACATTCATGTGGAAAAGCACTTTCTAAATTCACATTAAAAAAAAATGCTTTTATGGGTCTCTCAGCTCAAAATGGTAATAACTGCTGTAAGGACATCCAAACACTACAACAAAATTTCTCATCACATACACACATTCTGCCACAAAAACATTTCTCACACCAATAACACAGAAGAGATAGGTTGAAAATTACATGTTATGTTTTGTGTATTTATATAATATTTAAGATACTACAAATCAATGCAAATGAAAAAGATTCTTTAATAAACAGCAGAGATTCACTACCAGCTATTTGGGGAAAATATATAGGTTTAGAGACTGACCTCATTCCATACACCAAACTAAATTTAAAAAAAAATAGAAGAAAATAAATGTATTTATGCAATTCTGAATGTCAGGATGATAAACATCTTGTATACTTAGAAACAGTAAAAAGAAAATCACAATGTTCATGATCAATAAATCAAACTATGTATGTATTATATATCTCCTTTAATAAGAAAAATAAAAATTAAGTTCTTACTAAATTCTTCAATAAGAATTCAGAAGACTTAGCACATATTTAAATTTTTAAGTAATGAATATGATGGAAGAAATATTAGCATTACTTAAATATAAATACCTAATATGATTCCTTAAGAAAAAAAAAATGAAAAAAGCTAGGAATAGACGATAAATATTTATCTTCACTTAGAATGAAGATATTTTACATATTTCTTAAAACTGTATGAGAAAACTTAATGCTAGGAAGTTTTCAATAAATACTCTCAAATATAGGAGCTAATAATGTAAATTTTAATTTTTAAAGTAAATTGGCAATATTTATAAAATCTGTTTGTCCCAGTTCTGATAACACAATCTAAAGATACCATTCAAAAGGCAGATAATAATTTATACCATGAAACAATTAGATACTTATCTTTACACACATTTAGAGATTTATACATTTCAAAATATGTATGCTGCTTTTATAATGAAAAATAACAAACAATGTTAAAGGCTAAAAGACTTAGAGGTTATCAGATTTAATCAATATAAAAGTCTGAGTGGGAGATAGGTAGATCTATCTGTGTAATGTGTTCAAATTTCAGATTCTGCCAGTAAAGGGAAGGCGTGTGCTCTTCTCCTCTGCCAATTCCCTTCCTGTTGGCTAGAATGTGGGAGTGAAGGTGGAAAATGGAAGCCCCATGTTCATGATAGCAAATCTACAAGGGAGAGCCTTCATCTCCTATACAGAAACCTCCCATACTGCCCTTGATTTCTGTACCTGCTGTATACAGCCTCTGGGCACCTACTCAGTTCAGTGTTCTAAATGACAACATAGCATATCTACATACATAATCAGCTACAAAAATTAGTATGTTTTGCTCACTGATCAAAATTTAGCAAAACAGCTGTAAAGGTTTGGGTATATCTGTATGCCAGAGCTGATGGATGAGAAACAGCGTATAGATCTGTGCCCCATTCCTACACCATTTAAGAAAGATCAGAGTCTCCCTCTCTTATAATTTAAAACAGTGTCATTAACAAAATGCATTGAACTATTCCAGAAAACAGGTCAAGTTCTTAAGAATTTAACAACTGCCCCTGGAAAATAATTCATACATAAAGCCTCTAAAGCAAACAATTAAAAGGTACAGCAGAGATTGCTAATTGTACCCCAATATGTATTTTCCTCTACTCCTTTGGTGATAGAACCATTAAGTTTAAACTGGAAACAGGGCTGCCCAGAATGAAATTTACATTTCACAGTCTTCCTTATAGCCAGACATGGCAATGTAACTAGATCCTGGCCAAGAGGATTAACTAAAAATAGTCTATGAAAACTCAAGTCTGTGAAAACACATCCATGCTGGCTAAGAGCAGACGTGAGATTTGTATCTGGAGCAGCCATCTTGGACTGTGAGTTACAAGCTATCGTTAAGATGACAGAGACACCTGATGGAAGCAACCTGAGGCCCTCATGTTTGTGGACTTTGCTTATTAGTTTTGGATTGTCTACTTCTGCTTCCTGTTTATGAAAAAGAGAAATAAATCTCTGCCTCCTTTTAAGTCACTCACACTTTGGGCTTCCTATTAATCCTACTAAATATTACAAAGGTCAGAAACATATCATTATTCTGTGCTCCCAAATGTATCAGAAGGGAATGAAGACAATACAAACTCTACTACTATGGAAAAATCAATGCATAATTAAAGGATTTTAACATGGAAGTCATTATCGAAGGTCAGCAACACTTCACAATACCTCAAGAACATCAGTTAGTTGTTTCTTTATCTCGTCTTTTAGCTCTCCAAATTGTAAATCCTGTGATCCATAAAAGTTCCCCAGTCATAGCCTCTCTGCTGACTCATTAAAACAAAACAAAACAAAACGGTGAAATCACTGCTTTATTTTATAGTGTACTCTAGAGAATTAACTTATCCTCCTATGTTATAAGACAAAAATTAAAAATATAGCCACTTTCAAAAACCAATTGTAGAGCTCTATGGTGCCATCGCAAATCTGGTAATTGGCCCAGATTAAAATGTATTGAATATTTTGTTGAAACCAGGAAAAACATGCCCCAGCTGGACAGTGTGAGAAGAGAAGAAGCTGTTGTATGTATTTCCTAGTCTTTCCATGCTTGAGTTCTAGAGAGAAATTGCTTGCTGAAAAACTAATTTCAAACGGTGACTGTTCGTTAATCTAACACTTGCTTCAGGTATAGGAACCATGGGAAAATAGAAAGAATGATAGAATTTAGGCATGTCTCCAGAGTAGCATATTCAGAGTAAAGAGAAACAAGCCATCTGGTCCATCTGGTGTGGTAGTGAGGCATTTGGTGGGGGTGACGGACAAAATGGATCAGACACAGTTACCGGAGAATACAAAGAATTCAAAAGATTGAGGGAACTTGATTAGCTATAAATGCCCTATACCTACAAATATTGCCACTCACATATAAATTGTTTTAATTTTTTAATTTTTTTATAAACATATAATGTATTATTAGCCCTAGGGGTACAGGTCTATGAATCGCCAGGTTTACACACTTCACAGCACTCACCATAGCACATACCCTCCCCAATGTCCATAACCCCACCACCCTCTCCCGACCCCCCCCCAGCAACTCTCAGTTTGTTTTGTGAGATTGAGAGTCTCTTGTGGTTTGTTTCCCTCCTGATCCCATCTTGTTTCATTTATATTTTTCCTACCCCCCAAACCCCCCACATTGCATCTCTACTTCCTCATATCAGGGAGATCATATGATAGTTGTCTTTCTCTGATTCACTTATTTCGCTAAGCATAATACCCTCTAGTTCCATCCATGTCATTGAAAATCACATACACTTTTTTTTTTAAAAGTTCAACAGGTATGTCTCAAAAGGAAAAAAAAAATGTGGAATGACAATTTTCAGTAAACCACCACCGTTTCCCAATTTCCCAGATTTCTCCTTAATAGGTACAAAGACAACTAACTTCAGTGCAATTCAAAGATTGCTAAACGTTGGTAATCACTAGAGAGTAACAGTAATAGCAATATTAATTTATATAAAAATTGCTTAATTGTTAAAATACGAGAGTCTGATAAAGATATAGACTACTTAATCGTTGCTTTGCCTTGCTTCCTTCCATTAAGTTACAGTGAGAATCAGCCACATGCGTAACAAACAAATAGTAATGTGTGAAACTAAAGATACCTTATTTAAAGTGGAATCAGGAGGCCAAAAGGGAGCCCTCTCATATATCACCACTTGTCATCAATCACAGGCCCAATTGAACAGGCAAAACTTATATTCCCAAAAGGAAAAAGCTTTACTACCGCAGCAGGAAGAAGGAAGATTTTTTTCCCTTGTCTGGCAACAGCCCAACCAATAAGAAACCTCCATAATTCAGCCAATGGGAAGCCACTACACTTTCAACTCCCAGTTTACTCCGATGGACTTTTTGTTTATAACAGCACTTTCACACTACCCACTCTCCTCTATAAAATTATATCCCTTTCCTTTATTCTCCAGACTTGCCTATGGCTTTTGCTATATGCTTGGCCTAAATTGTAATTCCTGTGCTATTCCTGAATAAGCGCAGTTTGCTGATTTAAAAACTGGCTGTTTTACTTTTAAGGTTGACAAATTGAACGAGGAAAAAAATGGTAATAAATGCTTCTTTTAAGGTCTTTTTTTTTTTAATCCCATAACCTTTTGTGGGTGAGATTTTATGGTCCCTCAAAAGCCACTGATTTTTAGAAGATATCTTAATATGATTACAGAGAGTGAATATAAAGAATAAAAAAATCTTAAAGTAGTTTAAAAACTTCCATAAACAGTATTTTTAAATGATTTTCTTCTGAAATTCTAATATTTGGGAACTAAAAATGAAAGTAGACGTACCCCAAACTAAGATTCCATTAATAATGTGTTGCTCACTCCGAATACCAGAAATATTTTTTTAAAAATTATCACTGCTTTTCATCACAAAGGAATTTGAAAGATCACTTTCCTCTTCCAGAGAGATCAGGAAAGATAAAAAATGATAATCACTACCTGTCATTTTAATCAAGGAGTATAGCCTTCAGACCTTTACTTTCCCCTTCATACCTCTCCTTCTGACACAGTCATCTAGAACAGCACTTAAAAGAGAATTATTTTAAAAAAGAGAGAGAGAGAATTATTTCTAAATTTCACCAATATTGTGGCCAGGTTTAACCTAGCCCATATGCATCCTTTGTGCATATTACAGAAAGGCACTCTTTCTTCCAGACCAAAGTCTCTTGATCTCTGTCAAGGTGCATAGCTTGTCAGTCAGAGCATGACCTTTCTCTCCTCCTGGCCAGGAGCCCTAGTAGAGACAGGGACAGTCTGTCCAACATCCATGGCAGCCCTGTTTGCACCTGAAAGATTGAGATTTTTTACCTCAAATTCTTTTCTCCAAAAAATCTGAGAAATTTCCTCCCCCTACATGGTTATCCTGTGCTTATACAGTCTTTAATGGAAGAAGCAGGTGAAAAGTTAAAGAAATAGATTCCTGGAAGCTTTATTTAAAGCAATAGAAGAGGGGCACCTGTGTGGCTCAGTCAGTTAAGCATCTGCCTTCGGCTCAGGTCATGATCTCAGGGTCCTGGCATTGAACCCTGCATTGGGCTCCCTGCTCAGTGGAGAGTCTGCTTTTCCTTTTCTCTCTGCAGCTCCCCCAGCTTGCACTCCTCTCTCTTGGTAATTGGCCCAGATTCTAGAGAGAATAGATAAATAAAATAGATAAATAAAATAAATAAATAGATAAATAGATAAATAAAATAGATAAATAGATAAATAAAATCTTCTAAAAAATAAAAATAAAAAAAAATAAAGCAACAGAAGATTTGTTCTGAAGTTTTGCAAATGTACTTCTAAATACAGATAAATAAAATCTTCTAAAAATAGATAAATATATAGATAAATAAAATAGATAAATAGATAAATAAAATCTTCTAAAAAATAAAAATAGATAAATAAAATAGATAAATAAATCTTCTAAAAAATAAAAATGAAAAAAAAAATAAAGCAACAGAAGATTTGTTCTGAAGTTTGGCAAATGTACTTCTAACATCCAACCCACTTACTCAACCACTGACTTAGGCTTTCTCTGAGCTTTCCCAGCACTGAGAGGGTACAATTTTCAAGAAAACCAGAAGGAACATGGCTAGGAAATCATTATATTCAGCTACTTTACTTTTTCTTAATCTCCATTTTAAAGATAATCCCATTTTTCTGTTTTATTTTTCTTTTTCTATCATGCTTTTTAAAGTATGTATAATATTCTCAAGTCTAAATGATCATTTTTTAAAAAAATAATTTAATTTTAACATGGCATTTTTATCTAAAATAAGACTACTTCTTAAAAAACGTTTGTACTCTCTTTGGGATGACAAATATAACTTACTACCTTTAACCCAGTTCACTCACTCTAGCACAAATCAAATTTTATTTCCCCACAATTCATCATGCTTATATTTTTCATGTATTCTACAAGTTGTTTCCAAACGTTGTGACCTATTTTATAACTTTTATTCAAGAAACATAAGGTTCTCTGGATCTTAGTCATTTCTTTTCCCCTTAGCAATAATAAAACCCGAAGATGACTCATAATACCAAAGAAAATATAAAGATCCTCTTCTCACAACAACTGAATATATGTTTTTATATATATAAAGAGAGAGAGAGCATAATAATATAACATATGCCATAGTCACACACACACACACACACACATATATATATGTATGTATATATCTATAATACTTGTTAAAGACCACTGAACTCACAAAGATATAAAGATGCACCAGAGAACCGATCTTTGACCCCAATTTAAAGCAGATTTCTCTTTAAAAATAGCCTACAAATACAGAAATTTGGGGTGGGAATCAGTTTTTTGTTTTTTGTTTTTAAGATTTTATTTATTTATTTGACAGACAGAGATCACAAGTAGGCAGAGAGGCAGGCAGAGAGAGAGGAAGGGAAGCAGGCTCCCTCCTGAGCAGAGAGCCTGATGTGGGGCTCGATCACAGGACCCTGAGATCATGACCTGAGCCTAAGGCAGAGGCTTAACCTACTGAGCCACCCAGGCACCCCAGAAAATCAGATCTGAAGGATTCTCTCTGGCCATTCTTCCTCCCTCCACTCTGCCCCAAATATGTCAACAAAGTCCTAAAGAGTTACAGAGACTACAAGAGTAAGGGGTTGAACCATTCCATTGGCTACATAAATCCTCAAATCTCTTCTATTTCTTCTATCTAGGTACAAACTCAGTGACCATACATTTAGTATCATTCATTAAAAATTATGATGTGAGAGGAGTCAAGATGGCGGAGAAGTAGCAGGCTGAGACTACTTCAGGTAGTGGGAGATCAGCTAAATAGCTTATCTAAAGATTGCAAACACCTACAAATCCAATGGGAGATTGAAGAGAAGAAGAACAACTCTAGAAACAGAAAATCAACCACTTTCTGAGAGGTAGGACTGGCGGAGAAGTGAATCCAAAGCGACGGGAAGATAGACCACGGGGGGAGGGGCCTGCTCCCGGCAAGAGGTGCAGCAATGGAGCACAAAATCAGGACTTTTAAAAGTCTGTTCCACTGAGGGACATCGCTACAGAGGCTTAACCGGGGTGAAGCCCAGGCGGGGTCAGCGCGGCCTCAGGTCCCACAGGGTCACAGAAGGATCGGGGGTGTCTGAGTGTCGCAGAGCTTACAGGTATTAGAACAGGGAAGCCGGCTACAGAGACAGAGCCGAGGAGT
>NW_019154105.1:33242106-33291720 GCF_002288905.1 Enhydra lutris kenyoni
TAGCGAAATAAGTCAATCGGAGAAAGACAACTATCATATGATCTCCCTGATATGAGGGAGAGGAGATGCAACATGGGGGGTTAAGGGGGTAGGAGAAGAGTAAATGAAACAAGATGGGATTGGGAGGGAGACAAACCATAACTGACTCTTAATCTCACAAAACAAACTGAGGGTTGATGGGGGGAGGGGGGTTGGGAAAAGGGGCTTGGGATTATGGACATTGGGGAGGGTATGTGCTATGGTGAGTGCTGTGAAGTGTGTAAACCGGGTGATTCACAGACCTGTACCCCTGGGGATAAAAATATACTATATGTTTATAAAAAAATAAAATTAAAAAAAAAAAAAGTATTAGGGCAACCAGTTAGCTATTTGAAAACATCTGTATTCTATATCACTCTCCAAAATAAGCTGTAGCTAATTAAAAAATGAGTATTTAAATAAAAAACAAATAGCTGTCTTAGAAAAAAAATTATGATGTATTTATGCTTCAAAAAATAATAAAAATGATAATAGATTAACCTTAGACTTAAAGAAAAAGATAATGTTAAGAATAATGTAATCAGGGGCGCCTGGGTGGCTCAGTGGGTTAAGCCTCTGCCTTCAGCTCAGGTCATGATCTCAGGGTCCTGGGGATCCAGCCCCTCATAGGGCTCTCTGCTCAGCAGGGAGCCTGCTTCTCCCTCTCTCTCTGCCTGCCTCTCTGTCTACTTGTGATCTCTCTCTCTCTCTCTCTCTGTCAAATAAATAAATAAAATTTTAAAAAATCTTTTAAAAAATGTAATGAAAGTAAATGGTGATAATACAGACACATGCATAATATTCACATTCATACCTACATTGTTATATGCATACATAATATGTTAAAAACAAAGGGGAGAGAAAAAGGAGGGAAATGACGGAGAAGAATGCCAGTTAACAAATGCAGAAATAAGAGAATTAGAAAAATCATGCTTTTACAACCCCCTCTGTGATACTGAGGCTAACACCACCAAGTGAAAAGTTGAAGAGCAGGTTTCAGAGCATCATCTCACAAATCAATTTTCATTTACAGGAGGAAGCAGTCCCTTTATGCTACAGAGATCTAGTCAGATATCAAGTAACTAAATAACCGAATTGTTCATAATCTAGAATGCCACAAACAGACATCATGTGCCTCCTAACATGATGCAACAGGAAGTACAAAAATGGGAAGTGGGACATTCTTAGACAATGAGCCCACAGTCCAAAAATGTCAAGGGCATGAAAGCAACCAAAAAGAACAGAGGGACTATTGTAGAGGAAGGAGATTAAAAAACATGACAGCAAAATGCATTGCATGATTTCTGTTAAATCTTGAATTAAAACAAAAACAAAAAACTGCAAGGGGCAGCACCTGGGTGGTACAGTAGGCTTAGCATCTGATTCTTGGTTTTAGCTCAGATTGTGATCTCAGGGTTGTGGGATCCAGCCCCGAGTCATTATGGGCTTGTGCTCACCACAGAGTCTGCTTAAGACTCTCTCTCTCTCTCTCTCCTTCTGCCCTTCCCCACCACACTTGTGCAAGCTTGCTCTCTCTCTCTCTAAAATAAATAAATCAGTCTTTCAAAAAAAAAACTATAAGGGGCTTTTTCTTTAATAATTGAAGAAGTTAGAATATGGACTATATATTTATATTATGAGCAACTGTTGAATCTATTCGGTGTACTGGTAGTACTAAGGTGTGTAAGGAAAGTTCTACAGGGAGACACATACTAAATAATTTAGAGGTGAATTGTTACAACATCTGCAACTTATTTTGAAAGAGCTCAGAAAAATGCGTGTGTATGATTCAAAACATATATGCACATGGATGCATATACACAGGACAAGAGTTATATCTGGGAAAATGTCAACTGATAACTCTAGCAAAGAATGTAGGATTCCTTATTGGATTATTCTTTTAACTGTCCTAGCATTGAGATTTTCAAAATAAATTGTGGATGAAAAAGAGCTAAAGGGGAAAGGAAGAAAAGTTAATTGATCTGGCAGTGTTTCCAGGGAATTCCATATAGAAGGTAGTTCCTATTATATCACTGAAATGCTAAGTTAGCGGCAACATAAATATATATGATATGATATGAAAGTATAATCACCTCTGAAGAAAATGTCCAAACAGATTAACTCAAAGATGAAATTCAGTTAATAGCTAAAATTACGCCGAAGCAGTGTGGCACCTAAACTCTACAACCACATAAGAGTGAATTTTAATCTCGGTTTTGCTATTTACTAGCTGGGCATGACATCCAGCATTAACTGGATATTTCTTGGATTTCTTTTCTGTAGAACAAAGATAATAATACTTAACCCATATGGCTGTTATGACAATTAAATATTGTAATGCTGCTGGTCAGTGGGTCTCAAACATTAGCTGCACTGGTCACCTGGATCTCTAAGACCTGTCCCCACTCCAAGTTTTCCAATTCAGTAAGTCTGACATAAAGCCAGAGAACGTGCATTTCCAACACTTACTAGGTGATTCTGGTGCTGCTGGCCTGGAGACCATATTCTGAGAATTGAGACTGTATATATTCCAATCAAAAAATGTGCATACTCCCCCAGCAACATTACAGAGAGAAAGCTGGTCGATCACCCCTCAGGGTGACCTTTATGACCTTGAATGTGCTTCTTCAACACCTTATTGTGACTTGCACATTGTTTTCCTTCCATTGGAAGATCCTCACCCTTCCCATCCCTGCCCTGATCCTAAATACACATAAACCTCTCACTTGCCAAGAATGGAATTACAGCATGTTAACTGCACTGACTTAGTTCCACCTCTCATTCTTCTCTGGAAGTAGATGTCAAATGTAAAACCTGATTATATTGGATTCTCCTTAACCCACCCCTGGGGCATAACCTCCGGGATGGTTAGACAGATCAAAATCTTTAGTACTGGACACAGAAAACTCTTTGCCATAGGCCTCATGTGCCCTAGCTTAGAGCCTCCTTTTTCATACCACTGTCCAGATCAATTCCAAGCCTACTCTGTACTCTGATTTGGGATTGGGGGCCTCGACCCCTCATGGATTCTTGTCAGAGGAATTAAATAATAGACTGTACACAGTATGGCTCCAGAGACCCAGAAAATCCTAGCATGATTACTAGCTAGGAGGCTCTCAAGATCTCTTGAGCTTTAGTTTGCTAATCTGTACAATGGGAAAAACATAACTTGATTCAGAAGATGAAAGGAGACAATGTATATATAAAAGCCCTGAGCTCAATATCGGACTACAGTAAGCATAAAATAGGTTAGATCTAAAAAGAAATTTTAGTCTGATGATGAAGAGGACAATGACAATTGATAAAGGAAGGAAAAGAAAAACCTTCGTGTTGGTGAAATTAAACCTTTGGCTATTCCCTGGCCAGCTTCTGCTCTACATTTATCCCTCTACCTTAAACTTCCACCCTGCCTCATAGCCCAGTAACCAAATTTGGAAACCAAATTAAAAATCTTTCCAATGGCTGTTTTAAATCCCAAGATCAATGAATGGACATTCTGTTCTTCCATTGGTAGAAAGGATTTTTAAAGGGTAATGGGAACAATTACTAAGCTTCATGGAATTTCTTAATGGTGGAGATGTTTCCGAGGCCCTCTTTATGCAGGGCCCTGAGTATGGAGCTTGGAAACGTTGCCCCAAATAGAGCTAGAACACAGAGCTCTATTCTGTAATCTCATGAGACGGAATCCTGAGTGAGAGACAATATGCAGTGGACGTCGGAGCCATGGACTGAGTTAGCACAGCTGGATTTCAGTTAGGGGCTCTCAGCAACACCCAGCTGTATGGCCTTGGACATATTCGGGAGTCCTCACTTTCCCTGTGTGTAAGATAAACACTCATTCTGTAGGATCTCTTCTACCTTTCACAAATGATGGTTATGTCTGTTTCAACTTTGGCTCTGGATTAGCCTTCTAACCTGGAAGAAGAATCATATGGTTGACACAGAAGCCTGTTCAGTTCATGAGAGTCCTGACATTCACCCAGTAGCTGGTCTCAAGAGCTAGATCACAATTGTCATGAACCACCTTGAATAGAGAACAGAAGAAAATAATACTCTGTTAAAATATGTTTTATGGAAAGGTAGTCAAAACTGTCAGGGGTATATATTTACTGTATTGACATTTCTATGCCCTTTTTATGCCCTAAGGAATGAAAATAAACACTTTTAACCTTTAAAAAAGCTATAATCAGGTAACAAAACAGGTTGAACAGCATGATTTAATTTTTAAAGAATAGACAGTTGTATACACCAAGGTAATGATGGTATTTATCACTCAGTGATAGTTATAGATTTTTAACTTTTTTTTTTCTTTGTCAATATTTTCTTGTTTTCTACCACATGCATGTATTGCTTTTTAAGCAATATATAACATTTGGAATCCTGCTTCTCTGTCTTGCATTCTTTTAGTTTCTCTGCCTGCAAAATAATCCAGAATACTTTACTTCTAATCTTTTCATGGATAAAAAGAAAAGCCATTCGTAGTTCCTTAGCATGTCTTCCAAAGAGAACAAAAATTTTTTTTCTATTAAACTCTACCCTGATCTTTATTGAGGTCCTTTAGGTTAATATCCTTAACTGTGACTGCTTCTCATTTAAAATAATAATAATAATAAGTACGTGCTCAGTCTGCCATAAAAAGGTGTTGCAGGTTTCAGAACTCAGATTCACCTGCTTGTCCTAAAACTAATTACGGAGGTTTTTACATTGAGTCCCCTTAACAGCTTGAAGGAGGTGAAAAAGCAGAGAAATGATAATGTGGATTCAAATTCTACTCTAGGTTGAATCATGACTCTGCCATTCTCAAGCTATGCAAACCTTGAGCTTTTTACCTACCTTCCCATATCTTGTTTTCTCATTTGCAAAATGAGCATACAATGTTGCTAGGGCTAAATGAAATCCTACTTGTAAAGAAGATAGTTCAGTTCTTGAAAAACAACAGGTGCTTATTAGAGCATTTGATGGCTCAATAAGTTCAACTATAATTAATTCTAAAATAAAAATTAGCCTCCTTCTCAAATAACTTCAGAAACTAAGCTTCTACAGTCCGATCCCATATCTGATCCCATCCTCAGCTTTTCCCTATTTCTGAGAGAAATAAATACACTTGAATAATATTTGGGGCATTTTTTCCTGCTTTGATTTTAATATATAAAAACTCTACCTACTGTTTCTCAATTTGAAGCTCTTTTACATGCGCAAGTGAGCAATTTCTATTTCTTAATAAAAAGATTATTATTTCTCAAAAGTAGAATTAGTATCTAATCAATCTAACTATACACACACAAAATTTTTTGAGCTGGAGGAAAATTTAGACATAGGCATGTCTTTTCCATTCAGACAGATGCCTGTTAGTATAAACTCATGTTTACATATTCAATAAATTAGTTTTTGAGGTACTAACAATGAAATAAAAATACCGTTAAATAGAATATTCAAAAGGGATGGCCTGAGTCTGTTAAAGTTAGTAGTACATAAGTTTCCTCTTCCTAAGGTTAATTATCACTAGCAACTGATGGGGCAGTCCACTATAAAATGAGAGTGGAGTGATGCTGGAAGGACCATCTCCACTACCTTAAATATTTCATTAATTTACTTATTAACTTATTTTTCTCACCAAGTAAATGATTCTAATGGTTACTCTTACTAGTAAGGCACTAGCTTTGCTTTGTGAATAGAGAAAATATTTAGTCCATCTTTCAAAGTGGTTTATAATAATACCTGCATCACAGAGACCCTGTGAGAATTTGATGATAAAATAATTTAGCAGAATCTGAATATAGTAAATGCTTATTAAATGTTATGCAATATTATCATTTTTTTTAACATTTTTATTTATTTATTTGTCAGAGAGAAAGAGAGAGCAAGCAAGCACAAGTGCACAAGCAGGCAGAGGCAGAGAGAGAAACAGGCTCCTTGTCCGATGTGGAACTCGATCCCAGGACCCTGGGATCATGACCTGAGCTGAAGGCAGTGGCTTAACTGACTGAGCCACCCAGGTGTCCCACCATTATTTTTTATTACTAAGAAAATATAGGCACTGGAGAAGTTAAGTCCTCAAGATTTTTTTTAAATATTTTATTTATTTATTTACTTATTTATTTGACAGAGAGAGAGACCATGAGAGAGGAGGGAGAGGAAGCATAAGCAGGAGGAAAGGGAGAAGGAGAAGCAGGCTCCCTGCCCATCAGGGAGCTTGACTTGGGGCTCTATCCCAGGGACCCTGGGATCATGACCTGAGCTGAAGGCAGGTGCTTAACGACTGAGCCACCCAGGGACCCCCCCTCCTCAAGATCTTTTAAAAGAGGACTGTATCAGAATAATTTCCCACGAAAATAACAATGTATCTTGGTCTACTTTCAAAAGTCATTCCTTGACAAATTATTCCTCTTGCTACTTCCTTGGCCAGTTTAAGAGAAAACCTCTTTAATTCCCATACTTTGATGATACTTCTATGGAAGCACATTCACCTGGTTGAAGTCAGCCCTTTACAGTGGGGAATTAGAAATTATTTTTCTTTATGACTATGAAACCACTTAAACATAAGAGTTCAAAAGACAATGTGAAAGACATCTATGAGTGAAACAATGCTAAAATACCAAGTTAAATACCAAGTTTAACATATGTTAATAGTTTGCTTTCTTTATTTCAGTTCTCTCACTTTGCTTTCTAAAAATGAAATGTTATAGGTACCTTTATACCCTCAATCTGCCATTTTCTTCCCCAGCAGTAACCACTATCCTAATGTTGGTGTGTATTATTTTCATGATGTTTTTCTACTTTTATTAGGTATGTAGAATCCATAAATAGTACTATTTCTAAATTTTATATAAATTATACTTTAAGTATCCTTTACAACTGATTTTTTTTTTTTTTTACTCACCTTTGAATTTTTGAAATTAACTCTCTAATCATGTAGGCCTGGACCATTCATTATAAATCTTGCATACTAATTGTTTGAATAATCCATGGCTTATGTGTTTATTCACTGCTAAGTGGATTATTTCCTATATTACAAACTTGCTCAAAGAATCTCCCTTTGTACAAGTGCCTGGGTTGTTCTAGGGTAGAGAAGTATCTTGGCAAGGTAGATGCATCTTCAACTTTACAAAATATTCCCAAATTGCTCTCCAAAGTCATCAAACCAACTTATACTTCAACCAAAATGGACATGATTTCATATTCCCCACACCCTTACTATTTGGTGTCATTATATCCATTGAATTTTTCCAATTTGCAATTGACATATATTTTCATATTTGCCTGAATTAACTTGCCAATCCAATCATTTGCCAGGAATCTCATAATGTCATTTTCTGGAAAAAGTCTATAATAAGACAAAGGAGCAAATGAACGCAGGAGTCTAACAATGCAACCACCATCATGAAAGATACCTTTTTAAATGAAAAGACCAAATCAAGGAAGGAAGGGGATGGATCAACATCTGAAAGTATAAATATGAATAAAAAAGCATGCTCTTCTTACAAGGTAGCCACAGGTAAACCAACACAAAAGAAATCTTAAAGTTTACTTCCTGATCAGCAGTTTAGGACCAACTAGATTATACTAAAGCCTAAAGAAACCACAAAAGCTGTAATTTCCTCTTTGTATCTTTCAGAAGCAGGGTAGAAGTATATAAAGCCCAATGTAAAAATTAATAAATTTTGCTTGTTGAGATCTCATATTCTATTTAGTTGGTAAATCAAGATTAGTTTGATCATTTATATATCAGTTGAGGATATATTAATAAGCTCTGTGCAGTAGGCTGCTTTTAGGTAAAGGGAAGTGAATACAAATCTTTCATGTCACAAGTGTGCTTGCTACTTGGCCTTCATAAAAATAAAAACTACAGTGGTCCTATGACTATGAATGCCAATGATTTTATACAAAAGAATATTAAACACATTAAACTATTATGTGTTCTTGCCTACCAGTACTGTACTCAAATCCAGAAAAAATTTACAATGAGTAACCCTGGCCTTGATATATGTAATTTTTAATTTGTTTTTCATTGTCACTTGTGTCATTCTTGATTTAGTTATTCTATTTTCATTGATGCTTTCTACCACTGAAAAATTGATAATATTCAGCTGTGTAAACTGTGTCTTTATCTGGTTAATTCATTGGGATGTATTCTAGGTAAATACCCTCACCACAAGGAATAGAGAAACTTCTAGAAATAAAGTCTTTACAGAAACATAGAAAAATAAAGTCGATATGTGGTACTGGGCCATTACAAGCTAAGAAGCCATGAAGCTGCTTTGATCTTGATTACAATAAGACTCTCTGCAGAATATTAAAAATAATTTTCTAGTGATTTATTAATTTCACATTAGCCAAAGTACATTGTATGTCCTTCCATTTTTATAACTTGTTTCAAAGAGGGAGGAGGAAAAAGACTGCTTTGATTTAATGGCCTTCTAAAACTGGCAAAGTTTGATTACTTGGTGTTCAGTGGAGTCAATGATTTGACTAAAGCTATATTTTTAAGTGTAATCAGTTACTAAGAAATTATCTTTTAAAAAGCCAATATGTACATACCACTAACAAAGCAATGCAATGATTTTACATTTTCATTTTGAAAATAATGTAGTTATATTTCTTTTATAAATGCTATTTTTGAAAAAAAATTACACAAAAAAATGCTATTAAGTTTTTCTTAGGTGAAATCTTATAATGAGGAAAAGAAAACAGAATCAATACCATAAATTATATTCCTGGATGCGTGCGGCTCACACAATAACTAAACAGCATGGAGTATTTTATGGCATTATTGAACACATTCTGTGCTTAAAGAAAGGAAATAAATACAAAAACTTTCCATAAATATAAAATTTTTCATATTTAGCTTGAAATTATTCTATTTTCAAATCCTTAAAAAAATTCATTGGTTATATCCTGGAATAAACGCCACTTGATTGTGGAATGTAATTCTCTTTATATATTGATGAATTCTACTGGTTAATATTTTATTAAGGATTTCTATATCCATATACATGAGGAATATTGTATATGATTTCCTTTCTTTGTTTGGTCTTTGCCTAATTTTGGTATCAGGGTAATACCAGCTTCAAAATGAATTAAGAAGTGCTCCCTCTCTTCTACTTTCTAGAAGAGATTATGTAAAATTAGTATTAATTCTTCTTTAAAGGGTCAGTGGAATTCTCTGGTGCAACCATCTGGGTTTCAAGTTTTCTTTGGGGGGAATGTTTTTCATTATAAATTCAATTTATTTAATAGTAATAGGACTATTCAAATTATTTCACATTGGATGAGTGTGGTGGTTTGTGTTTTTTGAGAATTGGTCCATTTCATCTAAGTTGTCAAATATATGTGTGTACAATTGTTTAGAGTAGTCTATTGTCATTTTGATATCTGCCTGGTCTGTAGTGATATTCTCTTCCTTCCCGATATTGGTTGTGTCCCCTCCTTTCAACTTTGAGTCTTGCTGGAGGGTTATTAATCTTATTGATCTTTTTCAAAGCTCAAGCTCTTTGTTTCATTGATTTTCTCTACTTGTCTTTCTGTTTTGTTTTTTTGTTTTTTTTTTTAAGCGAGAGTACAGGGGTATGGGGGGTGGGAGGGGTAGAGGGAGAGGAAGAGAGAGAATCTTAAACAAGCTCTATGTCCGGCGCAGAGCCCCACTCAGGGCTAAATCTCACAACCCTGAGATCATGAACTGCTGATCCACCCAGGTGCCCATCTTGGTCTACTAATTACATCTCATATTGTTTCCTTCCTTCTGTTTGATTTGGGTTTATTTTGCTCTTCTTTTTCTAGGTTCTTTAGGTGGGACTTGAGCTTATTGAGATTTTTCCCTCACTTCTAAAGTGTGCAATCAGTGCTATAAATCTCCCTAAAGTAGCCATGCCCCCCACATATTTATATACTGCAACTTCACTTGCATTTAGTTCAATACACTTTTGTCATTTCCTCTGAGACTTCCTAGGAGTGTGTTGTTTAATCAGCACATGTTGTGTAGTTTCTGAGAGTTTTGAGAAATTCCTGTGTAAATGTCCCTTTTCTTATAGGGATACCAGCCAAACTGTATTTAGGGCCCACTCCAATCTGGGATAATCTCAGTTTAATTTGATTACATCTGCAAAGAGCCTATTTCCAAATAAGATTACATTCTCGGGTTCTAGGGATTAGGACCTAGATATCTTTGGGGGGCCATTTTTCAATCTACTACAGAGACTTTGTTTTAACTCTAGAACAAAGTACTGGGAAAATGATTGTCCTCCTTTTACGCTACTCACAACCCATCTCAGAAAACATACAGCACCTTTTACTCACAATTGTATACAGGATTATGATGGGTGCAACTGGAGATTAGAGGCAATAAATTGATAACTGCCAAAGAACTAATTTCAAATATAAAGTGTTTTCTTCAATTAATTTGATGATCAATATAGAAAATACTAAATCACACACAAGTATAACGAGTTTTCTTTTGTAGCAAGATCAAATTTTGTCATGATATATGGATCTAAACAATCTTTATTTTAAAGAATGCCTTTCCCACTAGAGATTAATCTTCAGAGCAAGGCTCTTATCCTGTACTGTTGAATCCTCAGGGCTTAGCCTAGGGTCTAACATATGTTAGGTACTCAATAAATATGTGTTCAATAGATTGAATAAATGAAAGCATACAATTTAATGATAGCATTTGCATGAATTCCTTTAACAAGACCAACGCTTCTATTTTGACCCCAGTCCAGATCCTCTGCTCTGTCTACTTATAGAAACCACCATGGTGGCCCAGTCTTTTCTGATATAAATGTTGACATGATATGTGTAGGGTACTCTAAATCTTTTTGTGTGAGTGTCCTAAAAAAATTCAGTCCTAAAAATAAAACATCTTCATTAATTGCAGAGCTGTCATTTTCTTTTTTTACATTTTGATCTTGTGAAATTTTCAAAACACAAAAATACAATGACTAAGGTAGCAAACATCCATGCTCCAGCTATCCACGGGTGTGACCCAGCCTTTAGAAAAAGAAATCCACCCGGACATAACCAAAGTCCACTTTAACTTTTCCAGTTCCATTTTACTCTCCTGCCCACACTCCATCTCATTATCATGACCTTGAGCTATACACTTTCAGTTCTTTCTGCAAACACTTATATCTAGATCTTCTATTTACCTTTACTCTTTCTTATAGAGCTTGAGTACAGAAATATTTTAATTTGTAAATACAGATAGCCAATTGTTTATTTATCCTTCATGCATTGATTTGTAATGTCATTTTTAAAATTTTTTATTTTTTAATATTTATTTATTTAAGTAGCCTCTACACTCAACATGGAGCTTGAACTCATGACCTTGAGATCAAGAGTCACCTGGTCTTCTGACTGGGCCAGTCTGGCACCTCTACATATTTTAGATGTAATTTTCTATTTTTGTTAGTGTCTCCTAAATTCCCTTTTCTATACCACTAGCCTTTTAGTTTATCCCTGGCCAATAGCACACTGCTTAATTACTATAGCTTTATGAGGAATAGTGACACCTAGTAAGGCAATTCCTCCAGTTTTGTTCTTCATCTTGTTTATTCTTGCATCTTTACTATTCCAGTGAGTTTTTGGATCAGTTCATCAGATTTCATTAAAAAAAAAAAATAGAAAAACAAACCTAATTAGTATTTTGCCTGAAAATGAATTAATTTATAATTTTATTTAGGGGATTTTATCTCATTATGGTATGGGAATCTTGGAATCTAAGAACATAACATTTCTCCATTTTCAGGTCTTACATTTAACCTATGTAAAATATCTAATATAAAACATTTTTTAATGTTCTATATTTTCTACATAAAGATCTTTGGCAGACGCCAGCCATCTAATAGCTTTGCCAGTATTGGAGAACTGTGTTTTTAATATGTTTTCTAAATAATTATTGGGATAATAGTACCTAGTGTTTACCTTCTAAGGATTTCACAAACATTAACTAATCTAATCTTCATAACTACTGTGAGAGATAAATAATATTGTTAGCTCCCATTTTATAGGTAAGGAAACCGAGACACAGAGAGACTAAGTATCTTGCCCTAAGTCACACACACACACACACACACACACACACACACACAGTCATATATATACACACACATGTATATATACATGTGTATATATATATATATATACATATTTAGGATTTTATGTGTGTATGTAGATATACATATAGGATTAGAAAAGAAATAGGATGTCCTGCCATCAGGTTGTCAGGGAGTAGGGTGCCTCACAGAAGGCCTTAGATACTTAAAGTAACTGTGGTTAATCTATAAATGGGGCAAACGAAAGGACCTTATCCTGCCCAAATACTCTGTGACAAAATCAAATCTGATTTGCTCTTTCACTGTTATGGATTAAAATTACAAGCTCATACTAAAATTTATAAAATGAAATTATAAAATGTGAAGCAAAAAATAGGTAAATATCCCTTTAAGAGTTGTGGTGTTGTGGAAATTTTTTTAAATTTTTTAAATTTTTATTTAATTTAATTTTTTAATTTAATTTAATTTAATTTTAATTTAATTTAATTTAATTTTTATTTAAAAATTTTTTAAAATTTAAATTTTAAATTTAAAAAATTTTAAAATTTTTTAAATTTTAAAATTTTAAAAATGACAAGAGTTGTGCTCAGCTAAATCATTTTGTAGCTGCCTGGCCATCTGACAAGAACTGAAAAATAAGAAAATGAGTTTTGGAAAGGACAAAGCATTCCTAAGTTCTATAGGCACATAGGAATGGGAAAGGACACATCTTATACTGAATATGCCAATGGAGCTCTTGAAGGAAGTTACACAGACTGCTACCACAAGCCAGTAACGATGGAAAAAATCATCTCTTTATAAGGCAAAAATTAATTATTGTTAATTCTGTCTTGAGTGATAGCTGGATGGACCATGCCTATTTTTTTCCAGTTGATGTCTCCAAAATAAACGTATATCATTTATTATTGTCTGGTTTGTAATTTTGCTCTGGTAGGTCTATTCATGTTCTATTTACCTAGTTCTACTCATGTGTAAATATTTTGCAAAAGTTATCTTCTAATCACAACACTGCAGGGTCCCTCTCTGTGTTTTTTTTGAAGCTGGCCAGCCCTTATGGTTTTGAGGTTGCCAGATTCCACTCATCAAAACAAACCCCTAAAGCTTGTGAGCTCCTGCTCTCTGAGGACTGAACAAAATTAAGAATCATCTCAAACCTTCACCTCAAAAATAAATAATAACTAGGAAGTCACACTAGCCTACTTTCATTCTTAGCTTCTCATTTTCAGATATTTGTACCATTGCACCTGCCTTAGAATGGAATTATTCTCCAAAGAGCTCAAGTTATTCAAAGGCAAAGTGAAAGTAAGTACTCTGTATGGGCTGTCTCATAGCATATCTTTAATATTATTTTAAAAACAAAAACAAAAACAAAAATAAAAAGTAAAAAAGTAAAAACAAAATTCCATGGGGTACCTGGGTGGCTCAGTTGGTTAAGCCAATGCCTTCAGCTCAGGTCGTGATCCCAGAGTCCGGAGATCGAGTCCCGAATTGGGCTCCCAGCCCCTTGGGCAGTCTGCTTCTCCCTCTTGATCTTCTCCCCTCTCGTGGTCTCTCTCACTCTCTCTCTCTCAAATAAGTAAATAAAATATTTAAAGATAAAAACAAAATTCCTTTTTTAACTACACATTTATCTCTCTTAGGGGGAAGTTCATCATCCTCTATTATTCTTATGATTATATAATATTCGTTTCCCAATTAAATTAACTTGTCCAAATAAAAACTAATTTTGGTTCCTGTATATCAGAATATCCAAAATCTCCCTAAGGACCACTAAGAATCCCTAAGCAGTCCAAGAATCCATGAATGTGACTCAGGCCAAAGAGACCAATCCTACTTCAGTGGTAGACATTATCAGTTGCTATACCAGCAACTCCTCTTCTCCTTCTAACAGAACCTTGATTTTATTAGTTGCTTTCCATGTAGCTATTTTCTTCAGGGAAGACAGGGCCCACCACCCTCCCCAGCAGGTGACTCTAGATTGACTGGAACCAGTCATAGATGTTTTATCCCTCTTGGCAAACATTTTGTTTCGTATAGCATGGGACCCAGTGAGACACAGGGAGAAGTCTGCTGAGGGACTTTGGGGAAATGTTTTCCTTTTCCTAAAAAGAGACCCAAGATAGAAAGATTTCTTTTTTCCCTTCCTCTTAATATTGATATGAAAGTATGTGATGTCTGGCACTGCTGCAGTCATGAAGCAACCATGAGGTAATCTGCTATCATGAGGAGAATGGAAGGATAGAAAGGATGGAAAGGTCCTTGGCTTCTGATGACTTTTTGAGCCACTGAATTAACCAACTCTAGAAGAGCCCTACCTTACAGAATTCTGATTATATGAGAAAAATCAATTAAGGAATGTATTTAGTTAAAAGTAATGGAAATCTCAATTTATAGGGGCTTAAGAAAATAAATATTCCTTTTTCCTTTCAGCATGAGGTCCAGAGGTGGGTATGGGTTGGGGGGGGGTGTTGGAAGCTGACTGCCATACAGCAAAGTAGAAGGGCCTATATTAAAAGTAACTCATAATATAGAAATTGAAATATGGGCTTATCAGGTGAAAGTAAATATGAGGGAACATGAATTATCCAGAGCACAGAGTATGGTCTAAAATGAGGACTTGGGCTACAGCTAAGGTTGTGTTTACTTCAGTTTACTACTAAACAGCCCAAAAAAAGGAATGCAAAAAATAAACATGCCATCAGGGGGAAAGTGAGCCAACTTTGCTTCCTATTATGACGTGATTTCTCATAGAAGTGCACTCCAAGTTATCTATACTTCAGCAGCATGAGGAACCCACCACTTTAGAGGAGACCAGACTTGTGAGCTTCCTATCTCTTCTGCTGTTAAGCTCAGGAAAAGCAGCACGGAGATCAAGGATCTACTTGTTATCAAAGAGAAAAAAAGTTCTACCAAGAACAAAATCATGCTCCACCTAATTCTGTGACCATTCCATGGCTTACACAGGATTAGAACTATATGGATAGAAGCTAAAACAAGGGGTGTCTGGATGGTTCAGTCATTAAGCAGCTCCCTTTGGCTCAGGTCATGATCCCAGGGTCCTGGAATCAAGCCCCGTATCAGACTCAAAGAAACACTGAGAAAACAAAAAGGTAGACGCAAAATCCCCAGGTCCTTGGAGCGAGAAGGCTCCTGAGTTGAGGAGGCTAAAAACCCAATTCTGCAATGTGCTTGACTGTGCAACACTGTATCAGAGAATAGCCCTCGATGTGGAGAAGAGAAAGGTGGCACGTGATGGAAATTTTAAATCTACTGAGCTTCGTCCGTCAACACTTTTCTTACAGTGAAATAAAAAGAAGCAATATGCAAAGAAGTCAGTCGAGCTCCTAGCAGAGTTAATGAACCAGATGCTCCAGGGAGCTGAGCGGTGAAAGAAAAGGAACCTCCAATGCCAGGTGCTGCCATAAAATCCACACATTCAAGGCCACTGGACGTGAGCTGCTGAGAGTTTTAGAACAGCTTAATGTGTATATAATAGGGCTTGAGAGCAAGAGCACACACGGCTAGCTTCAAGTGGCAGCTAACAGTAATGGGACCGTAAAAAAATAATGGGAGGGGCGCCTGGGTGGTTCAGTTGTTAAGAGTCTGCCTTCTGCTCAGGTCATGATCCTGGGGTTCTGGATGGAGCCCCTCATTGGGCTCCCTGCTCAGCAGGAAGCCTGTTTCCCCCTCTCCCACTCCCCCTGCTTGGGTTCCCTCTCTCCCTGCATCTTTCTCAAACAAATAAAAATCTTAAAAAATATAATAATAATGGGAATTAATAACAGTCTGGCATCATTCCATGCAGGATAGCAGTTTTCAAAGCGTAATCTCTGGAACAGCAGCATCAAGAGCACCTAGCAACCTAGCACCAAGTACTCACCCTCCTCGTCAAGACTACCACGTCTAAGCTTGGGCAAGGAGGCCAGCAATCAGTGAGTGTTCTAACACAAGGCCTCCAGGAGATTCTAATGCATGCCCAAGTTTGAGAATCACGAGCACCTGGACAAGAAGGCCAAGGCACCAGGAAGCGTGGTGAGGGGTCCAAGGGCACCAGCTCTGAAGTCACTCAGCCTCCAGATTTGCATCTCAGATCTTTACGTCTGGTGGTGTGAAACTGCGCAAGTACTGAAATCCTCTTAACCTATTTATAAGTGTACTTGTCTTAGAGGTTTATAGTAGAGATTACCAGCAACATGCATGAAACCTGCTCATTATACAATATTAGCTATCATTTCACCATCGACATCATCATAGCACAACCTGAAGGCATGACTATGTTAATTTCTCTGGGTAGGAAAGCACCAGGTACTCAACATTCAATGTATTTTATAAAATAAAACAAGAAGGTAGGTACAATTACTAGCAAGATTTGCATATGAATGGTTGAATTAATAATAACTCTTCTAGGACTCAACATATTTAGCACTGTTTTAATGCTTTACATATATTAATTCATCTAATCCTCTTTAATTCTTACAGTAACTGTACAAAGTTTGGGGGCCCCTGGGTAGCTCAATTGGTTGAGCACCTGACTCTCTGGGTTTCAGCTCATGATGATCTCAGGGTTGTGGAACTGTGCCCCAAGTCAGGGCTCTGGGCTCAGCATGGAGTCCCTCCCTTTTTCCTCTCTCTCCCTCTCTGCCCCTCTTTCCACTTGGTGCAGGCAAGCGCATGCTTTCTCTCTCTAAAAACAAACAAACAAACAAAACAAATAACTCTACAGAGTCTATTATTGCCCCTACTTTACGGAGGAAGAAAATGAGGCAAGAGAGGTTAAGTACAGTCCTGAAATTTACAAAGCTAGAAAGTGGTAGAGTCAGGATTTAAACACAGCTAATCTGCCTCGGAGTCTATATGCTTAGCCACTATGCTATAGTGCTTCTCAAAGTTAAAAACAAATTTTAATGTTAAAGGCAGAAGTTTCAGTTATCCAGAAAATAGACTTATATGGAATATCTCATTCTCTGAGGGATCAGAAAAAGAAAACACTCTATCCTTCTTTCTGCTCCCTGCTCTAGAAGCATCTCTTTCAGATGCATTCAATGCCCCAACTGATTGCACAGATAAACTGGAAGCCTGCAAAGTGGGGAGGCTGTTCCCTCTAAAATGGCAGAATCAGAGGCAGGAAGAGCTAGTGGGAATGCACACAGTGGGAAAATTCATTGATTTCCCCAGCTTCTAATTTTCTCAGTGCAAGGGCATTCCAGGATAGCCCAAATAACTACTACCCTCGGGCAGCAACAGTATCTCTGCTGAGTCAGAAGCTCAGACAGTTGAATGTACTAAGAGGAAAGAAGAGAACAGAGCTCAAGGGGGAACAGGCTGCATTGCTCCAAAATGCACTTTTCATGCCTCCGCCAGCAGCCTAGGTGCCTGTGTCTGGAAGGAAGGAAGGAAGCAGCTTCCTTGACCTTGGCTGTTAGCTTTTACTGGGTATTTGTCAGGGCTTTCAAAACTTCTCAGTGTTCCAAAAAAGATCAGTCGCCAAAGCTGCAACAGAAGGAGGCAGTCATTTGGACAGAAAGCTGGAAGGCAGATCAATTTTACCCTTAACTCGTGCAATGTCTCTGGCTTTTGAATGTCTGCCAAAATCTTTAGGCTTCTTCAAGGTAACCAATCCAAATAATTCACTCACTGTTTCAACGCTCTGATTGCCAGTAGTTCCAACACATACTGTGTTGTGGTAAGAGAAAACAAAAACAAAAACAGAAATCTCCCTATTTCTTTCCCGATGGCAGAAAACAATCTAAAATGAAATCGAGAGAATGTGAGATCCTCCCATTATTTAGAATGAAATATCCACTGGAGCAGGTTTTTGGCAGAATGGAAATTTCAATAAGCATGCTAATCCTTTTATTACCTCTCACGGAAAGTGGCATCTCATTTCTCATACACACACACTCCCTCAACATCTTATCTCATCTATTATGGAAACAGACATTGAAAAGGAAATACCTATGTTTCACCCTATGAGTTTTCCCACTATCTAATCTGTAAAGGCAAACCAGAAGCAACAAGGTATCATATAGGTCAGAGTAAAATGTTTCCTTTCACTGTGACTGTTCATTATGCTAACATTGAGAGTTTTTCTATTATGAGCACATTTTCCCTGGCTTTATATTCAATTTATCTGCAAAGAATTGCCCAAAGTGAAAGAATTCTGAGCCTTTACTGGATGTGTAATAATAATAACCTATTATTATTAACTTTTAGGTAGGGGAGTAGTACTTTTTAAGTTCAGTGACTTTGATCTCAGGCAGGAACTGAGCTTCCTACATAACAGAAGAGGAGGAATATGTTAGGTCTACAGAACACATTGCCTCAGTGTCTTTTCTAAGAAAGGTATTCAGAAAACCACTCAGCAGAAAAGCTTTCTTAAAAGCTTTTAAGATAAGAGACTCTTAACTTTTCCTAGAGCGAAACAGGAATATCCTCTTATTTTCCATTTAACAGAATCCCTTTCAGAAACTCCCAAAACTCTTAACAAAGTACACTTCATGTCATTTTTACAGCTGTGTTCTGGGAATTGAAGAGATGAGGAAGTGATGGGCATTGTGGACTCTCTTCCACCCCTCAAACTCTGCTAAGGCAGTGTGGACAGGCTCAGACCAGAGATGCAAGGCTGAGCCCCAGTGGCACAGCTGAGAGCAGGCGAGTGGACAACTAAGGAGTGGATGTGGGAGAAAAAGAAAAAGAAACAAAACTTCCTTTCCAAATATGTGGAGTAGAATTATACTTCACAATTGATAAGAATGTTTTTAAAACTGGAAAACTAGTCTCCCCAACAGATAACTACTAATTACAAAAGGATAAAGAGTAAGCTTACAGTGGAGCAATGCGGGAGTCTCCACCTTAAACAGGGAGTCAAAGTTAACATCCACAGTACTGGGGTGCCCACATCTTGCATCTCCTGATAAGATGTGTGGAGAAGAACACAGCCTCACTTCTGCAATAATCCTGTCAAAACCACAAGGAGACTTCAGACATATCCAGACAGAAGGATACTGCAGAAAACAACTGGCCTGTACTCTTCAAAAATGTCGAGGTCATGAAGATCCATGAAATACAAAGACTGAAGAACTGGTCCAGATTACAGAAGACAGAAGGAACATGACCACTGAAGGTAACACTATGGAGAGTAAACATTACTGGGACCCCAATGTTCCAATATGGAAAAGGTCTAGAGACTAGAGACCAGTATCATTTTAATGTCAAACTCTTGATTTAATCATTGTGTTGTAGTTACGTAAAAGAATACACTTACTTTAAGAAACCACACTCTGAATTACTTAGGAGAAAGGGGTATCATGTCAGTAAATTACTCTAAAACTATTGGAAGAAAGAAACAAGATGGGCCAGAGGAGGGAGACACACCATAAGAAACTCTTAATCTCAGGAAACAAACTGAGAGTTGCCGGAGGGGAGGAGGGTAAAAGGGATAAGGTGGCCAGGTGATGGACCCTTGGGAGGGTATGTGCTATGGTGAGTGCTGTGAAATGTGTAAGACTGATGATTCACAGACGTGTACCCCTGAAACAAATAATACATTGTATGTTAATAAAAAAAAGGAATACAAAAATAAAATAAAATCTTTTTAAAGAAAATAAAAAACAATAGAGAAGGATAGAGCAAATATGGTAAAAATATCTTTGTTATATTTTAACAGCTTTCTACAAATCTCAAACATCAAAGTTACATTTAAAATTTAAAACATAAAACATGAAGATATGTTTCCACAGTCTAAGGGGAAAGGAAAAAAAAACAAAACCAAACAGCTTAATCCACTCACAGGGAAGCTCTTTGAGGGAATACTGTAGTTTCTAGACTTGCTTCCCTGTCCTGCTGTCCCTTCTTTTCTCTCACAAAGGCTTAAACCTTCATTGTCAACTTCCATTTCTACTTAAGAAAACCCCCATTCTGTTGGAACCAGTGTAATACATTGGACTCGGTAGCTTACTTCCCAAATACTGAATAACTCAGTCCAGAATGACATAAACAGGGAGGGTTGTAGATGGATGAATAGTGGGGCTTCGAGGACCCGCCCAGTAGGGCATCCTTCCACTGGTGTGAGGCAACAACATGCCTCGTCATTCTTCCTGCTCATTTACAAATTCAAAACTGTATCAGATTTGCACATCTCTCTTTTTCTCTCTCTCTCACACATACACCCTAAGAACAGAGTGATTTTCTGAGACGACACAGAACAGGTTCATGCTGAAGAAGAGAGCGCACCCTCTTAAATTAAGTAATCTTCGCACAGTCCCTCTTTCAGCAAGAAGATGGCACTTATCATTATTGAAGTGCATTCCAACTACTGCTCTCATGTTCGTCCTCCAGTTTCCCAAACACAGATCGGGGCCTGTGGATGAGGAACAAAAATCCATTGCTTCAAACAACAGTTATCTGTCCTTGCTTGCCAAATTATGGCTACCAAAAGGCCCAAGAGAAACCCTGGAGTTACAGCTTTTCCATAACTTAAGTCTAGATAAATATTCTAGATAGTAGGTTCTCATGGGGGTCAGTAGGAGAGCATATTAGCATCTAACCACTAGAATGCAGGGGATTTGTAGGGGCAGAGGCTTATGGAGTGAGCATTTGGAACTACCTGTCTCCACTTTACCACTGGGATCTTTGCTCAGTGTTTTCTCTTCTAAGACTCCATCCCTAATCTTAATGTGTACTCTCATTCTCCTTTTAGGACATGTCTCCATTTCTCCCTTTGCTTCCATTCTAATTGCACCACCCTCATTCAAGGTTCCTGGACTGTAAACTTAGGCCTTAAAACTAAAAGGAACCAATCAGGGGCGCCTGAGTGGCTCAGTTGGTTAAGCAAATGCCTTCGGCTCAGGTCATGAACTCAGGGCCCTGGGATGGAGTCCCATGCTCCTCGCTCAGTGGAGAGCCTGCTTCTAACCTCTCCTCTCCACTTGTACCCTCTCTTGCTATCTCTGCCTCTCTCTCTCTCAAATAAATAAAATCTTTAAAAAAAAATAAAATAAAAGGAACCAATTAGAAAAAGCCTTGAAAGAGAAATAAAACTTAATCCAATGTGATTAAGAATGATACACATTAATTCTATCAGGAAAAAATATGAAAATAATTTAAAGTAGAACAATACAGGAATAGATTAGCTGAAACCAATCAAATGGACCAAATGTAAACTCCCATATATGAAGAGAAGGATGAAGTTAACAGATCTGGAGGACTGAGGCTCACTGACAGCCAAAGATGTTAAGACAGATTTTAAGGGCATCTGTAGTTCCAGAGCTCAGATGTTCCAGAGGATATCTCTGGTTAATATTCAGCTTCAGCTAATTTAAAATGTAATCTACAGAAGTGCTTATAATGTTAACCCCAAAACTATTTGGATGACATAATTGTTTCCAAGAGAATTAGTAGTTTAAACTTGGAGAATTTTGTGTGTGTGTATGTGTTTGTGTGTGTGTTTACATATATGCTTAAGTAAATCAAACCTATAAGTCAAGTAAGTCAAACCTATTTCTTAGTAAAGTTTAGAAATAATCGAGAAAATCTAATCCATTATAAAACATGTCATGCTTGTGATTCCAAATTAAATTGATGGTGCTAGAAAACTGATTTATAGCAAAGATTTTATGCTGAAATCTATCAGTTTTAGAAAATTTAAGAAAACCCAAGAGTTATTTTTATAGGTTACATTTATCCTATTAAAATGGTTACTTAAATACTGGAAAGGCTCTCACAAGTGACTAAGCGACTTAGAAAGAAAATAAAATTCAATTTCATTAAGTGTAGTATAAAATGTGTAAGGGAGCTTTAGTTTATGAATGGAATCAAACATTAATCAACCACATCCCTAAAATTCCAAAAAATGTGCCAGATTTTTAAATAGAATAAAATGATCAAATTAAATTTTAAGCTCAAGGAAGGACTATATTTTTAACATATATATTTGGTACATTAAGTATTGATTTTAAAAAAATAAAGTTTTTAAAAAATTTTTTTAAATTTAAAAAAAATAAACATAGTCTTTTCAGGATCCAAAGCCAATGTCAAGAACCCAGAAAACTCCAATTGATGAGAGGACCACCATAGCTTCCTAACATGGTGTGGGTCCTTCCCCTCAAAGTACAGTCTGCATACAGCTAACAGACTGAAGTTCCCAAAATGACACTAGGTAATGTGTCTCTTCAGAAACCTCTAATTCTTTGATCTTTCCCTTTTCTGTTTAAACACAGAAAAAAACTGAAACAGAAGATCTATGTTTCTACTCTATGCATTGCTTTGTCTCTTTCTCACCTCTATGATTCTATTTGTTTTTAACCAGGAAGTCACTGTAATAACTAAGTTATTACCTCATTAAATTAATTTCCCTCTCTTCCACTGTACTCAATTTAATATTATTTTCAATTATCATTTAGTAAATTTTCTGTTAAGCCCCAGCAATTAAAAACCTGTTTCATCAAGACTGTTTCTAAAATGAAGCAAGTTCTTTTTCTTCTTTCTTATAAGTACTTAAAAACACAATTTGAACAAAACATAGTTTCATTATGATGTCCATCAAGAACTGCAGGATTTTAATAATGCAACCTTGAGAATGATTTCTGAGATTTAATCGTAAGAGTAGCAGAGAATGTTAGCTGCCTACCCTCAACACCATTCTCTCCTTCCTCATTGGTAACAGAATGCCAAGTTTTTTCCAGGTGCATTGCCAACTGAATAAAAAACTAAATTTCAGCCTCCTGTTCAGTCGTGGCCATGTGACTAAGTTCTAGCCAATAAGATATGAGCATAACTTCCATGTAAGATTTCAGTAACGGATGCTTAAAGCATGCTCAGGTCCCTTTGTATCCTTATTCTATTCCTCATTTTTCAATGTGGATATTATGGCTGGCACAACAGAAGCTACCCAGGACCCTGAGATGACCTTGAGGATGGAAACCACTTGTTAGCATGGCAGAACAAAAAGGGAGGATGCCAGATATCTGATGACAGTAGATAGCCTATCATCAGACCTCTTTTATATGACAAGAAATAAACTTCAACCTCGGGGTGCCTGGGTGGGGGTCAGGGGTTTAAAGCCTCTGCCTTCAACTCAGGTCATGATCCCAGAGTCCTGGGATTGAGCCCCATATCAGGCTCTCTGCTCAGCAGGGAGGCTGCTTCCCTCTCTCCCTCTCTGCCTGCCTCTCTGCCTTCTTGTGATATCTGTCTGTTAAATAAATAAATAAAATCTTAAAAAAAAAAAAAAGGAAGTAAACTTCAACCTTGTATAAACCACTGCTACTTTGTGGTTTTCTATTAGGTGCAATTAAACCTTTTTCTAAATGACATATAGAGGTACATTTTTTAACATGTTAATAAATACTAATGAGCATTCTAAATACTAATGAGCATTCTTGCAACAAGTCTCTTGAAATCAATAAGTAGCATTAAAAGATTAAATGAAACACTTCCATTAATTAAACAAATACTCAAATATAACATTCACATAGCATATTTCAAACAAAGTAGCAAAGGCGATCTCCCCTCTTCAAATGTCAGAAATTGATTCAATAAGAAATCGACTCGATATCTAAAAAGTTCAAATATAGCCGTTATCTATGTCTATAACTATACAGAGAAGATTATCTATTTTTTCAGGTAAACTTGTCCTTTACTCTCTATAGTCCCGTAAGTATTACTAAAAATGTCTCATGTTATATTCAAGCTTTTCTTTTAAAAAAAAATTACCTTTTTCCTCTGCTAATTGAACAGATCTTTGGCATCTCCAAAATTGGTATCTCTGCTTCTAATTCATGCCCCACATTCTGTTATCACAAGAATCTTTTCGAAACACTAGTCTATCGTGTCCCCAAGTCTTTGCTGCCTCGCCTTCACTTTATGCATGCGTTCCATCACCTTTGCGGGTTTGCACAGTGCCCCCTCATTTGGTTCCTGTACTTAGTCAAATTTATTTCTCAGTATTTCCCAAACTATAAGTTTCCCTTTGCCTCCTGCACTTTCATTGTAAATCAAGAACCAGTGAGAAGCCAAGAGGAGCCAGAGGTAGGAACAAGATTAAGCCAGTGGGCATTGGGACCCTGCTGATCTTGACCGTAATGGTAGATACATGGACGTATACATTTGTCACACTCACCACCTTGTACATTTAAATGGCTGCATTTGATCTTATATAAGTGAAATTTCCGTAAAGTTGATGGGGAGAAAAGTTAAGTAGAAGTCAGTAATCTTGTCAACTGAAAACCAAGGGGCTATGCAGGCAGCAGATTGAAGCAGCCCCAGGTAGAGGGTACCTGGCTTCTGAGAGCATGAGAGCCAGGGAGAGACAGAACAGCATGGATGCTGGAGGAGGAAAGAGGTTCCAATGTAGCAGGCTGAGGTCAGTTTCCAGAGTAAAACCAAATGGGGTGGGGGGAAGAAAAGAAAAGACAGTACAGTCAGGGAGGGGGAGCCCACATTTGAAGTCTGGCATACGCAAGCCCACCTATACAAAAGGTCCGAGCATCTGCTCTCCTACTCGCCCCTAGTTCGCTGTGCTCCTATCTCCAGTGTCTCCAGCCCCACAAACCTTGAATCTGCAGAGAGCTTACCTTCTTTGTATCTTTTCTTCATAGTGTTCCCCCATTTTTTCTTCGGAGGATTACTAAAATGTAATCCTGGATTGGTTCGCTTTCTCCATTTAGTGGATTTCCTCAGAGTTCAATGTTGGCAAGAAACTACAGTAATAAATAATTCCTCTTTCCAGCAGATGTTGTTTCTGGTTTTTCGGATCAGAGGAAAAAAAAAAAAACCACTGTGATTTTCCAATAAATCTGCTAAACACTGCAATGAATTACGAACTTGCGCAGAGGCTATATCATCCGAGAGGCCAAAATGCAAGTGGCAAATATTTCATATTTGAAAGTTATGGCTTATTTCAATCCATCAGGAAACTATTTTTTTAGGCTTGGCATTTTTTCTCAATTAAAAGTCATGGAATTATACAATTATATTGGTAATGATAATTATTCATCTCATTTACTGTTATACTCAAATTCTAATGAAAATTCTGAGATTTTCATCTCTTTCAATACATTTTTCCACAGTACTGCCATCTTTCCTTCCTGAAACAGCATCTAATTAACATGGCAAGAAAAAAAAGTGAGATTTCCTTGGATGTTTCTTTTTGTTTCCAATATTGGCTTTCTGGGCAACACCAAAGAAATGAATTATAATAAAATTTCCTTTCTTCACTGGCTATCTTTTCCATATAACAAACATTATACTGTTTTCAAGATAAAAGCCATAGCATCCAGTAGAAACACAATTTTTATACATCTTTAGATCTATGACAAAAACACACATAAACAAATTTAAAGAGTTCTAGATATAATGTGAAAGCCAAGAAATACTTTGTAGCACAATCACTATATGCAGGTGTAGACTATCTTTCCTTAGAGTGTGCTATATAGTTCTGATTTTATATTTATTTACATCATTATTTGATCAATGTCATGAGTTCTTGAGGGCCTGGAACCTATTTGTTTTAACTGAATCTCCAATACCCAGCTCAGTGTCTAGAACCTGGTGGGCACTCAATAAATTGTATTGCATGCATGGAGAAAAGGTTATCTCAAGTTATATAAAGCAACCATACCAAGGGGCAAGAGGAAACTTTTGGAAGTGACAGATACATGTTCATTATCTTAAATGTGGTGATGGCTTCATAGGGGATACCTATGTCCAAACTTCTCAAATTTAAATTTAAGCAGATGAAGTTTATTGTATGTCAATTATATCTCAATAAAGCTGCTTTTTAAAATCTCAAAATCCATGACAATACCATGCTAAATGTATTACCTATAAAGTTCACAGAGTATATTACAATAATATTTTACAGAGGATCAGTACTACTAGAATGTTGTTTGTTAATATTGTGGGGGGGGTGGAATCGTACTTCTGATTAGGTTCTAATTTACAATTCCTGGCTATGATAGGAAAGAATCGTTTAAAGTAAAAATCTTACCATTTAATTAGTCTCTTATCAGTTTGAACTAAGAGGTATGAATTTTAGATCTCAACCCTAAGACTGTTTTCCCTTAACTGTTCGTTTACTTTCTGAGTAAAATATTCAGTAACTTTTTCCCTAAAAGATTGTCTGTGAACTGAATGCTATTTTAAATAGACTGGATGATAGTTTTTAAATTTTCTATTAAAAGTCCTTTCATATGGGGCACCTGGGTGTCTCAGTGAGTTAAGCCTCTGCCTTCTCAGGTCATGATCTCAGGGTCCTGGGATTGAGCCCCATATCAGGCTCTCTGCTCAGCAGGAAGCCTGTTTCCCGCCCCCGCCCCACCTGCCTCTCTGCCTACTTGTGATCTCTGTCAAATAAATAAATAAAATCTTTTTAAAAAATTTTTTAAAGTCCTTTCATATAATACAAATCCACATTTTAAAATTCTAGTTTCATTTAAACAAGAGTAAAGTATTTCAATTACAGTGAAGAAAATATCATTGTACTTTTTTGTTGGAGATTCCAAGGATATGAAGATGATAATAATGTTTAAAAACATTATAATTTTGAATTAAAACCTTGCTAAGGTGTTGGAACAAAAAATGATGATACAGTCATGAGAAATGAATCATAGGCATGAGAGAAAGTATTGATTTTATCATTGAGTAAGAGTAAGTGCCTGAATTATTCAATGACAACAGATTTAGAGCTTTTAGTTGAAATTGGTTTGTTTTTAAAATTTCATCACTTAATTTTGACAAAAGCCAATATGGTATTCATAAGATTTTTCTGATCTCAAGTACTTCATGACAAATATGCTCTAAATTATTTCATGTAAATAATTCTGACAAAGTAATACATTCCAGTATACATGTTGATGAAGGGCATAACTTGTTATCATTTCAAATAGAATGCTACCTATTCTGATACTGATGTCCACTGTCCAATCTTAGGGAACCAGATCATTTGCAGTACACACAATTTTCAATTCATTCATTCATTCTACAAATATGTATTGATACTGTGCCATATGACAGACACTAATTGGAATTGAGACAAGTGTAGCAAGACCTATTTCTCATAAACATGTAAACAAGCAAATAAGAAAACTTCAGATAGAGATAAGTGCTAAGAGAAGGATGGAATAAGACAAGGTGGTGGGGGCCAGCACTCCGGGAAACAGGGCAATCTAAGTTGGGGTTGGGTATGGGATAATCTGAGCCCAGTGACCAAATGAGGGGGCAGAAGATGAATCTGAGAGAAAGGCAAGGAGAAAAAACATAAAGGGTATGAGTTTCATTCCCAGCGCTATAGGAAGCCACTGAAGAGTCTTGAGAAATAAACCAATTTGTGTTTGAAAATAATAACCACGGCACCTAGAATTTGAACGGGTGACAAAAATAAAAGCAGACAGATCTGTGAGGAGGTTATTATAGGTGAGAGATCATGGTATACAAGAGTGGCAAAGATGAAGGGAAGTGGATAGAATTAAGATATATTTTGGAAACAGAGCCTAAAGAATTTTCTGGTTTATTGGAGGGATGTGCATGTAAGGGATGGTGACAGAAAGAGAGCAATTAAGATGGGAAGACTTGGGAAATACGCCTTACAAATCTAATAATATAATATGTTAACCCTACCCTATCTGCTGAATCAGTGTAATACCATCTATGCACCAAAGGTAATAAGCATCTTTTCTTACAATAACCAGGTAGCTTTGCAATTTGATAGAATGTTATGTCATATTTTAACCTCAATTTTCAACTAAAATTATAATTATCAATAATTTAACATTAATGTATCCAGTTATTCTGTGCATCTGCAGAAGAATTTAGAGTATAGTGGCCAGCACTATTCAGCATCTGTAATTTATGGGAGTGTGGAAATAGGTTTTCCACACCTCAGTCCTAACTGGATGCCGGGTTCTCAGGCATGAGAACACCTTCAGGCCACAAGTTCACAAAGCATTTTTGGCTGTAATATAAATCAGCAAATCAGCATTCCTCTCTCACCTACATGACTATGAGTTCCTCCCAAAGGAGACCAAAGTCTTAATCCTTGGTGGCCCCAAACAACAACCAACTCAGGCAACATCAGGTAAGTGAAAACCCACCAAGGTAGGAATATCCTCTAACATCTCTTTTTGAATTTCTGGACTTGGTAATTTTTTGCCTGACAATGGCAAAGACATATTTTAACATCTTTATTTAGCTCTAATTCACATAGCATATAAGTCACCCATTTAAAGTGTACAGATTTCCAAGGAGAAGCTTTATCATAGTCAAACTGATCTCTCTATTCCTCCCAAGGATATAGGTTTTTCGATCATTGTTTCCCTTAAATATTCACTAAACAATCACTGTTGAGTATTTACTATATGCTAAGCATTCCTACCTGAAATAATGTCTCTGTTTCATTTCTACAGCCTTAACCCTGACTTTAAGACCCAGTTCAATCATGTTGATCACCTCAGCTCTTGGACTCTCTCTTTTTCTCAATGTCTGTGGACTACTGGACATTAAGTATCAGCCACTTTGTTACATTACATTGCTGGTTACATTTGTTACATTGCTCTCACATCTGATTTAGGTGTCTTTGTCACCTAGCACTCTGGCTTGGCACCTCACACATTTTATGCATTTAATGTATATCTTGTGGAGGATGATAAAACCTGGTCCTTGGAGAAGATGTCCTTGAATAACCCTCTTCCTTCTAAATCTACCAGTAGTGTAGTCATAGGACCTGAAAGCTTTGAAATGATCTTGCTGACATCTGAATGGTACTACAGATTCTGTGACAAGGTCATGGTGCTGGAACCAGAGTCCCGTGCCAGGGACTGGCACACTGCACTTTGCTCACCAAAGGAAGATGAAATCATCTGAGATGGCTTTGAAATCAAGCCGATGTAGATTAGTGCAGTATTCTTTGTCAATCAGGTTTCTGACCTCATAAAAATGTGTGTGATTTCTAGCAATCAGGAATGAGTTGTTTTTCAGAAATGAGTTTGTCGGGATACTCTTACCATTAGAGATATAGTGATAGAATAATCTGGGAGTCAACACACAGCAAGATACAGTCTATATCATGCAATGATCTTCTCTGTATGAAAGGCAGTTGTCATTTCCTGTACAAGTGGCCTATGTTGTCATTTTCACTGATGGGTTGTTAATGGGACACACAAACACAGAGATACATATAAACTGGATTGCTGTCTGGAAAACAGGTAATCTCTGGAACTCCCTTCAGTTAATTATTATTTGTAAATAAGCAGAACTGAGCTTCATTTGAGGGCTTGTTAGGAATTACAAAGGTAACTGTTCATAAATCGAATACTGGCATGCTGCTCTGCACTGGTTTTGAATAAAAACTGGCACGGGCTTTGCATAAAATTACACCTAAAATGTTAGTCATAAAAGCTCAGCATTATCTCTAGTTTCTGTTCACTAACTTTTAAAGCTGTTTTCTGTTGTTGTTGTTATTGTTGTCATTGTTTACTGTCTCCAAGTTGTACTTACCCTTTTAATTTTGTTCCAGACTCATATTTATCAAGTCAGAGGATGCCTGCTTTATACAGGAGGTCCTGGACCTGGAAGAAATAAAAATGGCCAGTGACAACTTCCTAAGAAGACTGCATGCTCATTTCTTGTTTTTTTTTTATAAGAACATAACGTGCAAATCATGACCATCACTAGAACACAGTTATCTTGAGCCCTGCTCTACCCTTGCTGATGTTCCACGAATCCTGGAAATACATTTTCTTTGTTCTAATCCCAGCCTCTGACTCAGAGCCAAGTGGTCTCTTCATAAATATGCATTGATCATTGATCGCCTGGCAAGAGTATTCCTGTAGGGCAGGGCCCTGATTAGCAAATGTTACCTGCAGGAGGCAAAGGAAATACCACAAATGGAGATAAGATGCTACTAGTAGATTTCACTTTTTCTTGAGGTTTGGGAATAATCACTTATCTCTGTGGTCAAGCCTCCTCAGATCTCTCCCTGCAGGATCTGAAAGCAGCTCACGTGAAAGGCCTCCATGTAAGGTCTCTCTTCCACTGGGAGCTGGACCAAGAGCACAAGATGAGGGAAGAAGCAATTTGCTTCTAACTTAATTTATTCCTTTCTTACCATTTCAGCAGCTCACCAGAATCTACATAAAACCTCACATCCTAACTCAATGATAAGATCAGCAAATGTATATATACCTCTACCATAGTGGTCTCCATACTTGTTAGCATAGACCTCGGTATAAAAAATAAGAGGTAATTAAGTTGTGACGATCTCTAGGATACGAAGGAAATTAAAATCTCGTCTATATTTATGGATTTTTAATATTAGGACATTTCCTAATATATTTCAGGTAAAACTACTGCACCCAACTTCCTGCAGGTTTGAGTAAAAGCAAAAACCCGAAACAAACCAAACCAAAAGTGATTTTTGAACCACCTGGCCCAATAGTTAAATTTATTGCAATTCCGGAGCTTTGTTGGGCTACAGAGCACGCGCTGGCGGGACGCACCGGCCCACTCGCAGGGGTTCCAGACGCACCCAGGCACCAGCGGCAGGAGGAGCACTAGCTCCGGGGTGAGCCCGGCCTCAGAGCCTGTTGCTCGCGGGCCAGACGAGGAAGCAAGTGCAGCTCAGGCGGCGGGGGCTGGTGGCCGCCCGGAGAGGCTAGAATTCCACCCAGGCGGCAAACTCGCGCTTTCCTTCCATTGCCTGGGCTGGAACTTAACCCTTGGCGTCCCAAACCCTCTCGCCCTTCGCCGGCCCACTCAGACCCAACACTGCTTTCCAGACCGCGGGCAACTCCATTGTTATTACAAGCCAGAGGGTAGCGGGAGGGGACACGGGGAGATGCACGCGCCGAAGCACCCCTTCCCCTCTGGTCAAGATTTAGGAGAGTCAGAGTGGTGTTGACGAAGGACAAGCCAAGCCGCAGCTGCGAGGCGGAGCGAGGGCGCCCAGCCGGGAAGAGGAGGCTGGGAGCTGCCCACCCTACACCCTCAGGAATGGTACGGCCCGGAGCGGGGCGGGGAGGAGGAGGTTCTCCCGGGTCTCTCCCCGCTCCTCTCCCGACTCCGCCGCCGCGCTGCCGCGGGAGCGAGTAAGCGCGCGCCCCGGCGACCCCTCCCCCAGCGCCGGCACCCCAGCTCCTCCCCTCGCCGAGCGGCCCCCTCCGCGGCTGCTGGGAAGCTCGCCTAGCTCTGCGGACGCTGCCACCTTCGTAGCCTCTTCCTCCTGCCCCGGCGCGCGGGGGCCGTCCAGCGGCGGCGCTGCCCTGGGTGGGCGACGGGGCCCGCGCGGCGGCTGAGCACTCGGCGCCGCGCAGCCAGGTCTCCAGCCTGCGCGGCGCCGTGACAGGTGCAGAGTCCCGGCTGAGGCTCCACCTGCGGCGGTCGCCGCGATGCCCACCATGCGGAGGACAGTGTCGGAAATCCGCTCCCGCGCGGAGGGTGAGTGGCCGCCGCAGCGCGGGGCTGTGCGCGCAGCGCGCACGGGGGTGGCCCGGGGCCAGCTTGGGGTCGGGCCGTGTGTGTATTAGGGAAAAGATGTGCCGTCCCACCTCTTCCCCTAGGTAAGTCTGGCGGTCGCGCCTGGTCCGCGGCAGACCCTTCTCTCTGCGTCGCCTCCAGTGCACTGGCAGACCCCTTTCCGGCTCTAGATCCCCGGATTTGATGTCCTCGGTCGGAGCCCCAAGGCTTGCTTTACACCGCAGCGTGACCATTCGGTTCCTGTCACCGAGCGCTCTCGTCCTGCCCACCGCCCTTCCCACTGGCGCACAAGCCTCCGGGTCTCCGCTCGACTTCTTCACCCTAGAGAACAGATCCCCAGCCCGCCTCCCCCGCCTCCAGCACCCACCTCTTTACAGCCCCCACACCAGGGCTCCCCGAGGAGCGGAGTATCTTTCCCAGATGCAGGAGCCTTTGATCCACAGCCCCTTGCCTCTTAGAGCGTGAGGAGCCTTAACTGGGGCTGGGTGCTCAGCGGGCTCTGTGCATTACAGTCTCTGCAATTCTCCTGCAGTGGAGTCTCACCCAGCTTCCATCGGAGATTTTGTTTTTGTTTTTGTTTTTTGTTTTTGTTTTCCTTTTACCTGAGATCCTCACTTTGGCCAGCTGAGCTGACTTTTTAGCAAGGTGGAAGCTGTCCCCTTTGCTCCACCCGGGGCCAGCTGTTGAATGGCTACACCTGTCAGCGCTGAGCAACAGATGTCCGAGGGTATAGTAAGTAAGCTTTGGGAGGGCCGAGGCACCCTCTTCGGTTTCTCTGAGAAGCCCTCGGCATTCTTGCTGGCAAGTGATGGTCACTCGGAAATTATTTCTTGATGTTGCTTATGGCAAAGCCAAGATTGTATATATCTAGATATTTGTTTTCTTGTTTTGCTGTCCCACAGACCAGCACTTGAATCCTGCAGAGTGGAATAACATGTTTTCGAGAAATAGCCTATCTTGCCATCATCCCTGGTCTGCGCCCTCCCCCCACCCCATCCTTTAATGTGAGGCAGGTGGGAAAGTGGTTTTAGTAAAAAGATACAGCAGTTAGGAGAATAGAACTCCCGGGCTTGCGACAGGCCATTTTATTGTTTTTCCTCTTTAGAGTCTTGATGTTAAAAATACGGGGACATTGAGTTCTAATATCTATGGTTTACTGATTACAGCAACTAAATGAAACTGCTGTGAGTAGGTGTCTCCACAAGTCACAACTGACCTGTGGCCTACACAGGAATTTAGTACATATTTCTTCTTTGTACTGTAATGAAAAAAGTATATAAGACATTACAGTTTTAGGTAAAAGGTGAATAAATGATAGTGTTATTTTTGAAATGTACACAGTAAACAATTCATTCTGTTTTGTTTTATAACTCTTAGTGAAATGGATAGACTGTTTCTAATCACTACCTGAGTAAGCCATACGGGTGATGAAAATATAGTAGTAATAATTGGGATTGTTTTTTCAAATAGCAGTCATTGATGAATCCTATATTGTGAGAAATGAGGAAGAGAGAAAAGACCAGAGAACAATGCAAAACCTGTGACATAGGAGAGGACTTTTTTAGTATTAAAAGGCTACGGTATTGTTTTTGATTGTCCCATGTATTTTTCAAAACATTTTCTGAAAGCCTGCCTTATGGAATCTTACCACACTCCTGCAGATGAGTGAAGGTGGTCTCATCTAATAGTTGAAGGAACTGTGGCCCAGGTGGTTGAGGTACTTGCCCAAGGTCAAGTAGCTAGTTCAATGACACGTTTTGGATGTAGTGCTCTGGCAAAATAAGGACTGTTTTTATTTAATCTTTGTATTCTCTGGGCATCTAGCACAGTGTCAGGGTCATAGTGGAGCTTGGTGAATGACCCTTGCCTCCCATATTGGTTGATTTCAGTTTATTATGTGCTCAGTATTTTGCTCAGGACTACGGTGAAGACAACATAAATAATGACTTTGTGAGCTGGAGATATGGCTCACTGCCCACCCTGCCCACACTTTTTTTTCTTTTTTCTTTTTTTTTTTTTTTTTAAGATTTTATTTATTTATTTATTTGACAGAGATCACAAGTAGGCAGAGAGGCAGGCAGAGAGAGAGGAGGAAGCAGGCTCCCTGCTGAGCAGAGAGCCCGATGCGGGCCTCGATCCCAGGACCCTGAGATCATGACCTGAGCTGAAGGCAGAGGCTTAACCCACTGAGCCACCCAGGCGCCCCCACACTTTTTTTTCTTAAGGAATATTCTCCTTGGACAGCTCCTGCTGCCTAAAGGGCCTTGTTCTGAACTGCAACCCCTTTGGCTCGGCTGATGAGGGAGTAGGATGGGCTCATGACTCAGGGGCAGACACTCCATAGTGGCACAGACACTTGTAACCTCGTGGTTTGGCTCAAAAAGCTTCTCTGTGGCAATCCTCTGTCTTGAGGAAAGAGTTAAGCTTAGAGTGGGAGGGTGAAAATTGAAGCAGAAAGGGGCAGAGGTGAGTAGGGTAGTAGAGAAGAGAGGAGCCGGCTCTAATGGGTCACGTGATTGCTGACATGAGGAAGCAGGAACTATGGTGAAGAGAGAAAAATAGGGGAGAGAATGCATTAGATGGAGAGAATGGGGCAGAGACACGGATGCTGAGAAGGGGTAGCCCGACCTTGGAAACCCTCCCTCCCTGAGTTTGCTAGTCCCTGTTCCCAAGTACTGTTAGAATAAGCTCTTTTTTCCCTTGAAGTGACTTGAATGGGTTTCTGTTCCTTGCAGCCAAATTGGCCAAATGCGTGGCTGTTCTGTGTGCAAGTTATTTACATCCAAATGGGGGCTTTATGAAATAAAGGAATAAATAATCTAGGAGAGGATATTATTAATAGAACATTGTGCTTGCTATGGGTGACAGAGATCCCATTGGAGGTCAGGACATAGAGCATGAGGCCTGGTCAGGGAACACTTCACTGAGAAATAATTTGGGATGAGTGCTTCCCAAACTTTAAGGTGCACAGAACTTATCTGGGGATCTTGTTAGGTATAGATTCTAAATCTGTAGGTCTGGGGCTCAGATAATGCTAGATGGCTCTGGTCTTCAGGTGTGAGTAGCACACAATATCCAAAGGGTATTGTTTTTTTTTTTCTTTTCTTTTTTTTCTTCTTTTTTTTTTTTTTTTTTTTTTTTTCAGTAGTTGGGAGGGTATTGAAGGTAAAGAGTAACCAATTGAAAAAAAAATCGTGAATGTTAACATGGCTTATTTGAGAGATTTTAAGGAAATTGGCCAGGAGCAGAGAGAAACTTGGAAGGAGTAAAATATAAATTTGGATAGGTAGATTCCTGCTAGATTACAGGCCATTTCAAATGCCAAGATGAGTCATTTGATATAGAATCAAGTATTTGAAGATCTTAGAGTTTGTCTAATCCGTTTCTCATTCAAGCATGATGCCAGTGCATAGTATCTAACAGGCCCAGTTAGGAGCCAAATCATCATAGGGGAATGACGTCCCCAAAGAAGTATCTTAGAAAGATACATTCTGGATGTTGGATGTTTTGGACAGAATGGCACTGTAGATAGACTCCGGCATTAAGGAAAAAAAAGGAAAAGAAAAAGTCTAGTAATGACAAAGGCCAGGAGTAGTTTTGGAGTGGAGCAGTGAAAATGGAAAGGGAGGAATCACAGATTATTTCTAAGTAAAATGTAAACTCAGGTGAGCAGTATCCCTTGAGCTCCGGTAAGTACTCTTCCTAGTACTTGGGATTCATCAGTGAATAAAATAGAAAAGGCCCAGCTCTGGAGGTCCTTACATTTTAGTGAGGCAAGAGACCAAACACAATACATTAACAAATACAGAATTTGTTATGTAGTAAGTACTATGGGAAATATAACAAGAAGGTAGTGCGTTAAGGTTGGTGGATGGATTCCAACTTTAAATAGATTGGTTAGGTTGGCCTTCACTGAAAAAAGACGTGGAGGAAATGAAGGAGTTAGCCTTGTGAAGATCTAGGGAAAAAGTGTTCCAGGCAGAGGAAACAGTCACAGCAGAGATCCCCAAGTCAAGAGAGTCAGGAGGGTTAAAGGAAGAGTGTAAGGGATAATAGTAGGAAAGGAGTTTACAAAGGTCATACCATAGGACATAGCAATATAGGACAGGAGACAAATGGATAAAATGAAAGGAGGTTCTCAAGGAGTAATTTTAAATTTTAATGTTTGTAAGATCTCAGGTATCTCATTAAAACTGTAATTTCCTGAGTTACTCATAAAGATTTTCCTCATTTAGGACTAGGAATCTACATTCTTAATGAACTTGTTAGGATGTTCTGGTATAGATGAAACAGATTTTGAGGAACTCTGCTTTAGTCTTAAAACTGATTGGGAAAAATCTATTAAAAGATAAGGAAATTGAGAAGGAGGGTCAATACAATAAGAAGTAGGAATTGTGGGATATCCAAAAGGACGTGTTTTGATGATACTTAAACTTGGAGGTTCGATGTGGGCAAAATCAAAGAGGAATCTTTAGTTCAGAAGTAATAGTTGAAACCCTGATAGTAGATAATATTTTCCAGAAAGCAAAACAGGATAAAGCAGAAAGCTAAGAATTCTGAATTTCTTCATTTTTACCCTGGCTGAATCAAATGGATCTCTCAGTACAACATTAGGAGTGCTAAAAAGAGGGACTGAAATTACGGTGGTTTACACACAGTTTTTCATCCTAGTATGGACGTAAGCAGTCTACGTCAGCAATGCTCAATTCATGAAGTCAGAAGGGACATTGTCTCTCTGCCTTTCTGCTTCAGCATCTTCCATGAAGTCATAAGATGGTTGCTGGACTTCCAATCATCATGGAAAAGCTCCATATAGGGAAAGATAACACACAAAAAAACCAAAACCAAAACCAAAAACAAACCTAGAAAGATGAAAGACCAAAGGATTTTCCTGGAAGTACCACACAAAGACTCATCCTAATTTTACTTTGGCTTCCATCTGCAAGGGAAGCTGGGAAATGGAGTTTTCTAGCTGGGCACATTACTCAATGTTTTATTACTTAGGGAAAAAGAAAGAATGGCTGGTGGATGGGCAGCTAACAGACACAATCGCCATCAGGTATTCAGATTGTTAAAGGCTCTTGCTTGCAATAAAGGAATATTCTAGAACTTATAATTTACAAAATAGTAAGCATTAAATTGTTCAAAACTAAGGAAATGTACACATACATGTCCTAAAGTTTACATTTTCTTCTGCCTAATATTATACTGCTGAAATGTAAGACCTTCATTTGATTGTGTGAAATATGTGCTAAGTAATAAATTTAGTTGTTTCAGGTATTGTTTTTCTAAACCAGTCTGTATAAATGACAACTTTAAAATGTTTGTAATTTTACAGAATGTTATGTTTTATTTACTTAAAAGATAACAAAAGAAGCATTCAGGTAGTTTCTGTAAGAACTGTTAAAGGGAAATTTGGGGGAGTTGGTTTCATTTGTCCAGGTAAAAGATGACTAAGATTATTTGTTCCTTTAACAAGCATGTTTTATTCACCGGCTGTGTGCCAGCTAATTTTGGTGACAGGACAGAAAGGTGTGAATGAAGGAGATCCCCAAGGAAATCTGGAGATGGGTTAAGGATTTATAACTGACATGGCATTGTGAGAGAGAGGGTTTATGAGCATAGTGATACTTTGTGTAATTAATATTTGAGAATCCCCAATACATGTCATTTCACTTAGTGTAATTCTGGAGATATGAAGTGTGGCAGAACCAAACTGTTTTAGCGTTTTCTAATCTATAGACTGTCATTCACGTTTTCATTGTATTATTTCAAAACCAGTGAGAATTGAATCATGAGCCTACTTTACAACCACAGAAGTTTGCGTGATCAGAGTATACTTTTGAAGTCAGTGAAATGTTTGCTGCTGGGTTTCTAGTCACAGAGTTTCATTAGAATGTAAATATTATAAAGGCAACAGTTTCATTCTTCATTAGTAACTGGAGCCCGCATCTTTCAAAGCTATTATTCTGTGGATTGTAAACTCCCTAAACTAAATACAGGATTTTTGTCTGTTTTATACATGGCCCCCACTGAGAACATTGCCTGGAATGTAGTAGAAGCTCAGATACTATTGAATGAATAAATGAATCTTGTGATCTAAGAGGTAATAGGATCTAGAGATGCCTCACAGTCACACCTACAAGACACCCTCCTCCTGGAACCTGAGCACCACAATGGGAGCAATTTACAAAAACAAAAAACAAACAATGTGAACAACGATCTGTTTACTGCTGTTCTCCACACTGACAGCTTGCCTGACATGGTGGCCCTCCATGTTTGTCAGAAAAATGGCTAACTCTGAACTTTGCTCTCTTGATTGCAGAAGGGTAACGTTGCTCGTTGGAAAAAAACGCATACTGCAAAAGGTGTCAAGAAGACAGTAACAATCACCCCAAACTATACCATCCAAATAAAACTACTGTTAACATTTTAGCATATATCCTTTCCAACTATTTTTTAGGAGATGAGAAATAAGTTTATTAAGTGAAATGAGATCATACTCTATATAATTTTTAATATTTTTTTTCTCCTTAGCATTTCATGGGCATCCTTCTATCAGATACAGATTTTTGTAAACTGCATGAAGAATGGTATTTTGCTGCCACTGTTTATAGCTTCTGCCTAGAGTTGAGCCTGGAACTTAGTAGGGGCTCAATACAGTTTGTTGAATACATAGATCTTTAATTTTATGAAAGCTTAGCATTTTTATGTTAGTATATAATTTTAAGGACTCTTATGTGACATTTAAGGCATGTAAATCATTTCAAGGTTTTAAAAAACGATTCTTGGATAAGCATTTTTAGAGCTATCTGTATACTTTTCTGATTATTTCTTTGTAAAAGGCCCCCAGGAAAGGGATTTCTGGATCAAAAGTATGTACATTTTAAATGGCTGTGATACATATTTCAGAATTGCTGGAAAGACTATTTATACTAATTCATACAACCACTGAAAGTGAACAAGAGTACCTATTTCTATATCTCTTCTTCAACATTGGATTGCCATCTTTTTTCATCCTTTTAAATGTACAATGCCAAAAATGAATCTCTAAGTTTACATCGCTTGCTTCCAGTTATTAGGTTGAATATATTTTTGGTAAGTTTAATGATTTTTAATATTTTCCAAATAGTTTATTCATGTTCCTTTATGAAGTTTGATTTGTATTGAATTTTAAGAGTTTCTGATATGTTAAATTCTCTGTTTATAATTTACCTTTTAACTTCTGTGTTGTCTCGTGTATATACTAATTTTCATAAACATTTTTAAATTAAATTTTTTTGAAGGATAGTTGACATACAATGTTAAATTAGTTTCAGGTGTGCATCAGACTGATTCAACTTCTCTGTATGTTATACTCTGCTCACCTCAAGTGTAGCTACCGTCTGTCACCATACAGTTCTGTTACTAACACAATTGACTATATTCCCTATGCTGTACCTTTCATCCCTGTGATTCATTTATTCCATAACTGGAAGCCTGAATCTCCCACTTACCCTCACCCATTTTGCCCATTCTCCCACTGCACCCCTCCCCCGTGCCCTCTACAACCATGAGTTTGTTCTTTGTGAGTCTGTTTCTGTTTTTTGTTTCTTTGTTCATTTGTTTAATTAGACTCCACATTTAAGTGAAATCATATGTTATTTGTCTTGGACTTTTTTTACTTAGCATAATACCCTGTAGTTTCATCCATATTGTCTCAAATAGCAGATTTTCCTGATCTTAGAGGAGAATACTTCGACTTTTCCCCATTGAGTATGATGTTAGCTGTGGGTTTGTCATATATGGCCTTTATTATGTTAAGGTATTTTCCTTCTAAACCCACTTCGTAAACAGTTTTTATCATCGATGGATGTTGAATTTTGTCAGATGCTTTTTCTGCATCTTTTGAGATGATATGGGTTTTATCCTTCGTTTTGTTAATGTGATGCATCGTGCTGATTGATTTATGAATATTGAACCATTCTTGCATGCCTGGGATAAACATCACTTGATCATGGCCAATGATTCTTTTAATGTATTATTGAATGTGGTTTGCGAATATTTTGTTGAGGGTTTTTGCATCTTTGTTCATTAGGGATATTGGCCTGCAGTTCTCATTTTTTTAGTGTCTTTGGTTTGCGTGTAAAGGTAATGCAGGCCTTGAAGAATGAATTTGGAACCTTTCCTTTCTCTCTTTTTTGGAATTGTTTGAAAATAGGTGTTAACTCTTCTTTGAATGTTTGGTAGAATTCACTTGTGAATCCTTTAGGACCTAGAGTTTTGTCGAGACATTTTTGATTACCAATTCAATTTCATTATTAGTAATAAGTCAGTTCAGATTTTCTATTTCTTCCTGATTCAGTTTTGGAATATTATATGTTTTTAGGAATTTACCCACTTCTTTTAGGTTGTCCAATTTGTTGGCATATAACTTTTTGTAGTAGCCTCTTATTTTTTGTATTTCAGTGAAGTTGGTTATTTTCTTTCATTTCTGATTTTATTTGATGATGACTCTTGATGAGTCTGCCTAAAGGTTTATCAATTTTGTTTATCATTTGAAAGAACCATCTCTTGGTTTCATTGAAATAGAGACTAAAAATGTAGAAAAACTTATTTATTTCCACTCTGATTTTTATTATTTCCTTTCCTTTAACTCTGGGCTTTAGTTGTTCTTTTTCTCATTTCTTTAGGTATAAAGTTAGATAGTTTATTTGAGATTTTTCTTATATCTTGAAGTAAGGCTGTAAGATTATAAACTTCCCTCTTACGACTGCTTTTGCTGAATTCCAAAGATTTGAGACTATTGTTTTTTCATTTGTCTCCATGTATTTTTTTTTAATTTTCTATTCAATTTCTTCATTGACATATTGGTTATTTAGTAACATGTTATTTATCCTCCACTTGTTTGCATTCTTTTCTCATTTTTTTTTCTTGTAATTGATTTCTAGTTTTATATGGTTGCAGTCAGAAAAGATACTTGATATGATTTCAGTGTCCTTAAGTTTATTGAGACCTGTTTTGTGGCCTAACCTGTTATCTATCTTGGAGAATGTTCCATGTGCACTTGAAAAGAATGTGTATTCTGTTTGTGAATGGAATGTTTTATATATATATATTTGTTAAATCCATCTTGCCTAGTGTATCACTCAAAGCCATTGTTTCCTTATTGATTTTCTGTCTGGATGATCTATCCATTGATATCAATGGACTATTAAAGTCCCCTACTATTATTGTACAACTGTCAATTCTCCCTTTATTTCTCCTTTTATGCCTGTCAGTATTTGCTTTATGTCTTTAGGTATTCCTGTTTTGGGTACTTAGATACTTATAATTGTTATAGCCTCTTGTTTGACTGTTTCCTGTATCATTACATATGCCCTTCTTTGTCTTTTGTATCCTCATTTTAATGTCTATTTTGTCTGATATAGGTATTGCTACCTTGGCTTTTTTTTTTTTTTTTTTTTTTTTTTTTTTGTCTGATTTATTTTTTCCTTCCTTTGTTTTTTTTTTTTTTTTTTTCTTCTTCCAGTTGCATGGACTATCTTTCCCATCGCTTCACTTTCAGTCTGTATGTGTTTTAGGTCTGGAGTGAGTGAGTCTCTCATAAGCAGCATACATATAGGTCTAATTTTTTTTATCCATTCTATCACCCTTTTTCTTTTGATTGGAGCATATAGACCATTTACATTTAAAGTAATTATTGATAGATGTGTACTTATTGCCATTTTATTAATTGTTTTCTGGTTATCTTTGTAGTTTTTCTCCTTTCCTTTCTTCTCTTGCTGTCTTGCCTTGTGATTGATGACTTTCTTTAGTGTTTTGCTTGGCTTCCTTTCTCTTTGTGTGTGTGTGTATCTGTCATAGGTTTTGGCTTCCGGTTACCATAAGGTTCATACATTCTGAATATATAGCAGAGTATATTAAGTTCATGGTTACTTGAGTTTGAACATATTCTGAAAGAACTCCATTTTTACTGCTATCTCCACGTGTTATAAATATGTTGTCATATTTTACATCTTTTTTTATTTTGAGAATCCCCTTAACTAATCTTTTAGATATAATTGATTTTACTACTTTTGTCTTCTAACCTTCATTCTGGCCCTAAAAGTGGTTGCTCTATTACCTTTGCTGTGTATTTGCTTTTACTTGAAAAATTTTTCCCTTTTGTAATTTTCTTCAAATTATGGCCTTTACCTTTCCATTTAAAGAAATCACTTTACTATTCCTTCTAAGGCCAGTTTAGTGGTGATGAACTTTAACTGCTGCTTCTCTGGGAAACCATCTCTCCTTCAATTCTGAATGATAGATAACCTTGCTGTGTAGCGTATTCTTGGTTGTGGATTTTTTTCCTTTTAGCATTTTGAATAGATCATGCTACGTTCTTCTGACCTTCAGAGTTTCTGCTAAAAAATCAGCTGATAGCCTCTTGGAGTTTCCCTTCTACCTAATTGGCTCTCTCTTGCTGCTTTTAAGATTCTCTCTTTATCTTTAATCTTTGACATTTTAATTATTGTGTGTCTTGGTGCGGACCTCCTTGGGCTCATCTTGTATGGGGCCTTCTGAATGTCCTTAGACCTAGATGCCTGTTTCCCTTCCCAGTTTAGAGAAGTTTTCAATTATTATTTCTTCAAGTAAGTTTTCTGCCCTTTTCTCGCCTCCTTCTGAGACTCTTATAATGTTAATATTAGTACTCTTGATGTTGTCTCAGAGATCCCTTAACCTATCTTCATTTTTAAAAATCTTTTTTGCTCTTCAGCTTGTGTGCTTCCCATTACCCTATCTTCCAGATCACAGGTCTGTTCTTCTGCATCCTCTAATCTACTCATGATTTCCTCTGGTGTGTTTTTCATTTCCGTTATTGTATTCTTTAACTCTGATTGGTTCTTTTTATGTTTTTTCTCTCTCTGTTAAAGTTCTTACTGAGTTCATCCACACTTCTCTCCATTCTGGTCATATCTTTATGACCATTATTTGAACTCTTTATCAGGTAGGTTGCTTATATCCTTTTTTCCCCCCAAGATTTTATTGATTTGTTTGACAGAGAGAGAGAAGGAGAGCACAAGCAGGGAGAATGGCAGACAGAGGGAGAAGTGGGGAGCCCAATGCAAGGCTCAGTCCCAGAACCCCAGAATCATGACCCAAGCCAAAAGCAGATACTCAAACCACTGAGCCACCCAGTGCTCCACTTAGCTCCTTTTCATTTAAATTTTTTCCTAAGGATTTTTTCTTGTTCTTTCATTTGAAGCATATTTCTGTCTCCTTATTTTGTTTGACTTTGTGTATCTGTTTCTATGAATTAGGCAGAACAACTACTTCTCCTAAACCTAAAGGAACTGCCTTGTGTGGGGATGTCCCCGCTGTGGACTCAGTGTGCCTGGTGGCTTTGGTTGGCTGACTGGAGCTATAGCAGGTGTGGGCCGGGGATCCTGGGGCATCCTGTGCAGGGGTTGCTCTGGTGGGGTACCTAGAGCTGAAGTGGGTGTGGGTCAGGGTGGTCTAAGGGTTTCCTGTGCAGAGGGCACCCTGGCATGATGGCTGGAGCCCAAAGCAGGTGTGGGCTAGAAAGTCTCAGGGTGCTCTAAATAGGGAGGACCTTGGTGAGACAGCTGGAGCTGAAGTGGGTGTGGGTTGAAGAGTCCTGCAGTGCTCCATGTAGCTCATGCCCTAGTGAGGAGCTGGAACTGGATCTGTGTGGGCCTGGAGTGTTCTGGGATGCTTTGCCCCTTTGTGTGTCCTTGGCAAGATGGCTGGAGTTGTAGTGGGTGCGGTCCAGGGGTGTCCCAGGGTGTACCGCATCGGACCCCCCTTTGGTGGGATGCTGGGGCTAGTCAGCCAGGGGCCCAGGTTTGCTGAGGCAACAGGCCAGCCAGGGTGCCCAGACCCTGCTTCTATCTGCCCTAACAGGGTGGAGGGGAACATAAACAGTGGCACTCCCCAGACCCTCTGACTCTGGAAAGTATTGCACACAGCTGCCTTGTGGTTTAGCACATTTCTGGGGCTGGTTCCTTTATGTTCTAGTTGCTCTGTTAAACTGTGGCTGGAGGAAGTTAGTGGCCCGTGCTTGCTGAGGCAGCAGGCCAGCCAGGGTGCCCAGACCCAGGGCTTGTCCACACTATCAAGATGGTGGGGGAATATAAATAGGGCTGGTGGTTGCCAGCCCCACCGACCTAGAGAGAATTCCAGCAGATCCCCTCGTGAGTGCTTAGTAGATCTACTGGTTCTCTTAAAGGCAGCTCTTTTCTGTGCCCTAGGACAGATGAATCTGCCTATGGTCCCTCAGTACTGCAGTTTGCCGTGTTAGAGGTGGGGTTCCCAGTTGTTACCATGTGTCTGTCCCTCCTGCCACCTTCTATATTGTTTCTCTATCATTTATCACACAGAAGCTGTTTGGTCCATCTCTCATTTCCTCAGGAGGAATTATTCCATAGGTAGGTGTAGATTCAGTGTGTCCATGGGGGAGGTGAGTTCAAGGTCTTCCCACGTTGCCATCTTGGACTCTTCTCTGTATCCAAGTTAATTTTTGTGATGTGTAATCTTTCAGTTTTGTCATTAAAATTTCTGCTTTAATGTAATATTTCTCATTTCGAGGTAATGATAATTTTTCACTTACATTTTTCTTCCAGAATTTTGAGGGTTCAACGTAAACCCAGTTACATGGGTAATTCCTGTGGGGTTTATTTTGTTGTGAGATGTGAGGTAGGGATCTAATTTTATTTTCTCTCAAACTATAATCCACCTGAAATGATAATCATATATTTAATACTATGTTCTTCTTGTACTGCTTTGGGGTATTTCTTTTATAGATTAAATTGATCTATATAGTCGAGTCATTTCTGGAAGCAATCTCTCTCCCCTTTCTCTGCCCTCCCCTCTCTATTTTCGTCTTTTTTGGCCCCTAGTATCAAATTCCATTACTGCAATTAAGAACTATCCTCTTATCTATCCTACTCTCGCTGCTCTTTTATCTAAATTTTTTTTCTGTTTATTTTTCATGTTCATTTCTCCACTTGAACCAATGAATGAATCACTTAATCAAATTTAAAAAAAATGTTGAGATATTTATTGGGATTACATTAAGTTTATGAATTTAATGAAAGAATGAATTGACATCTTTCATATGTTAAGTCATTGAAGCTTAGTTTCTTTTCTGCATTTACTGGCATTTCTTTCCTGAGCTGGGTAGAGATTTCTTAAAATAAATTCTGTCTACTTTAATTATTTTTTCATAGATGATTTAAATTTTATGATGATATTGTGAATAGAACCTTTCTATGTTATATGCTCTTGTTTGGCTATCAGCACATGTGAGGTGTTTCATTTTTGACATTGTCCACCAGTCTGAATTCTTTCCTTTAACATAGTTTTTCAGTTAATTATCATCTTTGTAAGTTTTCAAATTATACTGTGTCATGAAACAGGGTGTTTTTATTTTTATTATTTTTTAAAGATTTTATTTATTAGAGAGAGAGAGAGCACACATGGCAGGGGAGGGTCAGAGGAAGAAGCAGATTCTCAAAGTGGGACTTGATCCTGGGACCCCAGGATCATGACCTAAGCCAAAGGCAGTCGCTTAACCAACTGAGCCACCCAGGCGCCTGAAACAAAGTATTTTTAAATGAGGTTTTCGATTAATTAGACTTAACTAGATATATTTCAATTATGCTATTTTTTCAGCAAGATTGGTTCATTTTTATCTGCTGAAGTATTGTAGACTCTGTTCCAACATACAACTTTTAAGATTTCATACAGGAGCCTGTAAAGAATAGCTGAGATGATACTCATCTGCTGAGAGTATAGATCAGAATTTAGACCAACCAGAATTTAACTAGTGATTCCATGGAATCTGTTCACATCAAATTGGCATTCCTATCAGAAATCAACTCCAAGAGAAATAGAATGTGGGCTACAAATGCTAGAAAAATATGAAGTTTTAAATATTCTAGTAGCCACCTGAAAAAAATGCAAAGAAACTGGTCAAATTAATTTTAATAATGTATTCTTTCAATATATCCAAAATAGTTTTACCATATTGCTGATATTAAAAGTTAATGAGATACTTTGCTTTCATTTTTTGTAGTATGTTTCTAACTACTGTGTATTTCATATTTACAGCCCATCTCAATTTGGACTAGAATCATTTTATGTTCTCAGTTGCCACACGTGGCTAGTGGCTGCTGTTCTGGACCGCATAGATGTAAATTATCCCTCCACCTTGTGTTTACATGTTAGGATTTACTAGCATTAAAAATATATGTGTGGCTATGTCTTTCTCTTAAATAGAGATTTAAGCCTTCAGCTTCCTTCCTTACGATGACAGGTTGTCACGGATGTCCTCATAAAACCTTGTTAGTGCTTAAATGATACTGCTTTTGACATGCCCTTGTGGCCATTCAGAGATTTTATGTAAGTACATCGTGGCATCTTTTGGAGCTGTCGTTTCTGTTTGTTTGTTTGCTTGCTTTTTAAGTTCTCTTTTTAAGTAAATTTGGTAAACAAAAACCATCCTGCCTTGCCTTCCTATTAGTTTGCACTTAAATGTGAACATGTAATGTGAGCACATAGCAACTTCGAGTCGTGTGCTTTTACATACAACGTTGCCATCACTTGTGTTCATCTAAGGGGACTATAGAACTTGGCTTTGTTGTCACTGATGCAACTAACTGGGCAAAAGGAAATGTCTGTTTTAAATCGAGCCTCTGTTCATTATTTCGTGTGAACCATTGTTGAAGATGACTGCTCTTGATCCATCTGGGGTTGTGCTGAATGGGATCGGATGAGTCAGGTAACAGTTTAGGTAGAGAATGTTACTAAGAAGGCCAAAGCTAGCTTCCATTATAGACCAGGAAACCACTTTAGTGGACCAGACCGACTTAGAATACGAGATTTGTTTTAATGAGGGAAGTAAACAAACAGTGAATGCAAGGGTGAATCTGAGAGTTGGTTTATTTCGACACCGATCTAGAATAATTTCCGTAATTTGCTTGGATCCCCATGCTTAACTGTGATCCTCAGAGAAATCCAACTTGGTATAAAGGAAGTCCCCCTCCAGCATCTACAGCCCATCTTTCCCCCTCATCTCTCCCTCACCTCAGTGTCGACTCAGCCCTGCAAACCTTAAAGCTCGGAGATATTTAAGGAGCTCTGACTTAGCACTCTAAGGATGTGGTAGGAATCACCCCGTCACTATTTCCTTGACCCTGAGTGTCACAGGATCTCAGAGCTCCTGAACAGGGGCTCTGCCTTACTCTGGGAGAGGAGACCCTCTCCCTGACCATAGCTTGGACTGAAGGACTCTGCCCTTGTGAGCAATTCTGATGCCAAGCTAGGCCTGCCAAGGTTTCTGAATATCATTTGCTTTCACTTTCCCCACTGTTGCTCTTGGCCAGCTGTCTGGACAAACTTGTTGCTCCATGTTGGGGCTCTTTGATTCTGGGTGTACCTATTGTTCATGACCAATTTTCCTGGATCTCTTGCTCTGCCACTGTATTGTCACCCTCATGTCTGTGACTGGTTGACCCTTTCCAGTTCCCCTTCTAGTCTGTCTGTATGCTTTTTTTCTTTTTCATTTTTTTTTATTTTTTATTTTATTTATTTATTTATTTATTTTTTAACCGAGGCCATGTCCTATCTCTGACCAAAGAAGTAAACCAGATCCTGGTGTATAGATTTTACCCAAATTACTATGGTGCTCTATTCCTTAAGCTCGAGTTCATTCCACCATCAACGCCAGAATGGTTTGTGATAGGTGTTCTCAGGTGAACTTAACTTTTGTAACTTTATTTTCACTGTTACAAATAATGGTTAGGGAGAGGACATAAAGAAGAATGGTTCTGTCTGCCATCTTTTGTGCTAAGTGTGTCCAATGTGGTCAGACAGGGGGAAGCTTGTGTAATGTGAATTGTTTTGTAACCCTGTTGTGTACGTCAGTGGTGCTCAGCCCAGGTTGCACAGTGAATCAAATTGGGAACTTCTGAATCATACCAATACCTGGACCTATCCCAGAGCAGTGGAATAAGTCTGCTCCATTGGGCATAGGGACCAAGCACTGATACTTGGTATCTCCCAGGTAATTCTCAAGTACAGCAATGCTGGAAAACACTGGTGAGATTTTTGAATTTTTTACTTTGCAGAGAGAATGAGGAATAGAGTGAATAAAGCCATCTAGGTTGTCAGCCAGAAACCAAGTGCAAGTGGATATTTTGGTAAATCTTTTGTCTATTACTCAGTTACCTCATGGGTCTAATTATACTCCTCTTGCTTACCCTTCTCAAAAATGGTAAAGTTTCCAAGATGATACTCAATTATTAGATTTTGAAGACTTTCTTTAAAATTCTAAACACTTGAAATAAGTCAAGCAGAGAGTCAATTATCATATGGTTTCACTTATTTGTGGAGCATAAGGAATAACACGGAGGACATTGGGAGATGGAGAGAAGGGAGTTGGGGGAAATAGGAGGGGGAGACAAACCATGAGAGACTGTGGACTCTGAGAAACTCAGGGTTTTGGAGGGGAGGAAGTGGGGGGCTGGGTGAGCCTCGTGGTAGATATTAAGGAAGGCACGTATTGCGTGGAGCACTGGGTGTGGTGCATAAACAATAAATTTTGGAACACTGAAAAAAAAATAAAATTAGATTTTAAAAAAATTCTAAACACTTAATTCAGTATAACCAAATGACGAGTAAACACATCTAGTGTATTTTTAGCTGGTGTTATATCTACTCTGGGAGCGTGATGAATTTGAGACATTCTGCAGTGTCATTACTTGTTCTTTTGCTAACCTACTTGCTTTTGGTATGTGGTAGTAATTAATTGCTTTATTCAGCCTGTATTTGTAGGGATATATGTAATCATTTGCACCCAGAAGAAATACCTTAATGATCTGGTAAGTCTCTGAAACCTCTGTGGCAACTTTATGTTAAGGAGTTTGTTTTTCTCCCGTTTATAATTATTTTTTTCCTTTTTTGAAATATTTTTTTTAAAGATTTTATTTATTTGACAGAGAGAGATCACAAGTAGACAGAGAGGCAGGCAGAGAGAGAGGGAGGGAAGCAGGCTCCCTGCTGAGCAGAGAGCCCGGTGCGGGACTCGATCCCAGGACCCCGAGATCATGACCTGAGCCGAAGGCAGCAGCTTAACCCACTGAGCCACCCAGGTGCCCCTTGAAATATTTTTTTAATTTAAATTTCTGTCAGTAAACCTACAGTGCGATATCAGCTTCAGGTGTACAACATAGTGAATCAACACTTCCATACAGCTTGTGGTGTCCATCCCGACAAATGTGCTCCTTAATCCTCTGTTTAACCCATCCCCCATCCACCTGCCCTCTGGTAACTCTCAGTGTTTTCTCTATAGTTAAGAGTCTGCTTCTTGGTTTGCCCCTCTCTTTCTTTTTCCCTTTGCCTGTTTGTTTTGTTTCTTAAATTCCACATATGAGTGAAATCATATGGTATTTGTCTTTCTCTGACTTATTTTGCTTAGCGTAACACTCTCCAGCTCCATCTGTGTCGTTGCAAATGGCAAGATACCATCCCTTTTATGGCTGAATAATATTGCATTGTGTGTATACACCACATCTTCTTTACGCACCTTCAGTTGGTGGACACTTGGGCTGTTTCCACAACTGAGCTATTGTATGTATTGCTGCTATAAACATCGGGGTACATGTAATCTTATGGATTCATATTTTTGTATTTTTTGATTTATCCCACCATGATGTGAAGTTTTTTATAGGTTAAGGTACAGAAAATGAAAACTTACCACAAGTCCTAATTTACCTGCTTTCTCTGGTTGCTGAGAGGAAACTCATTTTTGAGACTCAAGTTAGCCTGTGGGGTTTCTCTGTGACCACATGCATGGGGCTGAGTGTCTGGCTGCAGGATGTGATTCTTTCAGATTCTGAGGATTAGAAACCAAGCTCCACGTGACTTGGAGCCTGTCCGTTGTGTCCAACCAACAATTGTGTGATTGTTTTTTTGTTTTTTTGTGTTTTTTTTTTTTTTTAATAGCTCTCTTCTATCCTTACTGTTTTTACCTTTAGACTTGGCTTTTTTTTTTTTTTTTTTTTTTGTTGTTATTTTTTTTTTTTCCCATATTGTT